>NW_017728886.1:38225895-38235669 GCF_001723895.1 Crocodylus porosus
CTCCTCTGGACTCTCTCAAGCTTCTCCACATCCTTTTTGAATTGTGGAGCCCAAAACTGGATGCAGTACTCCAGCTGCGGCCTCACCAAGCCATGCCAACCCTTTTATAAGCCACATAGAAGAAAAATTCCTCAAGGACTGCACCATCAAACCCTTGCTATACCTTAGATATATCGAAGACATCTTCATCAGTGGGACTGAAAACCTGCAATCTCTGATTGAGTTCCATCAGAAATTCAACAATCATCATCTCTCCATCCAACTATCTCTTCAATACTCCAGCACCAACATCTCCTTTTTAGACATGATTATCAGTATCCATAAAGGTAAAATTCAGATCACGTTATACAAGAAACCCACAAACCAACATACATATCTGCACAGAACCAGCAATCACCCCAAACACGCCAGGAAAGCTGTGATATACAGCCAAGCCTTCAGATACCACCGAATTTGCACTGAAGAGAACACCCAGGATTGCCACCTCACCAATCTTAAAAAGGCTTTCACCCAACAAGGACACTCCTCCAGAGAGACAGATTGCACGTTTGAAGGAACCACCCGGATACCACGTGAAGTATTGCTGCAGTACATAAAAAAAAACCTTCACAAACTGCACTGCTGGTTATGATGTATCACCCCACCTCAAACCCATATGGAAAATCCTCAAACTGCAACCCATACTAGAAAGAGACCCTATTCTTAAAGAGATCGTCCCAGAACCACCCATCCTAGCCTTCAAATCAGCACCGAACCTCGGTAACCTCATCACCAGAAGCAAACTTCCTCAGGCCCAAAACACACCAAATGGATCCAGACCATGCCATGACAAGAAATGCAAAACCTGCCAACCCCCACAATTACTACACCCCACAACAGAGCCATCAGCATCTCTGCATCTTACAGCTGCACTTCCAGAAATGTAATATACCTCATCCAATGCACCAAATGCCCTGATGGAAAATATGTAGGAGAGATCAAACAACAACTGCACACCAGAATGAATGCACACTGGAGATCTGTCAAAGACAAAAATACCCAATGACCTGTGGAGGCACATTTCTCACAAGAAAACCACTCTCCCTCCAATTTACAAAACACTTCCCAGAGACGAGCCTATGAACTTCATTTTATCAACCTCCTGGCTAAAAAAAATCATGGACTAAATATAGACATTGGATTTGACACATTATAACCTGTCTGACATCTGACTCCCCAGATACCCCTCCCCTATTTAACTGCTACATTCATCCCCCTTTTCTCTCTCCAAGCACCCCCCAGCTTGTCTTACCCACTGACTCCTCAATTTACATCTTCACTGACTGCCTGTCTTGCATGCACACCAGCCCAGCCTCTGGCTTCTTTATTATTCATTCCATCCAGGAAGAGCAAACACCAACTGCAGAGACTTCCTCAGCATGACAAAGAGTTTTTAAACCCAAAAGCTTGCTAAAAATTTTTTCCAACTATTTAAGTTGGTCTAATAAAAGATATCAGATTTACCCAAAGAACCTTGTCTGTCTCAAAGCTAAGAAATGGCATTTTCTGAGTAGCGGCTTGAGTCTAAAAAGGTTGAGAACCACTTGTCTGGATTTTAAAGCTTTCTGAGTCTTGCGGGCCTATTCACAAGATTACAAGATCCAGCACTGTAACAAACTGCACATGGATTGAGGCAGTGTACAAATCAGATAGACAAAATATATTAAGGAGATACTTGATGTATTTAAATATTTGACACATTTTATTACAAATATTACATTACTATGTGTGTTTAACATACATTTACCTATATTAAAAATGCTTTAGAAACATCTTAAAAATTGATAGGCTGCCAATTACTGCATTTACTCATTTGTCACATGCACTTTTTCCTCAAAAAAAATCACCCCTCAAAAATCAGTGTACATGTGTTAAGCAGAGAGACTGATTTTTCTATTCTTCCACATTTCTATTCCAGTGAAGAAGCTGGGAGACATTGCATCAAGATGGCTGCTGTGTCTCTCCCTTTGTCCTTTGAGAGGAAGTGGGCAGAGTTTACCCTTCAAGATCAGAGCTACAGTATTAACCTTCTTACAGCTGTTGCAGTCAGCATTCATCCATAACTGGCACAATCTTTTTCCCCTTCATTCTGCCTTCTCTAAACAGGTCTGTGTCTTATTGGGGGGGCGGGATTTGTAAGAAAATACATAGATTTTTAAAAAAGAGTTCCTCTATCAGATATTATTTTAAAGACTTTCATTATAAGCATAATTTCCTTACCAACATTCCTTTGAAATGGCCAGATTTCTTATACCATGCTTTGGTGTTCCCATTCTCAGAGACACATACATGATCCATAAGGCCATTGGAATATATAAAGCATTTTCCTAACAAAATGGTACACATAAGGAAAAAAATTAAAGTTAGCATTACACCTGCTCAACAAACATGTTGGTCTGACAAACTGTGACAGAGTAGCTTGGAAAGCTAGTAAAAGCTTCAGGTACTGAGAAAAGAAAGGAAGGATAGTAAAAAATACATCTGCCTAAGATATGCCTACAGTATATCATATAGGCTCTGCTGCTTATTAGGACTTAAGAGAGTCCTAGGTTTTATAAGTAGTCTATTGTAGGAATACTTAAGTGTTGTTTTAGCAATAATCTATTTTTTCTTACTCTACAGTACAATAGTATCTAATAATGTACTATAATGTCTCATGTACACAGTTGAAATAAAGGAACAGAAAGAAGAGTGACTGAAAAATGGCACCTTCTTAGATTTGCTTTTCTGGATGTTCAGTTATATCTGCATACTTCAGTGGCTAAAATAAGGTTTTGCTTCTTTTAGATCATGTTGACACTGCAGAGACTACACAGCTACAGGAAAGTGAACTGAGGTCTTTTCTGGCTCCACATCAGAAGAATTATTAACCACCCTATAGACCCAAATCCAAGATTACTTTGAATTTAAGACAACCCCCACAATAGTTAGATTCTAAACATGGAAAATATATAATTTTTTAAATACTTTTCCATATCTAGAATCAAATTATGGAGGGTGTCTTATAATCACCCGCACTGCAGTGGGGCAGGGGAGTTAAATGGCCTGACCCCTGCCTCTCATCCTCCCCACCACTTGCCTTCTCCCCCAGTGTCTTCCCCACACCAGTACTCATCCCCATGCTTGTTCCTGAACTGTGCCTGTGCCCCTTGCCCCAACTATTTTCTCCTCTCTCACCTGTTCCCTCAGTTCCTGCCCCAGCCACCACCTCTCTCCTACCTGCTGCCAGCCCCACAGCACTTACCCTCTGGCTCCAGCTCATGAAGCACATGGTTGGTTGCTCTGGCCCCAGCCTGCCCCCTCCACCCACTTGTACTCGCATCCAAGATGGGGCTCCCCTCCTATACGTTAAAGGATGGAAAATACTCTAGTCTTGAATTTGAGTAAATAATTCCAACAGGCTACAAAAATGTAACAGAGGACAGGAGTTGGTCCTCAGCATGATTATTGAAGAGGAACTGCAAACAAGAAAGAACACACAGATAGACTTTTTGGTCCCAGGTTGGATATGCAAAGTTGAAAGTTAGAAAATCATCTTTTCACTTGAAATAATTCAGGAAATTCAATTTAAAGTTACAATGACAGTAAACCAAGGACCAAACATCATTTTTATTGCTATTTTACTGAGCAGAAACACACATAACAATATAGGAGAGAAAATTAAAATGGAAATAATTTATATAGATATAGCAATATGCTTTATTCTTTAAAAACACCATTTACCTTTGGTTAATGGATTACTTTGGACTTGTAGCCGAATTTTTACAACATCCAAAGGTGTCACTAAAATAAAGGAAAAAAATAATTCAAATGAGAAATGTTAGATTCTTTATTATCTTCTTGTTCTGAAGAGGTAAACCAGTATTTTAAGACCTCATCTGCCTCAGGAATATTGCATGCACTGCAAAAGGAAAAATGCATAAATTTTGATACCCATACTAGATGTGCTTGTCACAAAAAGCAAAATGATAGTATGCTCTTATGTTCTCAACTATTTTCAGTTAACAAGTTAAATCAATACTAGCTATTCCTAGCATGCACACATAAGCATTTCACCATTTAAACTAAATCAGTTTCAATTTCTGTTGCAGTTGCACTGATAAAATTTCAATGTATACCCAAGTCTTAAAATGTCCTGGTATTTTTGCTGCAGATTTTTCTGTTGGCTGTGAGCAGTCATTCAGTGTTTTGTCTTCTCTTCCCCGCAACTGCGTTTCTCTCTCCAGCATTTCTCTTCCCCACCTCCAGAGCTGCCTTTCTTTCTCCAGCATTCTCTGCTATCTGGAGGCAGTTGGAACTCTGCATGTGATACCATTGTTTGACACAGCCAAGCATTCAGGATTAGAAGCAGGGCCCCAAAGAGCCCAAAATGTAAGCTAATGAGCTGGGTATCCAGGAGAGCAATCATCAGGTCAACATTCCCCCTACCCCACCCTTCACCTTCCTGTCTCACACCTACTATCTCCCATGGCCTCTGATCCTCCCTATTACACATTTGCATTTTCACAGACCTGCATTTTGCATATTGGCTTCTATTCCTCCAGGAGAACACAAAATTACAGCACACTCTCCCTATGCCAGAAGAAGGGTGTTTGTGCCCGAAAGCATGCAAAGAACAATTCTTCCAACTATTTAGTTGATCTAATAACAGATAGCACATTTTCCCAAAGAACCTTGTCTGGAGAGCAATGAAACACTCAAAGTCAGGGGAGCTGAGCTACTGAACCTGCAGGTTGGTCCCTTACCGGCACTCTCAGGAATAGATTCTGAGCTGAGTTGCCAGGAAAAACACTGCAGGAGTCAAATCCATTATATGTGCAGGGATGCTGCAGAATATGGTGCCATTGTACCACATGCAAAGGAAACCTTGATTATAGGTGAGGCAATTATTTCAATGCTGCAGCAAAACAATAGGTGCCCAATCCTGTCAGCAACACTGGACTATCCTAGTGCTACACTGAAAATCAAAAGCAATCCCACCCATTTCTCTGGGGAAGTTCTTATAAAAGGAATGCCAAGCTGGTGAGTGTGCACACACAACTCCTTCCCAAGTTTCAGTCACGTCTCTTTTCCCAAATGCCAGTCTTTTAATATCTCCAGTCAGAAAGTTAAATCAGAAGCTAGACAGAAACTTCCTACAAATATTCATGCAAGTGAATAGCTCTACTGAACTGAGCGAGCTTATTTGTACACATAGCACTACATAGACTAAGACAGGGTTGGCCAATTATTTTGGCTGGAGGGCCACTTAATGAGTTTTAGGGACCTGTTGAGAGCCACATCCATCCGTCTCTCACTCTCTCTCTTGCTGTCTCTCTCCTCCCTCTGTCTTTCTCTTCTTCTCTCCTGTCTCTTTCTCTTCTTGTCTCTGTCTCTCTCCTCTTCCTTCCCTCCCTCCAGAACCCAGCCAAAGCTGTAGTTCACCAGGAACCCCAATGCTCAGCTGCAGACCCAGGCAGGAGCTTCTGCTGTGCTGGACTTCTTGTGCATCAACTGTGGAGGCAGCCAGCAGGTTCTGGAGCCCTGATGTGGAACCTGCTGGCAGTGTCACAGCTGATTCTGCCACCCACCTGGCACAGCAGAAACTCCTGCCTGCATCTATAGGTACAGTTGGAGCTCTGGGCAAGAGCTTCCACTGTGCCCAGTGGGCAGTGGCATTACCTATGGACACACCAGCAGGTTCTACATCCGGGCTCCTGAACCTGTCATCAGCATCCACAATTGATGCCACTGCCCACCTACTGTGGCAGAAGCTGTCCCTGGGTTCACAGCTGATGCTGCCATGTCAAGGGCTGATGCTGCCTGGCAGAAGCAGTCCCACCACCTGACCAGCACCATGCAGCAGCCAGAGCTGTCACGTCAGCCAGATCCAATGAGTTGGTGGCTGTCTACCCATGGGCTGGATCAAATCTATTGGTGGGCCATATTTTGCCTACCCCTGGACTAAGGCCTAACACAAAAAAATGACTATTTGCAATAAACTATTTACATCTCACATCACTGTTGTCTCACATAGCATCCTCATATTATTTAACTCTATTTACCTTATACACAGAAACATGAATCATTATATTCAAAGGTTAGAGAGAGGAAATAATGATAGAAGTTAATAAAGATTGTTCTAGTTTTTGGTAGTAACTAGAGACTGCAAAGGCTTCAATTGATCATAGGTTTTAATTCAAAATATTAAAAAAGATGTGAAGACAGAGAATAAACCAAAAGCTGTACTGTACTATAGCAAAACAAAACAGTAAAATGTACAAAATATATATATTTAAAAAACATTTCAATTGTTTAAGCCAGTGGCTATCAATTGGTAAACTGCAGGGATGCCATAACTGGACCATAATGGCAGCTGGGTAGTCAAACACAGCTGCTTCTTACATTGCCAGTTGTGGCATAGGAAGCATCAGATTCAGTGCAGTACTGTTGACAAGCTATTTAGCTCTGCTAGGAGGCAAAGCTAGTTAGCCAGATACAATATCATGAGAATACAGCTGTGTTTCTGCCTGTGTTAGAATAGGTGGTGGGTAAACTTTGGCTTTACCATAAGGGAGTTAGACTGAAGCCGTGCATGGGATTGGGGAGTAGGAGCTCTGGAGATGATGATGTGAAGCAGTCTCAGGAGAAAGAAGTTGTAGGATCAAAAAAGTGAGACCTCATCCAAGCACATGAGAAAATTTGTATAAATACTTTAAACTAAGTTTGGTCAATATTTTGCCTTACCCAAGAGTGATGTAATAGTAGCTCCACAACAAGAAGCAACTGCTTGCTGAAAAGGGGAAATAGGATACAATCCATTTTCATTGTTTTTATTAGTCATAATTTTCTTCTGAGAGGAACAAAAGCTGTTAAGAAACAGAGAGAAGTTTTGAAGACATTCACATTTCCAGAAAAATGGTTAGAGGAAGGAGTAACTATAGTTTACCATGAAATGTAAAATAAAATCAGTAACAAAACTGGTGTAAATATTAGTTTTCTTGATTACAAATGTTATCAAGTCGTTATCATTTCAAAGTATTAGAAAATACACTTATTCTCTAGCACATACATAAACTAGAGAAGATATACTCTATGATCTTATTCCCCTGAACAGTTGGCTTGATGTTCAACACCTCTCAGTAAACCAGACTGAACGGATATATTGTTAGAAATCATAAGTAAACCAAAATCACTAAAACCTGTACCTCTTTGCTAACCGTCATAATGTTGAGCAGAAAGGGGATAAGACAGCCCCTTGCAGACACTGGCAACATTCTTATGGATGTGGCATTTTTCTTGTGAAGGAGAAAGTATTACTCCACGCTACACCAGGAATGTTTTACAAGGTAAGGGTGAAACAACATTCATTTTCACTGTGAACTTTGACACATGACACAGTTACTACACTGTAATTTACACTGGGTACTTGGGAAGCAAACTTTGATTTGCTAATGAAATTCAAAACCACCAGAGAAAATAAGTAAAAGAGGAGCCAAAGATATTCAATGGATGTCCTCGCACCATGGATTTTCACAGTGATATAATGATGTCTTCTGTTTTGTTTTGTCTTTCCTTCCCAGCAATGACAAACATGTTACTGGCTTTTTTGGTCCCTGCAGAACACTGAGCTGACATTTTTTAAAGCACTTATTTACAATGACTCCAATGTCTTTCTCGGGACGTAAGGGTAATTCAGAGCCCACTGTGAATGCGTAGTTCAATTTTTCTGTGTGTGTATTAATTTATACTCGTCAACACTGCCAGGATGTAGTTCCTAGGGTCACCTTCAAAATGTTTTTTGAAGATGGGTGTTATTGTAGCAAACTGTTAGACCTCTGGCAGAGACGGTTTGTAATGATAGGTTATCTACCACTGGCAACAGCTCTAAAACTTCGCATCAGGGTTCTTCAGAATTCTTCGGTAAATACTGTATGTTCCTGGTGACGTGATACTTTTAATTAATTGACTAATTCTAAAACCTACTGTGTTGTTTTTTCAGTTTCATCTAACTTCTCAGGTGTGTCTGCTAAGATGAACTGATCCAGCCTGGAAATCGTCCCAATAGCCTCTGTAGCAAAGACTGATGCAAAGAATTAATTTAGCTTCTCTGCTCTGGCTTTATCATCCCTGAGTACACTTATTACATCCTGCTTATCTAATGATCACACTAACTCTGTGGCCTTCCTGCTTTTGATGTATTTAAAAATATATATATTGTTATTAACTTTAACATCTTTGAAGAGTTATTCATTTTTTTATACCCTGCCTTGTAATGTTTTTACATCTGGCCTGCCAGAATTCATGCTTTTTCTAGTCTTCCTTATAGCAACACAGCTCTGGGCAGTAATTCAGAGTTTAATTTAGAAGCAGGGCCACTGAAACTGCAAATGGTCCTTGCTGCTGCTAGTGATACCCAGCAGAACAGTTCAACTCCATTAAAATCCAGAGACCCATATATAAAACAGGTTATTTTGGGGCTTTGTTTTTTGTTTTTTACAAATACCCAGTCTGAGATACAACTGTGTTTTAAAACAACTCCCTACTTCTACAAAGCAGGATTTATAAGGGAAATACATGGTACTGAAGGCTGGGTTTTTGGTTGTAGCCATGTTGGTCTAAGGACATAGGCAGGGAAGGTTATTTGGGTAGAAGTGATAGCTTTTATTAGACCAAAAGCTTGCTTAGAACTTTTTTTCCAGCCACTCAGTTGGTCTAAGAAAAGCTATCACATCTACCCAAAGAACCTTGCCTGGTACGGAAGAAGCATTTCTAACACATCTCTGTTGTCAGGTCATTCATTAATCTGCACAACGGTTTCTTCTTGTTTATAAAAGTACTATATAAATGCGCATAACGCTGGTGAATGCCTTTTTTGTGATGCTAGTACACCCAGTACTACTGCGCAGTAGTGTCATGTCATGGCTTTTGCCATGTGATGCTACTGTGCAGCAGTATCAGCAACTCCTGTAGACAGGCCCAGTGATCCCCGTCTCCTTGATTATATATAGTTGCACTGGACATTACGACCGAAACCTATGAAAGTCAGGGGAGTATGAGCCCCAGCCAGGGGCTGTTTGTCACTTTCAAGGGATTCTGGGCTATTGCCCACTGATGGGGGGAGGTCACTGAGAGAGTAACAATTAATTTCTCAGGACACAAAGGAAAAAAATAGGGACAGAAGCAATGGTCAAAGGTTCAAAACAAGTACAGCAAAGGGGGACACCAAGCAGAGCACAGACTGGACGGTCAGTGCCTACAAGAGTCTGAAGAGCCAGCAGACACTGTGCAGTGAAACTCTGCCTGGAGGCATGAACAGAAGAGTCCCGGTGTCCTCCTGGCCAGATACATGGCTAGCCTGGCCAGGGCCAGGGCGCCCAGGAGGTCCCGGGCCTTGGTGGGGCTGCGGATAGGGAGCGCAGGACCACAGCTGTGCTGCAGTCCTGCAGCCGGGACCTCCGCAGGAGGTGCTGGAGGAGGCGGCGAAGGGGCGGCAGCCCGGCGCGTGCGGGGTCGCTCTGCTCGCGGGTGTCGGGGGCCGTGAGGCGCGCGCGCGGCGACGGCTCCGCACAGCAGCCACCCGCGGGGGCCCCGAGCAGGCCCCAGCCCACCTACGACACCTCCGTCCGTCCGCCGCGCTGCGGTCACCGGGGGAGGGGCAGGCCGCGGCTCCTCCGTCCTTCCCGCCGCGCCGCGGGGCAAAGCCGGAAAAAGCGGTCCCGCATGAGCTGCTCCCCGCGCTTCTGGCCCGGCGGG
>NW_017728886.1:38235784-38244241 GCF_001723895.1 Crocodylus porosus
AGGCCGCGCGCGCCTGCCCCGGGCTGCGGGCCGCGTCCCGCGCTTCCCCTAGGGCAGCAGGCGTGGAGCGGCGCTCGGGAGCCCGCAGGGAGCCGTTTTTAGGGTTAGGCCTTCTAGGTGGGCACCGTCGGTTTTGCTGCTGCTTTTACAATCCGCTGGAGGCCGACCAAAATGTCTCCTGAATGAGATCGCGAACGTGCTGTCGGGGTGTGGGTGTCAGCACACGGGCAGACCAGGGTTTTTGGGTAAATATGAAATCCTTTATTAGAGCAACTAAATAGTTGGGGGGAGAAATGTTCTTCGCAAGCTTTTGGGCACAAGCACCCTCCTTGAGGCAGAGGCTGGTGTCCTGTCTGCTCTCCTGGGCGGCCTCTGAGCCTCACTGCCACCATCTGCATTTTCATAGACCTGCATTTTGTGTGTTGGTTTCTGTTGAACCCGGGAGACCGCATGCAACGCAGCTGACTCTCCTGGTGCCTGAAGAAGGGTCCCTTGTTTGTGGCCAAAAGCTTGCAAAGAAGATTTTTTTCCCATCTGTTTTGTTGGTCTAATAAAAGATAGTGCATTTACTCAGAGACCCTTGCCTGCCTTTTTCATGCTGTAGTACTTACTGGCTTTGTGGCCAGGTACTCTATTGCTGGAGCTTCTGTCTTTTTTAGTACACCTTAAGGCCAGATTCAGTTTTAAAAACTAGCGTATGCAGAAACTAAGCTTAACTTCGTTCATACTTAAATTGGGGCCTTAAAGTAAAACACATTCTTTTGTTGAAATACTACCCTTATGATATCCTCTACCTTTTGGCAGCAGGTGACATGCAAGGAAAAACAGACAAAACAAGGCCCTCTCTGAGAACTCTGAAGAAAGACTCGGCCAAGCCAGAGAAATCCAAGTACAAGCCACTTTACGGGAAGGTGTTTTACCTTGATGTCCCGTCCAACATGATTTCTGAAAAATTAGAGAAGGATCTCAAGGAACTAGGAGGGGTAAGTTTAAAAAGCACAGACTTGACAAAGTGGAGGAAAATACGTTAAGATAATTTTCAAATTCATTACGTCCTGCATGTACATAATGAAAACGAAATAACTTTTTAAAAAAAGTAATGTCAAGTGACTTTATTTTTCTTAATATTCCTCTGCTTATTTATCATGAGGTTACCAAGCAGTTGTTTTCTTCTATTCAATATTTCATTTGTTACAGATAGAGT
This sequence comes from Crocodylus porosus, assembly GCF_001723895.1. Taxonomy (NCBI): domain Eukaryota; kingdom Metazoa; phylum Chordata; order Crocodylia; family Crocodylidae; genus Crocodylus; species Crocodylus porosus. The sequence continues at coordinate 38,236,989 of NW_017728886.1, forward strand.
TGTAGCACTGCCAGTTGCCTGCACCTTGTTTTCATTTGCATATACTGTGTCTAAGTTTAGCTGTTTGGGTTCACATTTCCCATATTGCACCTCTGCTTCTTGTCTGTGTGGGTTTTCTGAAAGTTTCAGCTAAAAATGTTCTGTTCTTTCTGAAATTGAGATCAAGAAAATGTTCTGCCCATGTTTTATTGGTGAAGCTATTATAAGAAAAAAAATTATTGTTGATGTCTCCAAGGTCTGCAGGACAGACTTGAAGACTGGCAAGGAGGTTGCACTGGTACTGGTACTTCTGCTGTTCTTGTGGAATCTTGTCAAATTTTTCCAACTTTATTAGCCACTGGAAAATGTTAATTTTGCACTTCCTGTATGGCAGCTAAATTTTCAAGATCTGTACTCCAGGGGCTGAGCAGGACTTTCTCTACAGTTGCTTATTTCTGCTTCTTCAGGTCTCATGCACTTGGGGAACAAGGAGGTTGAAGCAGGTTGTTGTAAATGCATCAAAGTGGGAAAAGACAGAGAAAACTGCTACGTGGTGGCTGTGGGAGTATCAGGAGTCAGAAGGAGTTGGTACTGGCTGTAGTGGAGGGGCCTAGGCATAAACATGGACAAAGGGCAGGAACTATGACAGAGGACAGGGGTTGGCAAGTTTTTATAGTGGGGGTGTGGCTTTAATGGGATTTAAATTTGAGCATGGGCCTCGTCCAACATGGCTTGTGTCACTGCAGCTAGTCACCTATCCCACTGCAGTGATGCCACTGCTTCTCTGCAGTAGGAGCCCCATGACACTGAAACACTACAGAAGCCCCCAGCTCCACAGGCTGGATAAAATGGCTCCACAAGCTTTAGGGGTGTAAGCGGAAAGGAAAGATGCAAGCAGGAGGTAGATCATTGGGAAGAAGCAGAGTAAGAATGGACTAAAGGAGGTTTGTGAGGCAGACAGGAGTGAGCAGCAATGTCTATGACACACTACAGAACATGCATCTCCAGAATCTGAAATTGAATCTCATGAGTTCGGAGTCTCTATGTTCCTTTGTTGTTGGCAAATAGCTGTGCAATCTAGTCCTTTTTTTCCTTTAATGGCACTACTTTTTTAATTAACTACATTTGTTTCAGGTACACCTATTAGAATTACTACCTAATATAATTTTAATCTTAAAGACTAATTTTACTTTAAAGTATTAAAATCACTTAAATGAAAGTGGTTAATTGTAAAAAAATTTATGAGTTAGAGGGGATGTTTTTTAAAATTATACAGTATTATAGGAAAACTGTTTGTGAGTTTTCCTCAGGCTTTATTAGTATGCCACAGTGTTGCATACTATTTGTTAGTCATTGCTAAAGGGTGAGCAATGTCATTTACATTTTTTTTCAAACAAAAGTTCTTTTTGTTTCTCTTGCACAAAAAAACTTCTGCCTTAATTTTAGTTTCAGTTTAACTCAAGGGTTCTCAACCTCTGGCCTGTGGGCCAAATGCAGCCTGGAGAGCCTTGTCATCCAACCTGGAGGGCTTCTCTCAAGTCAAGAAATTTGGTGGCAGGGGTAGCCATTAATATGACCACCTTCCCTGCTCTGCAAAATTCCCAAACCTCAAGCCCCACATGCCTGTCAGAGCCCCTGTGGGGCTGGGCCACTCCCCCACTTCCTCCCTATATGGATCAGGTCTGGGCCACACCCTTTCTTCCCTTCTTTCCTCCCATCCTCCCTGCAGGGCCAGGTTGGGGCCGAGCCATGCCCCCTTTCTCCACAGGACCAAGCCATGCCCCCTTCCCCTGCATGGCTGGCTTGGGGCTGAGCTGCCCCCCTCCACATGGCTGAACAGTGCCCACTGTACCCACCCCAGTCACTGGATGGTAACTGCCAGCCAGATCTGGCCTATGAGCAGCTGGGGCACTGTCTATCTGGCCTGAGGGGGGAAAAAGTAGTGCATCACTGATTTAGCTAATAGGTGCAGAGGATGTTATCCATCCATATTAGTTTGTTCACAATTTAGAACTTGATTGGAAATTGAAGCAGCAGGAAAGCAAACTTATTTTTCTTTAAATTAAAAAATGGTAGAAGATTAGATCTACTAGATTTAAAGATTTGAAGGACAGGGTGAGAGGTTAGATTTCCAGAAGTATTTAAGGCACCTAAAAAACAGAATTTAAAAAATGTCTAAATTTTGGTGGCAAGTAAAATTTTCAAAAGAAGCTTAAGCTTTGATGCCCTAGCTGTCTGATTGGCAATTGAGCACTTCAGACCGCTACCCTACTGGAACTTTTAGTATCTTCAGGTATCTGAATACTTCTGAAAATCTGGTCTTTGTAGGTCAAAAAAATGTGTATGTTTGCTAACAGTAGTTAATTTTTTTTTTAACAAATCATTTATTTTTAAATGTAAAACATGTTTTGATAAATGCTTTTTATAAACATCATAGTTCAGTAGTTTTTACATAATGTAAACAATTTTAAAATCCGTTTTATGAATTTTTAATGCTACTCTATTTTCTATCAAAGTGTAGATGGAGACGGAGAAAAAAGGAATTATTTAGTAAAATAATAAATGCATCATTTGCCATTTCTAACTTTAAAATCTGATTAAAAATATGTAACGCTATATAATTACTTAAATAAGCATGTATAGATACCAATTTAGTGAAATCAACATGATTGAATGAGACTGAAACTTTGTTTAGGAAAATAACTAAAATAGAGAGATAAAGCAAGATTTAAATTATTTAAATCAAGTTTCTTGTTTGCTTATTTAAATCCTAGTTAAACTGGAATCAGAACTGGAACTCTGGCTTTTTGCCAGTGTAGTCCTATAGGAGCTTGGAAAAGTCACTTCATAGATTTCATGTTTACCACTAATAAAGCACTCAAAAATGGGGAATAGACGGTCTGAGACACTTGAGGCCTTCTTTGCTGAAGAGCTGAGAAATTGCATCTGATGTTGATCAGAACTTTTATTAGAGAAAGTGTTATAGATGTGTTCCACGGGCCCAAAAAACAGATCTATATCAAATTGGATGCCCAGACTTAGTTTGTTAATAAAATGTAGGATTTTATATTTTTTTAGAAAAAGCTTTCTACAACGTTTTACACTCAAAATGTTTTTTTGTTTCCCGTGGTGAAAAGGGCAAATGAAAGACCTCATTAATGTCTATGATGCAAGAGCAACAAAAACATAAATGGAAAAGATTTAAACAAATAGCCTCCATGTATTGGAAGCTGCTGTTGTTTACAAATATAGTTGGCATCCTCAAGTCAAAAAACAGAAATGCTTTGGTTAGGTAATATTCCTTCATCAGTTTCAGTTTGACCCTAAATCATTAGGATGGTTTTGAAAATTGCACCCACAGGTGCCTAAATATAGTGGGGAAACTGATATTGGGTTCCTGCTTTTAAACATTTTGATCGGAGTATATTAAAAAAAAAAATTGTAATACTTTGCTAACATATTGAAAGGTTGACCTTGAAGTCATTTTGTTTTGAAGCAGCAAAACATGCTGCTAAAAGAAAAATATTTAATAAAAACCGTTTTAGTTTCTGATGGTACAAACACTTAGGCATGTGCTTAAACATTATGCCCACTAATAGTCTTCCTGACTTCAGTGGAACTATTCAGGTCATTCCTTATGTGTACCTCTGTATGTTTAAAATTCAGCGTCTTAATTCTCAATAATTGGTGTTTTGCAGTTTGCATTTTGGTTATAGCATTTTTTATAAATTCAAACAGAATAAACTTTAGTGACACTTTTCAAAATTGTAGTTAGTTTATTATAAAATGTTGCATCCAGAGTAATGACAATTAATGCTGCCACTGCTCACCTGCCACTGAATTTCCAGACTGGTGGGGATGACACATCCCTGCATACCAGCTCATGGGTTTACTATGCAGCCAGATCTGGCGCACATGGCTAGATTTAGTGCACAGGGCTAGGTCAGCATGTTGGATTGCACCCGCTGACTAACCCCTTGTGCTTACTCTGTGCTGAATCTGGCCCACAAACCAACCGCACCTATGTTGCTGGAAGGTTGAGAATGTTCTCTGTATTCAGTAACCAGTTCCACTCTTACACAACCTTCTTGGCTGTGTTCTTGCTGTCTTCCTGTTTAGCCTGGAACCGATTACTGAGAAACAGGCTCTGATTCATATATGCCAATACCTGGCAATTAAGCAAAACCCATGGATTAGCAACCCTGAACAGATATTCCAGTACTGGTCTCAGGTTCTGTGTTTTAGGAGAACCTGAGAGCCAGGGACTACCCACAATTTTTGGGGATGCCCTGCAAGAAATAGGGAGCCCCCTGCCCTGAAGAAGCCAGTGGGGGTGGGGGAGGGGTTAGGGTTAGGGTGGTGAGTAGCCAAATGTGAAGCTGATGACAGGGGAGGGGGTGACGAGCAGTCAGACACGGGGCCCGTTAGCTGCAGGGCCCCCTGCGGCTACAGGTTTCACAGTATAGAATGGGCCATGCTTCATTCCTAAAATATCTTAATAGTTTCATGTTAGTTTTTTAAAAGTATATTTCAAGCAACCCAGTTAACTTTATTCCATCACTTCGCTTCTTTTCCCCCAACTTTCTCATCACTGTTTTTGTGCTAGTAGCTAGTAACATGCTGGAGCTGAATTCCACTTTCAGTTATCACACTACTATGTAGTATCTCCATTGTAATAACTTCAATGATATCGGTAGAATTGCTTCAGCTTTACAATAGGGCATATGAGAGCAGAATTTGGCACCTCTACTCAAAACTTCTTTGAGGGCTGTTTTTTTTTATTTGGAGGACTAAACAGTTATTGCATTGTATAAATTATAATACATTATTATGTTTACTGTTATTAAAACAAACATAGTTCAGATAAACCTGTTTATCTCTCAGTTAAGTTTGGTTAACATGTCTTCAAATTAATATTGCAGCTTACTGTTTAGATTGTTGTGGGTTAACTATTCAGAGTTTGAGCTGAATATCAATTTTAATAGATGTTTGGCAGAGAATTCAAAGCTTTCGCATTTTTGGTGTGACAAAACAGTTGCACTTTATTCTGAGCCCAATATAAGATGGAGCTTCTGTGTCAAAGCTTTGATGCAGAAGTCTTTGAAAATGTTTAGTCTACTTTAAACTTGGCTTAATGTTAATTTGCACAAAACTGTTAGTAAAAACATGGCAGTAAAAATGTTAAGATTTTCTTTAATTACGGCAGTTAGTAGGAGCAGCTTAATCTCTCTGCTCTCCTGAAAGCTATATTGACTAGCGTGGGTAGATATAAAGGGATACTATCAACTGGAATTCCATTTGACTGACTTGTATACATTTAAGTAGTATATGGAATTGTGGTAGTCTTCATTTCATGTAGTTCTGAGTATGAACTGCTCTGGAGTTGAATCAGTATTGTGAAGAAGAATGTGATTGTAGGACTGTTGCTTTATTTGTTACAGAAGTTGGAAGGTCTAGAGTGGAAAAAACTGGAGGCTATGTTGTGAGTAGTTGGACTGTCTAGGCCCCAGACCCTCTAGATTCAGCTTTTTCCCCCAACTTGCTGCATATGGTACTTATGGTATTCTTCATAGTTTCATAGTTGGTAGGGTCAGAAGGGACCTGAGCAGATAATCAAGTCTGACCCCCCTGCCATGGGCAGGAAGAATGCTGGGATCAAATGACCCCAGCTAGGTGATAGGCTTCCTTTTGAAGACCCCCACGGTAGGAGCAAGTGTCACTTCCCTTGAAAGTTGGTTCCATATCAAAATTTAATATGAGTATAACTAGTGAGTCTTAAAATTGTCAGCCAGCTGATTAAACATTCTGGCAGAGGGGTTGTGCAGAGGAATTAAACAGCCAAGGTGTGGTAGAACAGGTATATTTTTGTACTTTTATTATATGTTGCTGAGTAACTATAGAAACAATTAGATTCTAATGCTTTTATAAGAAAACCAGTTGAAAAAACATGCTGGTATACTCTGTTTCGGTACTTTGTATATTAATTAGTGTTCACTCATTGCACAGCCGGAGGAAAGTGGGGCCCGTGGTGGGAGGTGGTTAACCCTTAGTGAGTGGGAGGAGGCAGCTGAGTGGAGCCAGGCCGGGTCTAGCCCCTCCCAGGCCCCTACTTTGCCCAGCCCCTCAGGGAGTCATGCGACTGGAGCTGTGTGAACAGGCTGCGCAAACAGGCACGTTTGTCTGCTGGTGTAAGTTAGTGCGGGGTTTGCACAGGAGGCCTGAAGCCCTGCCTGCAAGCCCCCCAGGGTAGACAGACTCAGGCCTAGCCCACCTACCAGCGGCATGATGTGGACGGGCACGCACCACACCCCGAGGGCCCTGCAGTGCCCCCCTCTGGCACCTCGGAGACCTCCACCCAGATGAAGCCCATGGTTCCAGGTTCCATGCAGATGGAGCCCCTGGCTCTTGGCTGCGGAGGCTGCCTGTCCCTTTTTCAGGGGCCAGGGAGTATGGCTACCACCCCTTGTGGGGTCTGCTCCCTAATGGGGTCTCTGGCACGCAAGCTGGAGGAGCTCCAGGCCACAGTCCAGAGACTGTATACCATCAGGGACTGCGAGCAGGAGATTGACTCCTACTGCCAGGCCCTTCTGCTGCGGGAGCTGGAGGGTAGACCACAGTCTCCCTCCAGGACTTCCCGCTCTGTCCAGTCAGGGGGATGGACCAATGTGGGCAAGGGCCCTAAGGCCTGCTGCACTAAGGCCCCTGCCCCGCCGGAGCTTAGCAACAGGTGTGAACCTCTTGCAGTCCCAGCAGAGCCTGCTGAGTTGCCAGTTCCCATAGGCAACACAGGCCCAAATGCAGCTACTGCCCCCACTCTCCACAAGACAAAACATAAAATGTTTGTTGTGGGAGACTCCATCCTGAGGGGGACTGAGGGGTAATCTGTTGCCCTGACCCCTTAGCCTGGGAAGTCTGTTGCTTCCTGGGGGCTTGCATCCAAGATATTATGGAGAAGATCCCTAAGCTCCTCCAGCCCACGGACCACAATCGCATGCTCCTTATTCATGTGGGCACCAATGACAGGACTCGGAGCACTCCCAGCCGGGTCATGAGGCGCTACAGGGATTTGGGAGTGGGGCTAAGGGTCTGGGGGCACAGGTGGTGTTCTCTTTGATCCTCCCAGTCTTGGGGTATGGGATGAGGAGGGAGAGGAGGATCAGGTCTTTGGTTAACAGGTAGTTAACCAAAGACTATGGCGCTGGTGTCATCGGGAAGGCTTTGGCTTCCATGACCACAGCCCGCTCTTTGGTGAGAGAGGCAGCAAGCTGCTGGGA
>NW_017728886.1:38244252-38263847 GCF_001723895.1 Crocodylus porosus
TGAAATCTATGAAAACCTCTGTCATTTGACTTACCATTTTCCAGCTGTGATCTGCAAGGGCCTTGAAACTTCTTACTTATTGTATGTTTGGCAGCTCAGCCAAGCCTGGTTCTGCCTTCGCCTTGTATTTAGCACCTTGTAGGAAGGGAGAGAGATGGTTAGAAATTGAGACCTTGTTCAACTAGAAGAAGGTGACTGCAAGGGGAGGGAGGCCTGCAAGAAGCTGAGTCCTGGTTGAGGTAAGGTTTTGCTGAAGCCTTAGCAAGATGGTGTTGGGGCACAGGGCCTCTAGTCTATCCAACAGGTTGAAGGAAACAGAAGGACATATCAGAAATCTTTAAAAATTAGTTTTAGATGTCTCAAATTGGACACCCAAAATAGACATTTTTCATTTAAATCCTTCTGTGCCTTCGTTCTTCTTTTCTAAAATGGAGCAGATAATACCCCTTATTTTACTGGGTGTTGTAAGGATTGATAATGTATTTGAATTATGTTGATACTATAGTGATGAGCAGCACACTACAGAAAAAAAATCAGGAAATTAATACGCCCAGCCTTCAGAAAAAAAACTTGAGTAGTATGAAGTAGCAGAGGAACAGGTTTTATCCTGAACAAAGAATGTAAAGCATAATCACCATTCAAATTATATTGATGCAGCAGGATCCTTCGGGGAAAATAGTACCGTACATACTTGAATACAAAACTAGCCCCCCTCCCCCCTCATCTCCACCAGCAAAGCCCCTCATCTTATAACTGCATACAAAAAAGCCCTCATTAAATATATCATTTATCATTAAACTGCTACCAGAAACAGCATGTGCTTAGTAATTTTCAAAAGATTTGGCAAATTTGGCCAATATTTCATGGTAAAAGGCCTTGCCAAAAAGGCCATTCAGTTCACCCCTTTTGTCTTTCAAGTCTCTGTGGCGAAACAGGGCATTGTAACTTTTCAAATAAAAGTGATCTAAAGTTTTACTCAAAGTAAAAATATTTTTCTCCAACTTCATTCTCTCAAATGATTGAATTATTTAGGTGAAATATGGCTATGTGTGTATGCTTGCTCTCTCTCTCACGTGTGTGCACACATACCAGCCAGCATAAGACAAATAGCTTGCATGTAAATTTTCAAACTTAATAATGAAAATTTCACAACTGAAAATAAGGTACTATCATAGGATATAAGGCTGGTACCAACACTTATTATCATATTTAATCTTTAGGAACATTTTTCTCTTAATATAACATTTCCTAAACTGCAGTTTAGAATTCCTGATATTGTAGAACTTTTTGCTTGGTGTTAATAAAATTAGAAAGTATAATAGTGATAATATAGCCTGGTTTTTTTTGTTTTTTTTTTTTTAAGAGAGTGGAGGGATTTCTCAGCAAGGATATCAGCTATCTCATTTCTAACAAAAAGGAAGCCAAATTTGCTCAGAGCCTTGGACAGATTTCCCCAGTTCCTAGCCCAGAATCTGCCCACTGTGGAGGACATAGTTCACTTCATCCTAGCAGCAGAAGAGATCGAGATGATAGAAGTTCATTTAAGATGGTGGATACAGTAAGTTTCTTACTTTTAAAAAAATGCAGTTCAACTACAATTGATTACATCTGCTTAATCTTCCCTGAGACCAGGTGAATTGATTCACCAAATCCAGAGGCTTTAATTTGTTCACACTGTTTAAACTTGACTTAATCAGCCAAGGCTTAACTATGGTTCTGAAAAATATGTTTTAAACATGGGCTCTTCCACGTTACAGCGTGGCAGTCTCCAGTCTTTTGAAAATGTTGCTCTATCTTCATTTGTACAAGTATGATTAAACATCAGTATCGTTAAGAACTTCAAAAATATTAAATTAAACATTTTGTATTAAATTTAATTTATTTTTAACTAATTTATATTAAATGAGTTCAGTGAACAGTTTTTTGATCCCAATGTAAATGAGAGAAGGGATGGAATCAGCTGTTTCCAGCACACTTTATTAACCTAGTGGCTGTAGTTACATATCTAGAGCTTTCATAATATCACTCCAGAAGATTTTGGGGGCTTTACTGGCTCATAATAAAAAATCAAATATTGACAGTCTTTGGTCCAGTAATAGCAACAGTTATAGCGGTGGTCCTTAACATTTTTGGACTCAAGGTACCCCTCCATAACTTCTGTGGCCCCCAGTTTCAGAAAACTAGATATTACAATTTTTCTTGTAGAGGGGTCATGCAAGAGGGGTGGAGGATTGGCTAGGCTGTACCCACCTGAAAGCATTTTCCCTTTTGTGTTTTATTTCTATGAGATACTAATTTCTATTAGATACTAATTAGATAATGTTTAATAACAAAAGATTAATATTGGGATTTCAAAGCACAATTTTAGCATGTTCCTCAGGGGGAACAGCATGTTGATATGCATAGTAAAGTTCTGGAAAGTCAGCAAAACTTGTATTCTTAAAATTTACATATGGTAGTAGCAGACATGAAAAATGATCGTACTAAATCTTTGTATTTTTAGTATTTTACATTTTTTTTACACACAATTCAAGATAGAAAAGGAAACATTCTGGGAAGTAGGGTTTTGCAATCCAAACAATAAGCTTTTGTGGCAGTTAAAAGATTTATAAATTAATTATGTTCTAAATAGTATTTGAGTGAGCCTGTGATATGTATGCCTGCTTAAAAAAAACTGAGTACACTTTAAAGTGGAATACACTGATATAGCAGTACAGTTGCTGTAGCAACACTTGTTTTTTAGATTTTTAAGCTGTTTATGATATGGTATTGTGTCAAAATTTTTTCTCCAAAATAATCACTGATGGAAATGACATTTTCACTGTTAAGTAGTCTGAAATATTAAAGGATCAACTGTAGTGATATGTCTGAACAGCACTGCAGAAGGGCTGTGAATTGCTAGAAAGTGGCCAAAAATTAAAGTATCATCATATATATATTTGTTGGTGTAACCCGAGGCATCTAAGATGCCCTATCTTAAATTATTTTTGGTTTGTACAAAAATATTTTTAATTAAAACTTGCATCTAAATAAGCTCTTATGTCCTCCATGTAATATGCACTGTTTCTCTGATATAGGTACGTGTAAGTAGAGGAAAATCCTTAGTTGAAAAAGCAATCAAAGAGCAGGTAAGATGAATAATTCACAGAACTGGATTTAGTAAAAATTACAGAACAGAATTATGTTGTACTGGAAAGCAGTGACTGGTAGTAGAAGTAGAATAGTGATTTAAGAGAAGACGCCAGAATGGGATATACTCAGCCAGGTGTTAAGCTTTCATTCACCTTCACACTGTACCTTCAGAACTGGTTTCAAGATTCACATGGTTATTTACCCATATTTCCTGGAGAACTGAAAAAGACTACTGTCATTTTCTTTTTTTAAAAGATTTGTCACTAAGTGTTTGGCTACACAAAACACATACAATAGAACTTTAAAAATATATAGTAGTGCATAGATGGCATAACCCCAAAAACTGGGCTGACTTCATGAATCTGGTGGAAAATTATCCTTAAAGGAATTAGGAGTAACATGCAGGAAGTTTAAAATTTCTTTCATTTTCTGCATTTATCTTGAGGTGATCATTTGTTAAAGACATACAGGCTTCCTGTCTGCTCCCCCTCCACCTATTTCTCAAGAAGCAATACCAGCTGCCTGCTGTGCGGGGTGTCCTGGGTAGCTGCATGAACTGCATGCCTGTTCATTCTTGATTCCGCTGTAATGGGTACATCTGTTAACGCCCTGCGTGAAGTTAGCTGAAGCAAGTGAAGAACAGTCTTCCTTGTCTTTTGTGCGAGGGACAGAAATTACACATAATGTGGTATAAGTGATCAGAAACTGGTTCAGATCCATAACACAACAGAAGTTTAGTGTGAGAGGTGCACCCGTGTATGGGTCCATATCAGATTGGCACCAATAACAGGAAAATTGACATTATCGGCAATCGGCTTTTTTGGCCAGTGTAGTCAGTAATGTCACCAGTAAATGACACGTGCAGCCACAGCATGCACATGGCCAGGAACATAGCCTGGAAGCTTGGAGAACACTGTCCAGCCAGTAAGTCTTTGGGAGGGAAGGGGTGTGGGTGGGGGCAGGTTAAAGCCCCTACGGTGAGGGAAGGAGTGGGGTAGGGGCAGGGACAGGCGCTGCCTGGGTAGGGAAGGGCACAGGATGGAGCCATGGGCGGCTCATGCACACCCATGGGAGGCATGGAGACATGTACCCCCCTGACTTGTGCATAGGGTGAAGGGGCTGCATCATCCTCTTCCTGGTGGGGGGGGGGGCTAGGTGGGAGGTGGCAGTGTCAGGAGAGAGGATTACAGGAGGGGGGCTACAGTCATCCCAAAATTTGCTATAGCCCCTGCTTCCAGAGCCACTGTTGCCTGCCTGCCCCAACCCAGCTCCTGCACCAGGAAGAGGCTGGTGCAGCCCCTGGCCCTGAGCCCACAGCAGGCAGCCTGCCCTTGCCCCATGCACAAATGCAGGGGGCACATGCCCCCCATGCCTCCCTGAGAGGTGCACACAGTGGCAGGGGCTGTCCTTGTCCTCCCCCAACTCCCCTCACCCCTGGCGCACTATGGACGAGCTGCCTGCAACTCCATCCCCCACTCTGGCTGGGCAGCACTGGCTCTCCCACATCCCTTGCCCCCTCCCCCAGACTTACTGGCCAGACGCTGCTCTCCATGCTGCCGGGCTGCATATCAACTATCAGATCGGTATCAGCCGATATGGCGGGTTAACAATTGACCATCAGTATCAGCTAAAAATTCTTTATCAGTGCATCCCTGTTCAGTGCATATAGACCACTTTCAAAATGGCCAAAACTGGCTTAAGATAAACCTGGATGGATGTACTATCAGACTTAACTGATTTAGGTTCAATTGTTGTATTGAAACTTCTATCCCGTTCCCTTCCAAATTCAAGTTAAGTCAGTTTCCCAAGATGTTTTGCACCTCCCCTGCAAATGCCCCCTCACAGGGTGGGTGGGCTAGCTTGGCCCAAGCTATCTGTTCCAGTCGAGTACAGAGGTGTGCTCTAGTGTGCCGCACCCCCCCCCCCGCTCTTCCCCCCCACTTCTGGCCTGATCCACTGCAGGCAAGTGGCTGCATTTCCAGAATGAAAATTGGTGTCTGTTTGCTTGCTTATCAGTTCAATCTACACAGTTTAGACTAAGATTGAATTGATTCAGCCTCGGGCTTTTTGACCATCTGTACTTAGTCCTGGTGGGAAATAGAGAGGAAAGACTTCAGCCTGACTCGCATACTGGTTTGCATCAAATATCTGAATGTATTGCATTTATTAAAAATATTAATTAAGTTTATTGTTTTGTAGGAATTAATCCCCTCAGGTAGCATACTGTCCAATGCATTGAGTTGGGGAGTGAAGATACTTCATGTTGATGGTAAATACTTTTGCTCTGTGTGCTCTAAACTGATAAAATTAATTGTATTTGTTTTATTTGCAAGATTTATTCTTATTTTCAAAATTATTGTTAAAAACAACAAATACCTTCAAATAGGAGAAAAAGTTTACAAAATGTAACTTTTTTTAAAGATATTAAAAATTATATTGAACAAAAGAAAAAGGAGTTCTGTCTGATCAAGAAAGAAGGCACTTCAGGCAAAGATGTGGTAAGTGGATCTTTTAAGTAATTGAAACCCTTATTGACAAATAAGTATGTAGGCAAGTTAAATATTTCCTATGAAGATGCTGGTTGATTTTTTTAATTTTATTTTAATATGCTTTTATTTGAAGATTAATTTTCTGATCAATGTTATGTCTAATGGATTCTGAAGTTTTTACTTTAAAATCCTTTTAATAATAAAGAAAAGATTTGCAGTATTTTTGAGCCTGATTGTAAAAATAAATTTGCAATATCATTAATTAAAATAGTGTTTTGGGAGCTGTACTCAGATTGTGTGTTCAGGTGATAGAAGCAGTAGAGCTTTCTGAAAAGGACATTCTTTCTATCCCAGAAGCTAAAAACTGCATTGGTGTAGTGGCTTCGTTTAGGACATCCTAACTATGGCCCTGATTCCCTGCCATGCAAATATTAGAGCCTTAAATTCGTTGATGAAGAACCCAGCTATACTGGAATGATCTTTCCAGGGTAAGAGAGATTGGTTTTAGGGCCAGTATGTCAGCAACATAGCCCACAGTAACAATAAAACATGGAAAACTGACCTGTAACAGCACGTGACATAATCCTAATCTCTCAGCAAGTTTCCTGATTCCTAGCCTAACAACTGAGTAAAGTGTACTTATAGTATTCATTCCATGCGTAGTAGGGAACTACCATACATTCCATTATTAGTCAGCTGCTGCTGTTTCTTGGATGCAAATTAAGGGTGCAAATTTGTATGAACTGTAGTGAAAGTACAGAAACTTATTACAAATTCATTTAAAATAATTTTTGACTCATTAGTGTATTAGTGTTCTTTTAAGTCTTATAGCGGTTTTATTTACTCCAATAATATGCTCTCCGTTTCTTGCCAAATTCTATGCAGCTGTCATAGAAGCTATCATGCTTGATATTTGGAGTTAGAATCTGAATTACCTTTTTTCCCCAATAGATATAAGGATCTAATATCTTACAATGTAGACTATTTTCTGTAGTGCAGATAATTAAGTCACTAATATAATATGGAACAATTGCAAGTTGGTTTTAATTCCGTAAATTATTAATAATTTGGTACATGGAACCATTCTAGTTATATAACTAGTAATGTTGTGTATTACTTTTCTAACAGCAATTTCCTATTGTATCAATCTCATTTTATAGTAAAAATAACATGAATATGTAGCAGCAGACACCACTCATTACTAGGGTGACCATATTACTTTTAAGGAAATCCAGGGTGGGTGCTGGAGTAGGGGCACACACATGGACACGCACACAGACTGATGCATCCATGCCCACTTCTTCCTCCAGCCCAGTACATAGCAGGGGGAAGTTGCTGTGCTGTCAGGCCACCCTTTGCCCTGTGACATTTGCTGCCTCCCCAATTTCATTTGTTAAATGAAAAAAATAACGGTAATTAATTTTTTGCAAACCTAAAATAAAATATTTCTTCATGAAACAGTGGCTCAATTTTTATAGTAATTGGTCTAATTTGCCTATTGGTTAATATATGGTTAATCATGATTTCACACAAAGATGCATGCTTTAAAATTTACAGCTGAATTTTGGAGTTAAATGGAGAGCACTGCAGAGTAATTTTTTTTTCCTCTTAACTAGGGAAAACGATGCACTAATCAGAAATCAAAAAGTAAGTATTTTGTCTGAAGAGAGCATGTTGTCATGTTTTCTGTATACTTAAAAATTCAGTGTTTGGGGGAATATATCGATTATCATACTGAGAAAATTACATAAAAATGGTATGGAAACAAAGAGTTCATGTGCATAGTTGACTGATTTGATTTTGAAAATTAGCTGAATAAGCATGTGCGCGCTAGTATAATTTATTTTTGGATGGAGAAAAATATTGAATTTCTTCTTCCTCACCCCCAAGCAGGGAGACTGAAAAATCCATTTGTGAAGGTAGAAGACAGAAGCTGGTAAGTACTATTTGTTTTGTCTGTTTGTAATCTATTAGTGTACTCTGTAACGTGCTCAACAAAGTTGATTTTTGGAAACATAGTAAATCTGCATGTGGATAGGCATGGATTTAAAGCGCTCCAAATATCCCAACTTTCCCAATACTTTAAAGTGCCTGCAGAGGCATGCACTACTCTCCAAAATGGGAAAAAGAAAGTTTATGTTCAGGTTTTTTTTGTTTTTTTAATACTTGACTGTTTACGTATTCACTTGTCCATCTTCTCCTTTAGAGTTGATTTATTTTCCCATGTTAAGATTGAAACATCTACAAAGGTATAAAATTGCAGAGAAACTGATGGTTTGGTATTTAGAAGTGCTGCTGTGTCCTGTTTAAGAATATGGATATACTTCTTATCGGAGTAGTTTTTAGATTTACAACTTATTTCAGCCAATTTCCAAGGTTACATGCAGGGGAGGGACAGAATCAGTGTATGTGATTTTTGTGCACAGTATAGCTATAGACACAGGCTGCATCCAGACGAGTCCAGCCGTGAGGCATGCGGCACTGCAGACATGTCTGCGGTGCCACATACTACTCATTCTATTGTTCTCCGTGCTGCAAAGGAGCAGTGCAGAGGGTTTTTTTGACCCCTGGATATCCAGAGGTAAAAAAAAACCCACAGAAGAAAAGTGTAGCTATACACACAGTGGCAACATATGCTGCCTGAAGCTGTAGCCTGGATGGCCAGAGCTGCACTCCCAGCAGGATCACCACTGCTGCAGTCCCAGGAGGTCCCCAGCCCTCCCTACCCTGCTGCACACTATTGCACATGGCACAGGTGTTACCTGGAGACAACTAGCAACAATGCAAGGTGCACCACTGCTAGTTATCCTCAGGGAACCAAACACCCACACACATCTGGACATGGCCACTAGCAAGAAATCCTACGTAAGGAAACAAATTCAGAGGCAAGGAAAAAGTAAAATCTCTCACATTCCCATGTTTGAAAATTCACTGTGAAGTCAAAGTTATAGTTAATTTACTCTAAATGACTTTTAATTTCTTTATTTCATATATGGTAGTTATAGTGCTTATATTGTCTTGTCTAATACAGCCACTACAGACCATTTTATCTGCAGTTATCCAGCTTTCCAGTTCTCAACTATACTGCTCCAAAGCCTTATAGTCCATTTGAGGCAGATAAGAAGAATAATGCCAGCCAAAAGCAAACTCAGTCTAAACAAAGGTTTGTCAAGAACTTAGTTTAAGGTTAAAACATTTTAAATTGTTTTTCAGTTTTTAAAGAAAATGACCCTCTTTTATATTGGATTACACAATATTTGATACTAATAACTAACTGCCTTGTTTGGTAGATTAACTGGTCTAGTAACTGTCAGTGTGTCCATCTCTCTCTCTACCTTTTTATCCTTTATGTCCTTTCTTGGATGTACAGATGCAAGCATCCGTAAATACATCCCTCTACTATAGCTGTGGGTCAGTACAGGATGTGACAGGCTTTTTCCTTCTGTCTGCTATTGACTGCTTCACTCTATCCTCTTCCTGGATGCTGTCCAGTAAGTACATCAAGATAAATAAATGAGCTTGCCTCCAGAACTGTTCATTTAAACTTTTTATTGGCGTGTAACAAAGCGGTTGCATTTGTTTATTAAAATTATCATCCTAATTCATAATGATCATTGTGATGCTGTTTTACATATGAACTTAAATGTGGTCAAACAGAAAAACATACCCGAGCACCACCTTAATAAAGCTTGAAGTCATTTCTCCTTGAGAGACGCTTTAAGTACTTCCTGTACGAGCTCATAAGCAATAACAGTATCTTTGCCTGTACTTACATGGATGATGTACTTCTGTGCCATATTCTGGGTTCAGGCTTTATTTTGAGCATTCTTCTTCAGAGTTATGCAATTTGCCAAAAGACATGTGATTTCTGCCTTAAATACCTACATGGCACTTTAGGGTCAGGAGCAAAGGTTGATTCTTTATATTTACTAATTACAGCATTAACTTTCTAACACAGGTGTATATAGCATAAACAGTATTAAACCTAGAGATGGTTGGTGGAAAAAGTAACTCCACAATAACACACTTTTCATATGTTTGGAAACTCTCATAATGTTCTTTGGGCTGAAATGTAGTATGTGGTACTCTTTTAATATAATTGTTTCTGTACTTCCCCTTTCCATAACTGATCACACGGTGACTATCTATTAATATCGCCATGGTACCTTATCAGTCTTGATTGTAGTACATGTGGTTATAGGGGACAATGAAAAATATAATGCAACAGGACTTTGTAGAAGCACTACACAAATCCCATCTTGTAGATCAGTACTAAAGATGTAGAATTCATTAGAATACACCATGGATTTACAAATTCCTTTTATATGGCCCACTCCCCTTCTGAGCCCTCCCAACTACTTAAATTAGAAAAAATTGCCGCCTTAACCTGTAAACCAGGGGTGTCAAAGATACAGCCTGCAGGCCTGATCTAGTCTGCAGAGCCCTATCATCTGGCCTAACATTCTGTATGCAAGGTCAGTCTGGAGCTCATGCCAGACTGGCTCTGTATGCTGGGTCCAGGGCCAGTCGGATCAGTCCCACAGGCCAGCTGCATGTGTTGGATCCAGCCTACAAGACCAGTCCAGAGTGGGTGCCACATGTAATTGCATGCTACAAGCAACACGCAGGGCCAATCCAGGGGTATGCATTGAATGGAGCCAGGCTGTAGTAGCTGGCATGTGGGGCTAGTCTGAAGGTCCAGTCCAGCCTACAGATCAGCAAGGCATCTCTCATCCAGCCACTGAACTTGACACTCCTTCTGTAAATGAAATAGTTTCAGGGTTTGTGTGGTTTGGTGGGGGGAGGAGGGAGCGGGTTGATGTTATCTGCATTTTGAACTATTTGAAGTGCTTTCAGAACAATCTTGCATATAATGGGTTGTAATTAAGATTTATAGTTACAAATATGAGTTTCTGTAGTGTAGTATGAATTAGTAAGAAGGTGGTTATTCTGTCTAGAAATGGACGTGATGCCACTTCTTTGATATAAAGATGTTCAGTTTGATGCTGTTAGCTTATTGCCAAGATAACATCTTTGTCTCACCTGCATCCCAACATGTTCCTGTAGCAGATGTTAAAGAAAGCACTGTAGAACACCAGTCAGGGGCTCTTGAAATGGGGAAACAAAGTTGCTGGAAACCACCCACATGTAAGAGGAAGATCAAGGATATATTAGGGCATTTCCTTTGATACAGGCAGCTTCTTGAAAGCAGAACTGGAAGATTCAGTCAGTGAAATAGAGGTCACAGGGAGATTCACCTGGGTGAAGATGGATGTGCTGTGCTTGCTTTCAGCCAAATGGAGCTTGCTTTAACAAACAAGTGATCTCTACCTTTTGCTGGCCTGAATGAAATGATTAGAAATACTAGCAGCAAGTAGGCAGACTATTATTAGGATTAGGATTTTTTCCAAGTTTATGGGCTTGCTTAGGAGAATTCTTTGTTGACTTCCATGTACAGACGTCTACCTTTACACATTCATGAATTATAGTGAATACTTTGACATCACTATTTGAGCCACATAACATAGTAACACAGAAAATTATTTGTTTTATCCTTTTACATTATTCCTTTGATTATGTCAGTTGCCCAGTAGTAAATTCTCATCTCTGAAGCTTTTTTAGATAACAACTTTATTAACTTCACTATGTTTCATTTGCTTATAAAATATATCAAGCCTATATTTTTGAGCAAGTTGGGTAACGTTTTTTTGTTTGTTTTGGTTGGAGTGATTTCTTAAGGTGTTTGATTCTCTTAACATTATGATCATATTGTAACGAGCAGAATTAGGGCCTCGCTCCCTGTAGACCAGGGGTCAGCAACCCCCAGCATGCATGCAGAGCATGGCACATGAGCCCATTTTCCTTGGCATGCACTGGGGCCAGGGCCAGGGTGGGGATGTAGCAGCTGTTTGCAGCCTCCCGGCTGCAGCTGATCCCAGCTCTGAGTAGCTGCTGCTCCCAGCAGGCAGCTGGGAGTCTGCAAGCCCTGCTCCAAGCAGCCTGGGCACCATGGCTTGCAGCAGCTACCCCAGAGCCTGGGCCAGCTGCAGCCAGGAGGCTGCAAACAGCTGCTGCCTCCCGGCCCTGGCCCCAATGGGTGTAGTGAGTCACCTGCTGCCTGCCCAGAGCCTGGGGGCGGGAGACAGCAGCTGTTTGCAGCCTTCTGGCTGCAGCTGGCCCAGGTTCTGGGTAACTGCTGATAGCTACAGAGCCTAGGCTGCCCAGAGCCTGGGTCAGCTGCAGCTGGGAGGCTGCAAACAGCTGCTGCCTCCCCGCCTGGGTCCCAGTCCTGGCTCCGGCTGCCTCCCAGGCTCCAGGGAGGCAGCAGATGCTAGCAATACTCCCCACTGTGCTGCACTCCACACCACTTCTACAGAGCAGTGTGTAGAACCCGGCATGGCAGGGCATAGCGGGGGGCGCAGAAAGCTGCCTGCCACTCTGAGCTCCCCGTGGGAGGGCATAGTGGGGGGGCTCAGAAAGCTGCCTGCCACTCCGAGCTGCCCGCTGCCCTGGCCATACTTTACCTGCAGGCAAGGGCAGCAGTGAAAGGCACAATCCTGCATGCTGCCCACATTGCTCCTGTGCACACAGGGGAAGTGTGACCCAGGCAGTGCAGAGCTTGCAGCAGCAGGCAGGGGCACAGGCAGGGCTGGGGGGCAGGGGCTTTGGGTGTGGGGCAAGGGACACAAGCAAGGCTGGGGGGCTGTTGTGGGAGGACCCACACAAAATGAATACACAAGATCAAAGGAAGTATCAGAAGTTTTATTTATTGTCACTAGGTTTACAATTTTTAGAAAATCTGGTATTTACTGGGGGGGAAAAAGAGGGGGGGGCAACATTTATGATTATTAACTATACTAAGATGCAGTGCATCCTGCCATGTACCACCTGCCCCCGTTTTGTTTTTCTGGCATGCCAGCACTCCGGCACCTTCCAAACCCAGACGTATAGGGATTTCTCGGCACTCTGGCCAAAAAACGTTGCCTACCCCTGCTGTAGATGGATCATTTAAATTCTTTATGTATCTTTTCTGCTAACAGAAATAAAACAAATAGTGACAAAGACTGCGGTGGCATTCCTGTGCAACTCCTTCTAAAGGATAAGAGAAAGAGAGGGTATTGTGAATGCTGTGTGAAGAAATATGAAGATCTCCAAACTGTAAGTGAAATAGAGAGAGGGAATGCTCAGAGCATTCTTCTATGTATGGCATCAAGAACTTTTTTTAATGAGTATTCTTGACATCACTTTTGGTGGAAATATATACATAGACTTTTTGTTGAATGTGAGTACCTGCAGTATTGGATGCTTCTTCTCACTTTTAATTTTCAGCACCTGGAAAGTGAACAGCACCAAAACTTCGCACAAAGTACCCAGTATCAGGTTGTGGATGATATTATTTCCAAATTTGTTTATGACTTTGTGGAATATGGGAATGAAACACAGAAAAGTAAAAGGTAATTTATGTTTACAAACCTAAAAAAATACTTTAGCTAACCTCTACATTTGGAGTTTTAATGACACAACTCAGACTACAAGTCTAGTAAAGGACTAATCACAAATCACTGACATGTATTTGTATTACCTTCTCTTTTAAAATGGTCTGTTGTGTGTGAATCTGGTATATAGCAATGGTTGTTTCTGTTTCATAGGATTTGCCAAATATTAACAAGGTAGAAAGAGAGCTAAGGTGTACGATTTTAACTGATATAAGCTATTTGCGTATTAACCCTATTTATTTTGCTTTTTAAATTTATAACAAATTTGAACTTTATATTTAAAAATCCACCTATTCTATCATTTTTTATCATTATAGAAATATAATCTAGTCTGTAACACCTCAGCACAATTAAGTACTCAAAAGAAAATCAACCCCCATGAAGCCGTTCTTCCTCCAAGCTTTGGCGAGATTTGCTTCACGTCTAATCTGTTTCAGCTCAAATTAGAGTTCAGGTTCTAAAATGAACAGCCTCCCAGCCAATATACTCTTGTCAACACCATATCCCTTCACACAAGGGGACTATGGCCGTTTTAGATTGCTCTGTGGTGTTTCCAGAGGATTTTAGATGTTGAAATCCTCCTTTTTTTATGGTTTTTCTAACCAAGCTATTCCCAGTGAAGTCCATAGAAAAATTGTAGTTAACGTAAATAAAACCAGAAATCAGCCGCTGGTGTCTGTCAGGACAGATTTGTCTCTATTTGCCCCTCTTCCTGACCACCACCACCATCTTTGCCCTTTACTTCACAATTTAAAAATGGTTAGGTTAAGTTAAGGTTGTTTATCAAAAATGCTAAATTGGATTAAACTGAAAGGTTAGACTATTTAAGTGCCTCTAAAAATATTGCCATTTTATATAATATTTATTTTAGTGGAGTAACTTATATGCCTTTTAATGTGATGAATTTAGTTTTTTGTAGAAAGTAGATTTGACTATTTTACTTCTGAGTGGTTTAAAACCATAACAATCTGCAGAAGCCAGCATGAATATGCACCTTCCAGTCCTGTGAAAGTGGGGTAACTATAGCAAATGAATTTTTTTTAACCACCAAACAAAAACTGTTTTGTTATTTTTATTGCTTTCTTAGATATGTTCCTAAAGTA
Organism: Crocodylus porosus; assembly: GCF_001723895.1. NCBI lineage: Eukaryota > Metazoa > Chordata > Crocodylia > Crocodylidae > Crocodylus > Crocodylus porosus. Next base: position 38,258,473 of record NW_017728886.1, read on the forward strand.
GTCTGCTATATAATCTATTTCCTTCAGTTTTTAATGTTATCACCTGTTTAATTTTAGGACAAAATGTAGTATGGGATACTTTTCTCCTATTACCGGAAACGCAACTAATACAGATGAACTGAAAGATCAGCTGAAAAGGCAGAACGTTTCTTTGAAGCATTACTCCTGGAAAGATAAAAAAATACGGACACTAAAGCAAAATCATAAACATATATCCCCAAGTTTTGTACAGAAACATCCGTCTTGTTGTGAATCTGCCTGTCAAATTCCTGCATGTCATCTGTCTTGTGTTTCAGAAGTAGTAAGTAAATTCAGAAATGATGATGAAAATGGAAATGTGGAAGGTTCCTGTACTACAGCCTCAAAAAAGACTATTTTATTGCCAGATTTTATTGCATTGTCTCTGTCGGGAGGCAGCTGTACATGTGTGGAGAACTTACCTGAAGCTTACAAACATTGTAGTAATGAAGCATTTGAAACTGAAGTAAATTTAGATAGAAACAATTTACAAAGTGTACAAGCAGATATACCTACATTATGTACTCATGTCCAAGGCACTGATTTTAGTGAAAAAGACAAAAATACATCACAGTCAAAACGCAAATTAAATAACAGTGTTATTTTACCAGCAAAATGTTTGAAGAAAACAAGTGCCACTTCATCGTTTAACAAAAAATATATTGATTTTGTTGATGATCCCCTGCAGACAGAGCATACTATAGGTCTGAAGACTAAGCTACCACATACTGCTTCAGATAAAGAACTTAATGAACTAGCTGTTAGTTGTGCACACAGCTCACCTTCTGGAAAGCTACATAGAAAAGTAAAATTTTCCTCAGGAAGAAATAAAAGAGGAAATCAGAAACAGAAACTGGACTTGTGTGTAAAGCAAGCTGAAGAATTGTCTCTTAAAGAAAGGAAGGACCACTGTTCGCCTGTGCAGACTCTTTGGGAATTATTTCAGACTAGTGAAGGGAATTCAGATTTTGTAGGTTTTATTAGTTATTCTGAGAACAAAGATTCAGCTGGCATGGAAGAGATTTGCGAGGGGCAAAATACCAATACACTGTGGTCGTTTTTTTCACCTTCTTCTTCATCCTCATCCACATTTATTGGATTTTAATGTTTCTTTATTTAAAACAGCAGCTTCTGAATAAACTCAAACTGATAAGGATTTATTCATGGAGTCTTTAATGTATTTTAAATTATGTACAGATGTTCTTTGTGTTCAGTTTCTGGTATACTGAGTGTGCATGCAAAACCTTATGCCTATAAATGTGAAGAATACAGGTAATATAGGGATTTTTTTCTTTAAAAATTGCCAGAGGTGGTAAAAAGGGTATAACTTAAAGAGATACTGTATTTACCTTAACTACTAAGCAAGATCAATAAACTTCATATAGTAACCTTTTTGTTAATTTTGAAACCACTGTTGGATGTGAATAATTACTTCTGTATTATAAATTGTTGAAAGTTGTCGTCTTGTTCCTAGAGTTCTCTTCTCCTTTTTATTAGAAAACTGAAACAATATTATATGCTTATCTCTTGCTTCTGCTGGAATTCTCATAGGGAAGCTGTACAGTCAAAATACAGAAGAAACCACAGGTCTGATAAGTCAATTAATGCTATTCAAGTTTGTAATGGGAGTTTATTTGATTTGTATCTCCAGAGTCATCAGAATTGAAGGCATTGTTAACACTTGATCTTTGCACAGGCCATCCCATTAAGGTGACAGTAGAAGAGAAGATGGTCACAAGAGAATTCTTGAAATTACTGCAAAAGCTGAGAGTTATTTTTTCAGATCAGGTGACAATTATGCAGTGACAGCATTCTGTTTTGATAGCTTTACCTGATGAATGTACTATTGCAGTAGCTACTACTTAAGTATTGACTTGGTGCATATGTGCTGACATAAAGAACTAGTTGTATATTTCAGGCAATAAGAAACAAACTTTCTTGTAAATATATTTATTTTATATTATTTTTCACTTTTTTATCAAAGCAGTTGGTTTCTGGTTGACTTTGTTTGAGGTGGGTTGTTTTTGTTTTTATTTACTGGTTTGACAGTAAAGGGATATCCAATACGCTTAAATTACATAGTTCAGAGGTCTGGATTTGTTTTGGGTTTTTTGTCTTTGGACTTTCCTATTGACTTGAACTTTCACAGACTCTCCGTTTCTCCTAAATATGTGATGGGCATGATGTAATAATAGCAGTGAGGCTCAATCTATCTGGCCCCATGGGCCTGATCCAGCACATGTGCAATCAGTTGCACTGACCTGACCTTGGCTTGATTGTGGGAGCAATTAATGCTGCCACCCTTCTCCTGCTGCCACATTTTTGTGCCCATGTGGGGAGCTCCAGGGGCCACAGGCTTGGCACCTGTGAATAATACAGCCTCAACAGGGATCATTGCAAGGTTTTAGCTTACTATTGTATACAAAGTGCCTTAAAGCCTACAGATAGCATACACATTTAAAATTACTATTAATATATTTTGTTAAAAAAATATGTCACTTCAATATTTTTCCTAAAACATTTTGTAAAGTCTGTTTAAAATGTGACCTCATGATTTAGTACTTTCAGTATCTGGGAGGTTATTTTTCATCATTAGAGAGGCATTGTTTGATCAGACTTAAAGCAGGTTTGGGTTACTTTTAGACTTTTAGGAGGCATTGCGGTGCCATACGCTTGCTTTCTTCATTTTTATTTTACCCAGGCTAGGTTGAGTTTTCAAAGCCTTATGCCTAAAGTGGCTCCTTGCATAGGAGTAACAATTGCCCTGCCGTCATTTTCTGCAGGTTAGCTTTAATTCTTCATATTCTGATATCATCTCATTTGAAGAGGTAAAAAAATTGCCATGGTAGCCATCTATTCAGTGTGCAATTCTTGCCTGTTTTATGATGCTTTGGAAAAGAGATTTGTAGCAAGAAAATATTGGAAGGTATTATTAGAGTTTAGATGTGGAACAGAGTAAGCAAAATATAAACTTTTGGGGTTTGGTATGTGTGTGCATGCTTTTTTCATGCTACACTATATTTTTGTTAGCTTGGTAATAAAGTCCCATGAATTGAACTATAAAGTAAAACTTATTGGTAAGTAATTTGTATACGGGCCCACTAGTATTCATAAAAACAGACTTGAGCTCCAAGCCACAAGTTTTAAATGTAATTTTTTTCTAGGTTTAAATGTTTTTTTACCCATTTTTCTCTTAAGAATTTTGGCTGTGATTGTTAAGTTCAAGGTCATTTTGGAAGTGTGTACCTCCCTGTTCTAAGTTGTGTTTGTAGACAAAAATATAGTTAAACTATGAGTCTGCTTGCCTGATGCCTTCTGCTGAAACTAATAGAGAATATCTTTATAGGTAAGTGTATGCAAAATGTTAAATTAATAGAGTGCTAAGATGAGAGAGAGAAGCTCTCGTATGAGTGTTGCCATTTTTATATGAAATACAATATGTTCTCCTAGTACATAATTATACTATATTTACTTGCATACCCCCCACACACCCTTTTCCCCCAAATAAGCCCTTCTTAATTGAGGTGCATGTCTTAAGTAGGGAAGCTGACTTTTCTTTGGAATAGAAGCAGAGAGGGATACGCTGTGCTGTAATGTGCCAAGATGGCCACCACTTCTCTCTAACCCCAGCAAGCGGAAGAGACAGAGTCCTATGTTAACCTCAACTGCAGTAGCTTTTGGCTGAGCACTGCAGCCTGTGCCTGAAGCAAAACTGAGCTGGCTCAGGGCAAGTCAGCTGCTGCGTGCAGTCTGGAGTATCTTGGTGAGGCTTTTGCAGTATGGAAACACTACAGAAACTTATAGCAGAGCCATGGGCGCAACTGTTTGAGCACTCATGGTGCTCAGGTGAGGTCCCAGAAGACTGGAAAAGGACCAATGTGGTCCCTATTTTTAAGAAGAGGAGGCAGGAGAATCCAGGTAACTACAGAGCAGTTAGTCTCACTCCTTTCCTTGGGAAAACCCTTGAAAAAATTATCGAGGATCACATTTGTAAGAGTCCAATGGTTAATATAATGCTGAAGGGCAACCAGCATAGGTTCATAGCAGGTAGATCTTGCCTCGCTAACCTTATTTCTTTCTATGACCAGGTCACTAAATGCTTAGATGCAGGAGTCAAGGTAAATGTCATCTACTTGGCCTTTAAGAAGGACTTTGACATGGTATCCTATCCTGTTCTCATAAATTAAACAATGGCTGTGCCATAGATGATTACACAGGCATGTGGGTAGCAACTTGGCTTGAGAGTTGTACCCAGAGAGTGGTGGTGGATGGGTTGGTATCAGCCTCTAAAGATGTGGGCAGTAGGGTCCCCCCAAGACTCAATCCTTGGAGTGGTGCTGTTCAATATCTTCATCAGTATCCTGAATGAGGGCATGGAAAGCACTCTTCAAATTCACAGACGACACCAAACTATGGAGTGAAGCAAACACTGACAGGAAGAAACCGAATCCAGGCAGACCTGGACAAATTTGAAAAGTGGGCAGAGAACAATAGGATGTAGTTCGACAAGGACAAGTGCAAGGTGCTGCGCCTAGGGAGAGGGAATCACAAGCACACCTATAGGGTGGGGGATGACCTCAGCAGCAGAAAGAGATCTTGGAGTTCTTGTCAACTCCAAGTTGAATATGAGTCAATGTGATGAAGCAATTAGCAGAGCTAACGGCACTTTGTCATGCGTTAGGTGCATCACAAACGGGTCCAGGGAGGTGATGCTCCCCCTCTATGTAGCACTGGTCAGGCTGCAGCTAGAGTACTGGGTCCAATTCTGGGTGCTGCAATTCAAGAAGGATGTGGACAACCTTGAGGGTCCAGAGGAGGGCCACTCATAGGGTTAGAGGCCTGCAGGGAAGGCCTTGCGAGGAAAGGCTGAGGGACCTGGACCTTTTCAACCTACGCAAGAGAAAGCTGAGGGGGGATCTTGTGGCAGTATATGAATTCATTGGGGTGGGGGGCAGCAGGGAATAGGAGGTGCTCCGTTTACCACAGCACCCCTTGGAATAACCAGAAACAAGAGCCATGAGCTGGCAGAGAGTAGATTTAGGTTGGACATCAGAAAGAACTTCATGGTTAGGGTTGTCACAATCTTGAACAGGCTTCCAAGGGAGGTGGTGCTGTCTCATGTGGCAAAATGCTGGGCTAGCGGCTCCGGCACTGCTTAGGGGAGCCACGGGCTTTGCAGAGTTGTGCGAGCGCGCGGCTTGTGGGGCGGAATTGAGGTAGCTTTTAGCCGCCCTTGAGGTTCGCCGAGTTGGCACAAGTAGACGACTTAGAGTAAGTTGTTAGTGTCTCTTAATCTATAGGGTATCCGTTGGTTCACGAGGTTCCAGAGCCAGCCCTTGCGTTCCAACAGTGGAGCT
>NW_017728886.1:38264187-38274985 GCF_001723895.1 Crocodylus porosus
TTTGATTAACAGTCGACTTCAAGGTTACATAAATGTGAGAGTGCTGCGCGGCAGTTATACAGAAAAGGAAAAATAATGTAAAGTCTTTGCTAAAAACTATAAGTTACATCTCATACCTTGGGGGTCTTCAAGAGGAGACTGGACAAGCACCTGGCTGGGGGTCACATGACCCCAGCACTTTTTCCTGCCACTGGGAGGGGGTTGGACTCGATGATCCATTGGGGTCCCTTCTGACCCTAGCATCTGTGAATCTGTCTGTGTGTGAATAAGCATGTCTATATGCAGCCTAAAAGTCCCCATGAGCCAGGAACTAGAGAGTAGGGGGCTTCACCCAAGTGTCTGGGTCAGGGTATCCAAGGAGAATTCAAACATAGGCATGCTTTTTTAAAATCCCTGCATGCTGGACCTCCCCAGCTGCCACTTCCACAGGTGCTAGGGAATGTAAACAAGCAGGCATGTAGCTGTGGCTCCTAGCTGCAAGTCTACTTTTCAAAGATGCAGAGCACTTTGAGCCTCACATCGGAGAGATATTTCTTGGTGTCAGGCTCATGGAACCTCCCACGCACACCCATCTGACTCCAAGGATTGAGCCAGGGTGACTGTGTTAGGACTGTCTGGCTGCCCCATGCTGGATCCCTGTGCTCAGCTGAGCATTGGGATCCAACACAGGGAAGCTGGCACACCATCAATTTAAATTGTGATGCAAACATGTTATATGAGGAACCTCTTTGTGGCTTGTTTGCTATTGTGCCTTTTTACTGTGTAAAACCCGAAAGCTTGCTTAAAATTTTTTGCCCTAACTGTTTAAGTTGGTCTAATAAAAGAGATCCAATTCACTCAAAGAACCTTGTCTTTTTACTGTGTGGCACTTGTTATTTATGGAGTGATTTACATGATAATCATGCCATAAATGCAACATCTGTCAGGGCCATATCACATCATCTGCTGTAACTCTGGACAAATCTCCACATTCTGCCTTCCACAAACAAAGCATGTGTCTTATTTGGGGTCATGTCGCATGTGAGCAAGTACCATAATGTGTAGCAGTAAGGAAGTTATATATAAAGATGTAGCCTATACGTAAAGTGGAAGCACAGTATGGAATCTTCAGAAAGTTTCTAGAGGCTCCTTAGCAAACATTTTAAGCATACATGCACTAATGCAAAATGCTATATGTTGTGTACATATTTTGGCAGTTTATTTATAAACTAATGCACATATGGTTCTTAAAGGACTTCTTTAAGAATGTAAGAAGTGTTGCACTGGTCTGACTAGGGACCCATCGACCCTCATATCCTGTCTCTGACAGTAGTAAGTGGTAGATGCTTTAAAGAGGAGAGTACATATAGAGCATGTTTAGTGTAATTCCTCCACTATCGTGCCTTCCTTGGCATCAACCATCATTGGTTTTAGAAAACTATCGATAACTAAGTCTCTTTCTAATTGTGACTGCTAATTTGGAGCATCATGTATGTATAGTTAAGGTGTTTTGCTCTCCTGCCTGCCCATGCATTACTTTGCAGTTGTTAACTTTTGAAGTTCATCTGCCACATTTTTGCCTACTTGCTTAATTTTAAGACCTTTTCCTGTAGCTGCTTAACAACACTTTGAAGTTTTACTGCCTGGAATAATTTAATATAATGTGAAAAATTTAAGATCTCACTGTGCATTCCCCTTTATGAGAGCATTGAACAGAAATGGCCCAGGACCATGAGGGACCCCACTATTGGAGTTCCAAATGTCAAGGTGTGAAATCAGCTGTTTTCAAAGAAGCTGAAAGGAAAGTATTGAGTTCTTCAAGAGATAACTTTGGAAAAAGGGAGAGGAAAGGCAAATCTTAATATTTTTCACCTCATTTTCTCTCTCCAACATTCAAATAAGCTGATGGTTGCATGCTTACAATCTATACTCCCTACAACGCTTTAAGTTTTATGTTGAAAGTTTGTTAAGGGATACTTCAACCTGACTGAGAATAGGAGTTTAATATAGGAGTGTCCTCTTGTGTATAGCTATGCCATCATGTCATTTATACATAAAAGTCTGAACACACTCTTCATTAGAGACAGAAATTCTGTAGCTGTGTGAAGCTATTTCAGTCTTGGATCTTCAGCCACTTTTGAAAAGACTTGATGCTGGCCGTAGACACAACAGCAGGAAAATTTCCCCTTGTGTTCTAAGGGTAGACAGTTTGTCTCTAGTTTTCATGTGTACTGTGTCATAAAAAGGTGCGTCTCTCTCAGGCAGTGGATAGACATTCATTTGTAGTATTACAAGTGCCTCAGCACTTACAGCACAGCAAATACTGAGCTCTCTGAGGGATGCACATCTATTTTCAATCATCTGGCTAGATGCAAAGTCACCATAAAGTTATGTTCTCTGGCAGGAGTAATAGAGAGTTGCTCCTTTGCTTCCACCTCTGTTCCCCTGTCCTTCCACCTGTGAACCTTAGCAATGGGTGTTATCATTGACAACCTACCCTCTCCTCCACTAGGGGAGGGGGGACCACAGGGCAGGCTGTCAGTCTGACAGCTCACCACCTTGCCTGAGTAAGTTTTTCAAGGAGGGTTACTGCTGTCCCAGTTACTGGAACAGCAACATCTTGTTTGACAGCTCACTGCCTTCACTTCCCCACCCTGTGATAGCAGCAACAGCTATTTCTGTTGCTGGTACTGGGGTACCAGCTGTCCTTGCTGTTAAAGCATCAGTCCCATCACAAACAGGCCAACAGAGCTGTAGTCCCTAGTCTTGGACAGGTGTTGCATATACTACTACAAAATGTATTGCTCCAGGAAAATTCCTGCTTCAAACAGGAACACTGCTGTAGCAGTTGGACTGTTTTTGTAGCAGTTTTCTGGGGCCTATGAATCTGCCCCCCCCCACCTCCTTTTTTTATATTACTGCAAAAATGATGTCTATTCATAGCCTCAGGCAATCTCTTCCCCCTTCCACCCATCCTACCCCAAGATCCAGCTGTTCTATCCAAAGAATGGGCTATATGTTATCTTCTTAAATAACATTCATGTGACTTCTGCTTTCTCAGCCAATTGCATGAGAATATTAAGTAAAGCTGTCGGGTTCTATTTTAATGATCACATCTAAGATCAATTTGTTCTCTTCTGTTCACCACTTGGTGATGATACTCAGATAACCATGGGTACCCAATTGGTCAAGAGCCAGAGTATAATTTATTAATATGGAACTTATCTAAACAGACTTTTAACTTTGACACAAAAGTATAAATGATAACTTTTCATATATAGCCAAGCCCCAAATTATCTGTCCAAGGAGGTTGTATGTTGTATATAGAAGGTTTTAATTGTAATTGGCTTGGAAGAATACTGAATACTTTCAGCATCTATAGAACCTAAGAATGGGTGGAAGATTAATATTGCAGAAGAAGATGGTGGGTGGGTATCAATCTTCTGTACTTTCTGTAAATACAGTTGCTTGGTTTCTGATATTGAACAATTTGCTTTCTGTACAAAGGGGTAGTTCTCCACAATGTGTTTTTGTAAGGAGATGCTCAGTCCCCTTCTCTGGGTATAACTATGCAGTTCTGAAAAAGTTAGGATTTTAGCATGGGGACAGGGTCCCAGATCCTTAGTTACCTTGGTATCTCTTTACCTCTGTCTACCATGTGGGCATTACTGCCGTTCTCAAAATCATGACTACAGTGTTGCTAACCCCATCAGTTCCTAGCATCCACAGGCACTTAATTTTCTGGTAATAAGTGTGTCCAAAGCCACCTAAGCACTGATAGTCAGCCACTGCTAATAAGCTGCTTGGAGCATTAGTTCAAATTGACCTATTGCCACCCAACCAGGACAGCTCTGGAGCTTATTCCAGTGTAGGGAGCAGCTTCCCCACAAGGACCAGGGCTGTTCCTGGAGCCCATCCCCTTATTGGGAACTTGAAAGGGCAGGTGGCAGTCTGGGACTGGGGAGCAGCTTCTTAGTCCTGGGCTGTTCACATGCCCTTAAAGATCCAGGTGTATGGGCAGCCTGGGATTCAGCCATGCTGCTAGCAAGCAAGTCTAGGCCCTGGGCCTTTTAAGTTTCATGGCACCTGAACAGTCCAAGATGTTTCCTGGGCCTCAGGCTGCTTGCACACTGGGCATGAACAAGGATGCACAGGCAGCCCTGGGACTCTGGAGCAGCTCCCCAGCCCCATGCTGTCCATGCAGCCTTGTGTCCCAGACCTGAATGCTCCCAGCTCAGAGACAGCCTCCCTTTCTTTATCCTGCTTGTCAGTGGGATCAGGCAGGGGATAGACCCCAGGCATTGTAAGGATACATGGGCAGCCCAAGATTAAGGCTGCTTGCAAGATGTCAGGGCTGAAAAAGACTGATGTGAAGGGGATTCTGCTCCCTGGTTGGTCCCTGCTGCCATCACAGAAGCCCTGTCCCCTTTAATACTAGGCTTCTTACAAGCCTCCCTGATAGCTTGCCACTTGGACCAGCTAAGTAAGATGCCACATATTCAAATTAAGGATGGATGTATAATGAGAAACTTGAAGTTGATTTGCCTCTTTTTGTGTAACATCTGTCATGTTACCATTTTATGAGCAAAATATCTTTGTTACACAATAGATGTAACATTTACCTAGGGTCTCAGGTAATCACCTGGGACATGGGAGACTGAGTTTCAAATACCTGGTAGTGGGTTCAGGGCTGAGGTTCCTAAGCAGAGGTGGTCACCTGGCTGGCTAAAGCTAAGCAGCAGATTCCTGTCCCTTCCCCGTGCATTTCACTAATGGCTAGATAGGGAGCCTTCTTACCCAGTTTCTGAAGATCCCTTCCTAAGGTCCCTAACTTTTCAATGAGCAGTTGGGGAGAGTGGGTGCATACACTGGGGATGAGGATTCCAGCAGTTGGCAAGGTGCCTCCTTATTCCCAGATCCAAGCATCTTTTGAGAATCTAGTCCAGAGGCTCTTGCACTGATGTAATGGTGTATTACCAGAAAAGGAAGAAGGCATGTGCATACATTATAGATGTTTGAAGGTTTACATATTCCTTGTTTCTTGTCCTCAAAGGCATTATTCTGTGCAGTCACAGGGGATTCTTAGTTCATGGGAAATGATTCAAAACGCTTCTCATATAATGCAACTGAGTTAAATGTTTTGGATTTTTTTAATATACATTTAATTTAGTGAGTTTTTTGAGTTCTACATGAAGTCATAAACTGCTAGAGTGACATTTGAGTAATTTGTTCATGCCATTTGGACTTAGTGGGAATGTAGGAATTATACTGGATCAGCCCCATGGTCCAACTAATTCAGAATCTCATCTCCAGCAATGGTCAGCATGAAGTGCTCCAGAGAGGTGCCAGAAATTGTGCAGTCGTTAGATATGGGTTAATCTGCCACCTTATGAGCTCTTTCAGAATTCCTTCTAAGGAGATGGGTTTAATGAGGCTTTATATCCCTTTCAACATTTGTAGCAATAAGTTTAACTTTGAATATTTGTGTAATCCATAAATTTAATCTTGCGAAGTTCTTGGCCTCAAGAACATCTCGTGACAAAGGGTCCCACAATCTAATTACAGTCATGCAAATGTTTTTCCTTTATCAGTTCAGAATTTGCTGTTTTAAATTTTTTTTGGGGGGGGGAGGAGAGGTGCCTCTTATTCCTGTGCTTAGACAACAGAAGGTCTGAATCTACTTCCTCTCTGCTATTTGTTATTGTGTCATCTCTTATTCATCTCCCTTCTAAAGTAAATAGTGCTGCCATCCTTTAATCTCTCTTCATATGAGAGTTCTCCAACCCGCTAAGCATGTTTATCACTTTTGTCTGAATCCATTGAAATCCCTCCTTTCTGAGGTGGGGTAACCAGTGCAACATTCCAGATCAGGTTACACTATTGATTTCATTTCAGAATGCAATCTTGCACTATATTTAAATGACAATTTCAGTATGTTTCCTGTTTGGGGTAATATCCATATCCTGGATAACCTCAAGGTCAAAATCTGAGAAGTCTATTAGCCAAAAACAAACAAACAAAAACCCTTCAGTTATTTTAAGTCCAACCGTACATGTATTGGATGTTATTAATATGATATTGCTGACAATCAAATAAAGCTTCACGTGTCCAGAAATGAAATATTTCATAATGTGCACAAAGCTAGTTTTATTAAATAAGAAATATGCAAAAGAATATACTTGACAGGTTAATAGCTATCAAAATGAATAGTGGCAATGCAGTGAAAAATGCAGAACAATCATACTGCTCAAATTCTATGTCATACCAGGAAGTAGCCTTAGCAGCTTTTCTAATTTACTAAATAAATCATGACTGAATATTGATTACTTGAAATGTGTGCTTGCGTTTGTTAAAATGTTTTAGGCTTGCATTATAATTCACGATAAATTGACTTGACATTGTGTAATATTCTGTAGTTGAGCTAAACATTACAATTTTTTTCTAGAGTCCTCAAACACATGATGCCTCAAAATACTTTAAAGAGAGCAAAGTTGGAATCTTATGTCGAAAGTTAAAAATTGCAAATAAGTATGTAATTAATTTTAGTATAACTAACAAGTGTTTAAATGTTAAGGATACAAAAAGAATGTTTTAATTTGGTTCACCAGCCTCACTTTAGCTTAAAGATGCTTTAAAAACGAAGCATAACTTAACTACTAAGCACCCTAGGAGGAACACAGGGCAGCAACAGTAGTTATGTTGCTGGCAGCTGGACCACTAGTGCAGCTGCTGTTATGGCTGTGTTCTTGCTCCCCAGGGTCAGTGCCTGGGGCTTGTTCCTCTGGTTGCCCACCCTTTGTTACACCACTGCTTTAAGTTTATGATTTACAACTGCAATGCTAAAAGTTCTTAATCCAAAGTCTTTATCCTAAAATTAATAAATCTTCCGGTAAGGTGGAATTTAAAAAAAACACACAAACCAATCCCCCACCCCCAAAAACCTAAGTAATCCCAAACATTTATTGTGATCATTATAAACATTTTTTGCACTATATGGTGAATCCTGGGTACGTTCAGGTGAGTACAGAATTGAGATTATTTGATTATATAGTTGTTTGGGTCAACACTAGTAAACTCTAGACCACAATTTACTACCATGATTTCAGCAGATGCCAGTTCTTTAACTGATTTGTGGATGATATCTTCGTCTCATGATGTTTATGCTGTGTAATTGTAATATTTTTTGAGAGAAGGAAGGAAATAAAGCTTAAAACATCAGATCTAAAACTATTAAAAATAACTTAAAATTCATTCAAATTTTAAAAATGGTATCTGTTTGGTGCAAATCAATGACCTTTTTTAAAATCAAGTTGATTGCATAGTCTATATTTACCTGTTTCCCTGCCCAGTAATAGCATTGACAAATATTTCAATTTTTCATATCTCCTGGTTTGTATGTGGATATGTTGAATATGTTCATCCTATTATGGATGATGCACAGGTGTGTCATAACTTGGAGGAGTGTATATTAGTTTAGGCGTATATGAAAAGACTGGATTTGTATGATCCTTTTCAACCTAATTCAGAAAAACGTTTGTATGGTTTTGGCCAACTATAAAGACAATTGAACAGTTTAACAGAGTTATATAAAAATGGATCTAGTAGGAATGGACCCCTTCTCTTTCCTGGGAGGAATCTACATCCATGTCCAGCTATGAGATGTAATGACAGTTTGGAGATGGAAGGATTTCATGCATACCTTTGAATAGCTTCAAAGAGCGCCAGCAACCAATAATGCAGGACAGATATGTAAACATGGAAAGAAGGTCCTGGCTAACTTAAAAATAAATCAGGGTATGGAATTTTAAGTAGACACAACAGATGGGGTTGGGTTGGTGCTTCTGCTCTTCCCTCTCAATACATAAAAAACCATGAGTTCACCTGTGTAGGCAGGGGACCTGTATCTCCTTCACTAGCAGTGAATATGCTTTAAGATATTTCTATATATTTTTTATCTTAAACTTCATCTTTGTTGCTTATATACTTCTTAATCTGGTTTAGGAAGTGCCCCCTTTTTCATTTTGTTTATACCTTTTTAAATACTTCTAAATTAAAGGACCTACTGTATTTACTCAGTTCTAAGACAAGGTTTCCCCACCTATTTAACATGAGGGGAAAAGCCCTTAGTCTTAGAATCGTGTACAGGGGTGGTGTTCAGGGGCAGAAGGGCAGGTGACTGCTGTACCTCTAACTCTAGCCCCTAGCCAGGGGGCCATAGTCACAGCTTCTGCCTGCCCCCCCCCACTTCACTGCCTCTGCACCCTACCATCTCCCCTTGCAGTCTTTCACCCCCCTGTCTCTCCTTCCCATGAAGCCTCTGCTCCCTCATGTGCCCTTCTTCCTCGCACCACTTACCTCTGCTCTGTGCTGGCAGGCTCTATGCGCATTGAACACAGCCCCAGCCTGGCCGTATAGCAGTAGTGCGCGTAGCCTGCATGCCTGCTGTGGGGGGCTGGCCTGGGCCTGTGCTCAGTGCCCCAGGCTAAATAGGGATGGAGCCTACTGGTGCAGAGCAAGGGCAAGGGAGGAGAGAGGGGGGTGCAGAGCAAGGGAGGGGAGCAGAGAGGAGCAGATTTATTAATTTTCCATGTATAGAATCTAATTACTGGGGGGTCATCTTACATTTAGGGTCATCTTAGATTTGAGTAAATAGGCAGTTGGTCTGCCAAGGGGAAAGTGGGATGCATGCAAATACCCTTACCTCATTAACTGTTTTGATGTAGCCCTAACAAAGCCAAAACAATGTTTTTTGTAGTAATTACTACAAACAACTCATATTTTGTATTGAAGCTGGTTTGGTGAACCTGCATATGGAGTCAATTTAATTTGCATGCAACCTGAATAAAAGGTCATATTTCAGGGTAAACGCAACTGGAGAGAGAAACTACTGGATCAGTACAATCCAAAAGCTTTGGCATCTTCCCCAGTAAATTAGTAAATTATTTTCTCAAACATGGGGGTCATAACCTTCCAAGGTATATAATATTTAATTCTTACTATATATCTCTCGGTTTTTCTCTATGGATACAAATGTCCTTCTTTTTTAACTCCACCAACCTGTTGATAGCTCCACCCATGATAGCTTGTTACATTAGTCCCACAAGCTAATTGTGTGTTATGTGAAACTAGTATGCACTCTCAGTGAACGTTCACCCTTGTCTGGTAAGTGTGGGCAAAACCATGTGAGCAGTGCAGCTGTGTGGCCATGCAACTTGCCACATAATTGGCCCTTTCTTCCTAGTTAATGCATGTATTTCCATATATGCCACTCTATCCACAAAAATGCTTGCTTTGCTGACACTCATTTGTTGACCTCTATTTTGCCTGCCACCTCTTTGTCTATGTATTGGCCTGTTTCCTTCCCAGAAAGGGAATTTTATTGGGTTTCCTTCACCTCCTCCCTTACAGTTACCCCTAAAAGTGTCAGTGAAATCTCTGGAAATTCAGGACCACAGCACTGACTTTGTGATGAGCAACCACAAACTGAGAAGCCCAAAGCAGTTACTAAATCCCTTGACTTTATCTCCTAAGGTATTGTAGGAGGACAGCCTGTGGGAGGAAGTATGGCAGGCCTAAGTGTCTGGAGGAACAGAAGGCAGTGACATCAGATGCATCTCCTCAATTTCACTGGTGTATGGCAGTGTACTATTAATCAGTATAACTATTGCATTCTTCATACATCCTCCTGTTTTTTTATCTTGTCTGACTACTTAGGGAGCAGTTTTCTTTGAACTCACCATAATGACCTCATTCTTTTTCGAGATCGTTGCTTATAGCTCTCTTCAAACCCCATGATATGTATCAGTAGTTCAAAATCTGCCTTCCTATTTGTGTTATTTTGCATTGGTCACCAGTGAACTTCATCTGCTATTGTGTTGCCCATTTACCTACCTTGATTAGGTCTCTAAGGTTCTTTTTTAGTTTAAATGAACTTTAATGTTGGGCACCCCACTGTCCTGTTTTTTGTCAAGCTGAAATTGCTGGTTTTTCTTTTCTTCCCCATATGTCTAATCCTGACCCGCTCTGAAAAATGAAAACAATTGAAGACTGTCAAATCAATCATTCTGAAATAATGCTATACTGCCCTATAATTCCCAGTAGGTTGGAGTGGAGCGTGTGGGTCAGTATGGAGAGGCTTCTCTGCGATGGAAAGAGATTTTCCAAGGAGCACATGGCTTATGCTGTGGGGAATTCCTTCTGCCTTTCCGCATTGCCTTTGCCCTGAGGTTCCTTGTAGCACCTTGTAGTAACTTGAAACATACTTGTGTGTATGGAAATTTTAAAATTCTTTTCTCGTGCTCTGCAGGACAGGGATGTTAGCAGGGAGGAAGAGAGAACAGATTAAAAGGGGGAGAGCGGCAGAACAAGAGGAAAGAGGAATAGTTGTAAGAGGCAAAAGTTAACAGTTTAGGGGGAGAATAGGAAGAAAGAGTGAGTGTGACCAGCAGTACAACAGTGGTCCTGCTCAGTTCAGCATCTCTGGAGGAGGAAGGGGCATCTGGAGTTGACCCCAGCTGGGGTGGTTCAGGCACCTAGGGGTCTTCAACAGGAGGCCGGGTGCGCACCTTGCGGGGGTCATCGGACCTCAGTTGTCTTTCCTCCCTGGAGCGGGAGGGCTGGACCTGATGACCTCATGAGGTCCCCTCCAGCCCTTAACTTGTGTGAATCTGTGAATCCTCCTCTACCAAGACCAGGACAAATGAAATAGCCTAGTGTGTGCGTGAAGGGTTTTGATTCCTTCTGCCTAAGGACGCGGCGGCTGACGGGCTTGAGGAGAAGGAGCAACCGGGAGCGAGAGGGGGGCACGGGGGCGTGCTAC
>NW_017728886.1:38275865-38314114 GCF_001723895.1 Crocodylus porosus
GGGGGGGGGAGCTTTCCGTCTCCATCGAGAATCTCCCTGGAACTGGTGTCAGCCCCTGCCTTATGAGGGCCTGGGTGCAAAAAGTCGTGTGCTGAGAAACCAGGTTGAGAAAGGGGGTTGCTGTCCTCAGGGGAAGGTGCCAGGCATATCCTGTAACGCCAGCATGCATCTTAATATGTTTTCACTGCCAGCAGTTGATCTCCTTTCCCAAGGGGATCAGCAACATCCCTCAGGTTGGTTCAGGTCGATGCAGTGCCACTTCCACCTCCCCTGCTTGAGCTGCTCCCTGCAGGCTCTCAGTGCTGACCTCAAGCTCTTTTTTGGTCTCTTTTTTGGAAAGTGTGGGGATTCTTATGAAATGGCTGGTGGGGATTTAAAAAAAAGTCCCCAAAAAAGGGAGAACATAATTTATTTGTAGTTTCTTAGGAAATTGTGGTGCAATCTCAGGGTTTAAGCCAAACATATTTTGTTTTATGGACATCAATTCTTTTTGGTTTTTGTTTTGTTTTGTTTTTTAAATAAAACTGGAAATGGAAAAAAAAATCAACAAAACAAGCCTGAAATATAAATTGCAAACCTGGTGTAAATGTTCACTGTGGAGGTACTAGTGTACAAACACATGTGGGTGAGGGAGAGGGAGGTGGAGAGAGAGAGAGAGAGAAAGAAATACTTCTCTCTCATATGCTTATACTAAATGGCAATAATTTTATTCCACTTGAGTATATTTCAGTATACTGCCTATTTTGGTGTGAGCTAATGTTCAGCATGGTAGCAGGATGCTATACTTAATGTAACAAAGTTATGACAGCATTATGTGTTGTTTATTGCAATCCAAGATCAATACTTCATCTCCTTTTCCATGTAAATGTATGGTATAGCCCTACCCGGAAGGGACCTCCAGGGCCCATCTGGTTCAACCCCTCTACATTAATGCAGGAATGCTTCACCTAAATCAGGTATCCAGGTTGTAACCTAAGTCACCCCTTTCAAATGCTTATCCAGATTACTGTTGAAAACCTCCAGTGAAGGCAATTCTGAAGGAAATTCACTGGAGAAAAAAAGCCCTTTCTCTGATTTATTTTATTTTTATTATGAGCCTTGAAGGAAGTGTTGACAATTTATGTATTTTTCCCCTCTTTTCTATGATTTAGTAACATGATTTCTTCACATTTTATGAAGTTACTTGTATACTTAACTTTCTTTGTGAATTTGCTGAGTGATAAGTCTTTCTGGTTCAGTCCAAGACAGTAAGCTATTTACAACAACTTTGAATATTTTCAACATGTGTGCGATTTTTATAAAAAACAAAACAGATAATTATGTCTCAATATTTCAAGGTCATCTGAAGATCCCTGAAACATTCACATGGCAACATAAGCCATAATGTTAAGATTTGAGGTCAGCTGCAGCATTATCACTTAAACTTTTATAACCTGTGCATATGCTGGAGGTTAACATGCTTCCCTAGTTTCTTGAATGGACTCTATTGTTGTAGAGGCAAAGAGGCAGCCATAGAGGTGCAGACTCTAGCACAAGGAAGACTGTGCTGCACAGACTTTTGAGTCTGGGATTGGGAGGACTTATTTTGGAAAATTAATTTTTTTAGTCCACCCCATCTCCCTGTAAAACTTATAGTGAGACAACTGAGACAAAAAGCTGAGTATTGTTATACCAATACAAACAAACCGAAGTGGACCTTTCTAATTGATAATATGCACTCATGGTGACCTGAAATATTTTTCTAATAAAGTTGTTAGAAAAGTAATTTATACATGTGACTTTTGTGCTGGAAATTAAAGTTAAAATGAGAAAAACGTATCTTTATCATTAATGCTAATAGTTAAACTTGTGATACATTGTACGTAGAGAGCAAAGAAAATAGCTAGTGAGCGATAAGGAGCAGCTTGGCTATTGAGTAAGTGGTGGCACAACTTGTAAACTGGATCCAATTGAGGAAAGTTAAGATATTGGGCAGGGCTGGTAGGAATCAACAATAGACAGTGAATTTGATGACCTTCATGGCAATTTTACTGGCTCAGATTTGCTAGTCACCCAGAAAACATGGCTGTAGTCCACAGGACATTCCTCGTTCATTGTGAGTTGTGCTTCATTTCAGTGGAACTATTTGTGGAGTAGAGCATTCCTCAGTGTGAATGAGAGAATTGAGACTTGGCCAAAAGTTGACTTCATGGTCTGCAAGCAGGTGCCGTTTTTGCAGGAATGGTACACTAAATTCAACATGCCTTGATACTGTTAGTTTTATTTATGTAGTAGTATTCTGGAAGCGTGAAGGGAATGACCATGATTTATGACTTGGGAGGAGAAAAACAATCCAGGAATAGCAATGATAAGGAATTCTTTATCTTATTATTTGTTTATTTATGTATTCTTAAAATATTTTAATCTCTCAGAATTTCACGGTAAAGAAAAATTCTATCATATCTTTTAAATAAAATTGTTGATTTAGCTTGAACTTGTAGGCCATATCTAGAATAGGTTTTTTAAAAGTGTTCTAGATCTCTCACACAGTTTTAAACAAGCTTTTGCCTTTAGTGTAGGGAGCCTGAGTTATGATTAAAAGCTTATTTTGTCTGGTTGAGTTCAGACTCAGTGGTTGTTGAGCAATTTGTTTACATCTGTAAGAGTCTGCAGGACTTTGGCCTTAGCATACAATTGTGACAGTCAGATTTTAGCTATTCATCTCATCCGTTTGCTAATCATGTAATAGTCTCTGGGCCATATAATGGTTAGAGTTGGGGACCTTTTTCTGATTTAATTTCTATGAAAATAAATACTAAACTGTCTAGAAATAGCCATAAAAGAAATCTGCAGAAGTATATTTGCGAAATAATATAGGATCGTATTATTAAAGAATATTTTGTTCAGTAATACATCCATGCAGAGGAGCAAATTAAGGTGGGTTCAGCCCTATCATTCACATTTTCGGACTTTTAAATGATTTACTGTAGGGATGGCCAATCAGCGGCACATGCCACAAGTGCCGGGGTAACCTCTGTGGGTGCTGACATAGGTGATGGTTTGTTGTGCAATCGGCCACTGAAAGTGCTGTACAGCTGTGAACTGACAGAAGTGCACAGCTGCAGAGCACTTAAAAATGCCTGGTCATGAGACAGGTCTGAACCTTCATTACATGAGGGTTCAGATGAAGGTGCTCCAAAGCAAAATACAGCCCAGCCTTGCTTTGGGCAGTGTCTTCAGAATGAGGAAGGGAGAAGGGAGAGGAGTGAGTTGGGTCTGGGGGTTGCCCAGCCAGTGCTGGAGGGTGGGGTGCATAGATTGGAGCCCTCCCCACCTTGGGGTAGTGGATTGGAGCAACCCCCACTCCAGAGCAGGCTGGGTAAAAAATCAGAATGGACCTCCGTGCCTTCCCTTTCCCCCTTTCCATGCTCTCTGAGGATGAAAGCTTGGAAATAGGGTGGGACTAGGGGACAGGTGCTGCAGACATGGAGCCTCTTTCCCTGGATCAGTTTCCAAGTGGAGCTTGATCACCCACCTCCTGATCCAACAGTGAATGTTTGTTGCACATCTGTCAGTACCCTGTATGTGGCACACCATGGATCAGAGAGGGGACAGGCAGATTTGGCAGGGAGCAGAAAGCAGAGCAGAAAGGAGAGCAGTAGATTGGGTAAGGAGAAGGGCACTGGAGTGGCATCTACTGACTGGCCCCTTCTGATTTATGGTAGCCCCTAAAGCTGTGTTAGTGTAGGAAGTTTGCCAGTTTCCTAACCTGTAAATTCTTATCCTTATTTCTAAATTCCACTAGAGCTAATTAAGAAAGTAACTTTTTTTTTATAAACATTATTGATCTCTTTTTATAACTTTTAAAACCTGTATATACTTCAAAGGGTCATCCTCCTCAGTGAGAATAATGCAGAGTCCCTTATCTTTTTCTTGTATCTTACACTTACCAAATCTGGTTTCTTTCTACTTGCCGTATGCTGCTTTCTTCCCAAGACAATGCTGCCCTTCCTGAAGCGGGTAACACAGAAGGACTCAAACTCAAGTACCGTCTACAGAAACTGCATTGCCTTTCTTGGTTTGTATTCTGCCCCTCTGCTCACTCAGTGTATTGTACTTTGCCTTTTGTACTGAAGCTGTGCCTGGTGGCTGTTGGTTTGAATTATTTATACACTTTAAAATTCCAAAATATTCTCTAGAAGAGTGTCCTGACTGAGTGTTCTATTTAGCAGGTGTTCTTCTAGATTGATTTCTTGCTTTCATATTTCACATTTCTCTGCTTTGAAACAGATTACCATCTATTTGCACAGTCTAATCCTTTAAAATCATATTACATAATGAAGAACAAAGCATCTGATCATGTGAGGAGCTTAACATCCATAACTATCACAAAATTCAATGGAAACTGGAGTAGCAACACTTCACAGGATCATGCCCCATTTGTTCTGCCTTCAGTTCTGCTGTCTCAGAAACCTTATCTTCAATGGTAGCCAATTATTTTATATTAATGTAATTGTGTCAAAATTGTATTTTGATCTTGAAAAGTTTCCATCTATCAGTTTTCTTCATTTCCTGTCCTTAGTCCAGTATTTTGTTCATTGCCCTAATAATCTTCTATTTAACGATTCTTTGCCTCTGCCATTAGGTTTTTTTTATGTGAAACCTTGTAAAACCTAAGGATACAGCATCCACTGAGTTTTCTCTTATCTGTCCTGGCAATGATATATTCAAAGAACTCCTGCAGATTAATTGAGGACCAATCTCATACATGGATTTTTGCCTGCTTTCCTTAGTAAAGTTTTTCCCCCAGAAGTTCTGCTAACACATATCCCTTAACATGGTTTTATACAGCTTCAGAACCACTAATTGGTTTCAAAGGGAGACAAAACTTGTAACTAAAAATTAAAAATAACTCCAAAAATTAATGTAATTAATTATTTTCTAGACATAAATATACAACGACTGTAAAATCCAATTTCATAGGCTTTTCCAGAGTTAGAAATAAGTTTGGGTGTCTCATTAGCAATCAGGGGCAAACCTACTGTAGTTGTATAAAGCAATCTTTTTTCAGCTCTGTAGGGTCATGTGATGCCTGTGCTTGACCCTGTCACTGACTACTGCCCCATCCTCAGCTCTAAATCTTCTTAAATTGGGATGTATGCATGAGGGAGATAGGGGCAAGTCTTTCACAGTCTATGTTAGTGAAATAAATATTTCTGGCAGGTTTGGGTTTTTTCCTTTTTCTTCCTTTTTCTTTTTTTTTTGAAAATGGTGATCATTGGAAGCTATTCAGATATTTGCAATATTAAGAAGAGTTCTGGAAAAAAATAGGTTGGGAAGAGTTGAGCTAAGTTGTATAGAGCAAAAATTTATTAAAAAAATATGACTACCTACATATTGCACAAGTGATGGTGATGCCTATGTGATAAATTGCATGAATAATGCAACCCTGATGACTTCACTTGCTGTCTGTCATCTCTTTCATGTCTCCCAGTATTCCTATTACAATACTGCACTGAATATGTTCAGATAGCTTGTAAACAAAAATAACTTTTACTATAGGAAAAAAAAGATCATTGCTGGCTTTCCAGTGGGACAAACAGTGTTGTCTTCCAGCTCTGATGGCTCATTAATGTTATGAGGATTGTGTGAAGAAAATCTATTTTAGATCATGTTTACAGTTTGAAACGATGTAAATTGTCAAGATTCTGGTGAAGTCGATGGAGCTATGTCAGTAGGACCTAGCTGATAATATTTACCTTTCTCTATGACTCTCCAGAGTAATGTACAGATAAAAAATGTAGCAGAGTATTAAGCAACCAACAGTCTTTTCAGTAAACTTTCTGTTTTTTCATTTGTGGCATATTTGCCTTGCATGCCACATCCTAAATTTATACCTATAAAACTTATAACACTCCACCATTATGTTCTCTCTTTCTGCAGTTTTGTGTGAAGCCTTCTAAAGAAATTACCACATGTACTTAGATATAGTTATAGGTGACTATAAAGAGATTGCTTCTTGAAAGATGACTAAGGAAGTGGTGAATGTAAATATAATGTCTATAAATATTTCAAAAGGTAAATTGATATAGAAGGTGAGAATGACATACCAGATAGAACTGACGGTTCTTTAGTAAGTTAAATTAATTATGGTGTTAGATGTAAATCCAGTAATTTTACCAGATTCAACTTTGAATGGCTGAGCATTTTAATGAAAATTAGATTCATAAACTGGCCAACATGTCAGTGTTTCCTAAGAAACCACAGCTTCTTGCCTTTCAATTCATTTTTTGAGCTGTGCATCTCTTAAGATTGATTCTTTTTCTATTAATGACATAAGCAAGGTCTCTGGAATCTGACCATGTAAGCAAGCTTTCAGAGCAGTTAGAGGAGTATACTCAAATTCTCATCTCAGTGAAATCAGCAAGTTTACGTGCAATTTATAGGCAGTCCTCGACTTGCAACATTTCGAGTTACAACGTTTTGCACTTACAACATTTATAAATTAACATCCTATTTCAACTTTATGACATCAGTTTTGACTTTACAACACTTGATCCAATGTGACGCCATGCCAGCTAACAAGTTTGGTGCGTTGTTCATTTCCCTGGAGAACATCTGTCCAAACTTCCTTGGGCACTTTCTTTAAGAAAGCAGCCAAGACTCCTGAGAAGACTCCAGCCAAGAACCCTTCAAAAAGTCCAACCAAGAGCCTTTCAAAAAGTCCTGCAAGTCACCTTAAAGAAGTCCTTCCAAATCGATATGATTGCTATTTACAATATAAATACATTTATGTAACTATATTACTCATCTATAATTGATCGAGTACAACATTCTGGGATATTTTTGGTGAAAATAGGGTATTGGGCCTTGGTTCAGAAACCAATCCCCCATTTATAGCATTGTTTCTTATGAGAAAATTGGTTCTGAGTTACAATGTTTCGACTTAAGATGTGGTTTTCAGGTACCAATTGTATTCTAAGTCCGAGGACTACCTGTATTCTGATGCAACTAGGACCAGAAATTGACCCATATGTAGTGGACACTGGACTGGAAAATAGCATCTTAGCCTTTAGTTTATCATTGCTTATTTCTAAAACCTTTGCTATACTTTTGTGATGGTAAATCTTAATAGATTTTGATAGAACCTTCCCCCCCCAATTTAAAAAAAAAAAAGACTGGTTCTTATAAAGTTATTACAAACCTGCCCTGGATGTTAAGAAATGCCAGTAATTATTTTTATACATGATCACTGTCCGAGGAAGACCGAACTCTTAGGTCACTCTCCCTGTGATCCACATTTATACTCTGGAGAGCTGTTTGCACAGATCCTGAGATGCAGCCTACAGCTTCTATTTTTGCCTTAAATTTTTATGCTGTTTTCTTATATACTGTATTTTGAAAGCTATATACAAATCACAATTCTATTGTTTATATCTTGTATAGACAATTTGATTAGAATCTTTACTGTCCTGTCAAGTTATAAATCTATAAATGGCACACAAGGCCTAACAACATTAAGATCAAAGGGCAAGCAGAAGTTTTGAAATGTTTGATAGGTATGTGTTTTACTTAAACCAATATACTTTGTAAAAATGTTCTTTTTGGGATTCTTAAAAAAAAATTGGAATGTCATAAAACGCCATAAACTATCATCTTTACTTGAGTACCAAATTCAGATTTTCCTTAAATATTGGCCCTCCAAGTTTGACGTGTATGTCATAAGCAGGAATCCTGGTTTTCTCTGTTTTAAAAATCACAAATTCTCTGATTAAAAATTGCAAATTCTCTGATTAAAACCCCCCAAAATCCATGATTAAAATGAAATGCCACTATATACCTAGGTATCAATTGAACACAATATTTTATTGATATAGTTACAGTTTTAAAGCAAATTGGAAGCTTACCTTGATTACTATAATAAAATACATTTTAAGTGCCTAAACATTTTGATATTTGAGTTTATCATGGAAAATCACAGCTTCCCCTGGCCCCTTTGCTCACCAGGATGCAAGTTCAGGCCCCTCACTCCCCACACATAACTCCCTGCCTCCCCCAGCCCTGTTGCAGGGGGCCTCCAGCTGCCAGAGCTACGGAGCCAGGGACCCAGGTCTGCAACCCCTTACCATCTGCAGGAGTGCTCGAGCCCCAGCTGCCACCTACAAGAGGCAGCAGAGTGGAATGCAGAACCCAGTTTCCTCTCTCCCATGGGTGGCCCAGCCAGAGCGGAGCCCAGGTGTGTAGCAGGGTGGATGCAGGCTGCCCACTGCAGGCTTGGGGCTCCCCATCCTGTTCGCACCTGCAGCCCAGCAGAGTAGGGTTCGACAAGGAAGCTCATTGCCACTTCTGGGAGCTCTGCACCACCCTGGCAAGGCATCCCTATCCGCATGGCAGCAATGAGGGTCACAACCCAACACTGCCACCTGTGGTCCTGCAGGGTGGGCAGGGAGTGTTTTGCCAGGGTGGCTCGGAGCTTGAAGCAGCAAGGAGTTCCCCAACTCCGCTCTGCCCTGCTGCACTGAGTCCTGCCTGCTGGGTTGCAGAGGCCCCAGAGGGAGGGCAGCAGCACAGGAAGCACCGAGCCTACAGGCAGCCCACACCTGACCCTGCCTCACACACAGATCAGGTGGCATGTGCCCACTGTGACCCTCCTCTCTCCCCTGGGAGTGCATGCAGTGGCGGGGAGTCAGCCCTACCCTCCTGCCCCCTCACCCAGATGACATGAGCCACCTGTGGCTCTGTCCCACTCTCTGCTGGGGCCCTGTGGCCATGCATTCTGGCCCCAGGCCGCAGGCCCCAAGCCCTACACATCACCCTGGCTGGGCAGTAGCCCCAGCACCAGCCCTACCCAACTCACTCTCTTCCTCCCTCCATCCATCCTTCCCTCCCTCACTATGGGGGCCTCAGTCCCCCCTCCCCCCTGCCAGACGTACCTGTGGAAGCTGCTGTCCAAGCCACCTGGCAGTCATGTGCATGTGTGAGTGTGCACATGCACATGGTGTCTCCTGCCTGCCTATCTTCCTCCCACTTCCCCCAGCCCTTTGTAGGCTAGAACTCTGCCAGCCTGTGGAAAGCTCTTTGCAAAAGTGGAAGATCCACGTGTTTATCCATTAAAATGAAAAATCCATGTTTTTCTCAGTTAAAAGTGAAAATCTGTGGTTTTTTCTGTTTTCCCCCAGGAAATGGAAAACCCAGATCTCTGGTCATAAGTGGGGAAGCTGACCTTCTCTGCCAAGAACAGAAACACTGAGATGCTGTAAGATGGCTGCTGATTCTTTCTTTTCTCTTCCTTTTAGCCACTGTACATATGGGGCAGGACAGAGTCCAGCAAGGATAAATTAAGGCGGGGCACAGTCGCACTCCCCTTTGTTTCTTGCTTCATCCAAAGTTTAATACCACCTACCTGAGGGCAGTAGTGGCATTTCTATTCAGGCAGCACTTAGGGAGTTATTTGAGTTAATGGCTCATTATATTATAGCTCATTCCTGCTAATCATTCTTCATTTCACAGGTGTTAAGGGCCCTCTCTCCTTGTTAAAGGCCTTTTATGTTCTACTAACCAAACTATCCTTTTTTCTGCAGTTTTACTGTCTCTTAGCTACTCCTGATCTCTTTGAGTTCACAGCCAACTGCCAAAGAATTAGATTCAAATTTTTCTCTTAATTATTTTAATGGGCTATTGAAATATTGTTGAAACATAATATCTTAACTGCTTCCCTCTATTCAACATTAGCTCATTTAGAATATTCATTTCTGCAAAGAGATTAATAAGTTAACTTGATAGAAAGAGGCAAATGGTTGGATTCCGTTTGAAATTTAAGAGTATTAACAGTCACTGAATTGCCCGTCCCAAGATCATTTCTTTTAAAAAAGGCATTGAAGTCACTATCTAGATAATGTTATCGGTTTCCTGTAATAAAGTTTACATATCTTGCCATTTTAAACTGTATAGGCCAGAGGTGGGCAAAATATGGTTCGCATCCCGAATCTGGCCTGCAAAGGCATTTTATCTGGCCCAGGCACGGGGGACAGCACAGACCCTCGCACATGTGGCTGGTCTTGCTGCTGCCAGGCATGCTGCAGGGCTGGGCAAGTGCAGCAACCAGACTCCATTTCCCTGCACCCCTAGTGGTGGCTCCTTCTGGCTGCCTCTGCTGGACTTAGTCCTGCTATCATGCGCCCCACACCTACCACCAGGGGCAGGACCTGTGTGTGCAAGGCATATGGCTGGGGCCATGGGAAGGTGGATAACAACATACGGGACTGGAATGGGCAGGTAAGGCCAGGATCATGGGCCAATGACAATGCAGGGCTGGGGCCTAAGGCAAAGCTGCGATCCATTCCCCACACCCTGCTACTGCAGAACCAGTGTCCTTCACAGGGGCATGAGGGCAGCGGATCGTGTCTGTGCTCCAGTCCCTGACCCAGTGCTGTCACCACCCCACAGTCCTGATCCTTAGCCCTCCTCCCACTCTCCCGCCTGTCCCACTCCTGGACTCTACTACCTGCCTGCCCATGGCCCCATCCCATCCACACTGGCTTGGGGCCATGGGCAGGTGGGGAGTGGCATCCAAGAGTGGGACAGGTGGGCAGAGATGGCACTGGGATCAGAATCATGGTGTGGTGACAGCGTGGGGCTGGGGCCCAGGGCAGAGCCACAACCCACTCCCTGCATGTCCCTGTGATGGGTGTTGTTTCCTTGGGCGGGGGTATGTGAGGAGCAGATTGTAGCTCTGTCATAGGTCCTATGCTTTCACTGTCACTGCCTGGTGATCCTGGGGTCTCCTTGGCTGGGACCCACATAGGGGCCATTTAGGGATTTTTGGTGAGCTGTTACATGGGCGTGGGGGTGCTGACCTGGCCCACAACAGCTCACTAAAGCTCCCTCAATTGTTCTGGGGCCAAAATAGTTGCCCACCCCGGTGTAGGCTATCCATGTTAACCCAAGTAAGTTTCAGATGCCCTTAAATGAAAGTCCTTTGGCCCTTAAATGAAAGTCCTATGAATTGTTTCAGTTATCTATGATACATTGTAAGAAGACTTGCTACTGGGTGCTGCACTTCAATAAGGATGTGAGAAAGCTTGGCAGAGTACAAAGAGCCACCCACCCGTATGATTGATCAGAAACTTGCAAGGCAAGCCATACGAGGAAGGGCTGAGGGACTTGGGCCTCTTCAGCCTAAAAAAGAGAAGGCTGAGAGGGGACTTGATAGCAGCTTACCACTACATCAGGGGAATACATCAAGGGCTTCGTGCACAGCTATTCACCAGGGCACTCTTGGGGAAATCCAGGAGTAATAGCCACGAACTCCTGGAAGATAGTTAATACTAGGAAAAACTTTTTCACGGTCAGGGTGTCTATCCAGACTGTGGAATAGACTCCTTCCAGAGGTGGTGCAATCACCTACCCTGGCGGACTTCAAGAGGAGATTGGATGGCCACCTTGCTGGGGTCACCTGGCCCCAGCTGTCTTTCCTGCCTAGTGCGGGGTGGGGGTGGACTCTTTTCTTGCAAGGTCCCTTCTAGCTCCTAACAATCTATGAATCTATGATTTTAGGTGTCAAATAGTTTGATTGTAGTCAATACTGAGTCCAGGCTGCTGAGAAGAGACAGAGACCAGAGCTTTTGGGGGTGAAGGGCCAGGTGCAATTGCATTTAATTACATGCCAGGTGTTGACACTATGGTTCCAGGAGTTCTAGATCACTCTTGATTTTGGAACAAAATTCTTTTCGTATTATATTTGCATAATGACTCTTGTTCATGTGTTTTATAGAGCCCTCCTTTCCTCTGCCTATGGAACTTTTTTTTTATAATTCAGTTGTCAGTTATCTGTGCATTAACTCTATGGCTATTAAAAATGTTTAGGTTCTCTCAAAAGAAATATTGGCTTGAAAACTGATGATATAATTGATTTTCTTGCTTCAGTGAGTGGTTGAGAAGAGTCTTTGCAGGTGTATTTCCAGTTACTTCTGGTTGAATTATTTGGCATAAAAAGTATGTTGATTACATTCCATTTTTCTTTTGTTGTCATATATGTGTAATCCTTGAATTCATTTTCTGTTTTCCACCTTCTCTAGTCTATTAACGTCTAGGTTGTTAAAATAATTAGATTGTAAATTCAGTATTTACAAATATTGTAAAGGCAAATTTTTATTTTTATGCACCTTGCTGAGATATTTAGGATAATTTTTAGCCTAATAGTTAGATGAAGTACAGAGAAAAACGTTCATATCAGTTCTGCTCATTGATAATTGGGGAAGATATACCATACTTCATTTTTTTATCACAACAAACTCTGTCTCCTAAACTATCAACCCTTTAAGGGAAATCTCTTCCTTTCCTGTCTGTTAGAGGTAAGACTCCATCCTGAATCCTGTGTTTAAGTCTATGAATATTCATCAGCTGGGCTGAAATATATTTCCTGTGCATCTCTGCAGTTAAGAGCTGGTCAATGTGTTTGAGCTAAAGAACTTTTTTGAACTTTTAAAAACAAGACTGAAAACCTCAATTTTAATTTTTTTTTCATGATTAACAGTTGGTTTTTTTTTTCAAATCATGATCAAAATAGGATGAGACTTTTTATGCCCCTCAAACTTTTTTCTTTTTTAAAGTCAATGGAAAGTCCTGACTGTTGATAACCTAGGAGAAGTAGGAAAGCATCCGCTGGTATTATGAAGGCTTTGGAGAAACTTTGGAGCAAGTGCTGTTTTGCACTTCAAGCAAAGATTTTTTGTCACATACGCAAAATTGAATGATGCCTTTCATAAAGTTAAAAAACTTGCCTTTTGAATTCAAAGTGAATCTTCTGAGCATTTACAAGTATGTTTGTTTAGTAATTAAAAATTGTTTAAGACAGGTTTATCCAACTGGTAACCTGTTGGCCACATCCAGCCCCCCAGGGGTTAACCTCTGGCTCTTGGACTCCCTGTCCAAGTGCTGTTCTCCCTATCACTCCTGGTGCTGCCACCAGAGTTTTCGGGCTCCCTCTCCCTTCTACTGCTTCTGCTTTGTGCCTCTCCCTGTCTGCCCCCCGCTACAGGTTGACATGGTGCAGGCTGAGGGCCTGAGGAAGGACTTCAGAGGGACTTTTCAATATTCACCAAAACAGTCTTCAAGCATCCCATTTAATTAAAACTCACTGCAGTTCTGTGCATGACTGTTTGAGCACCTGTGTGTGTATATTGGATTTAATCACCATGTTTTCCTATTTATTACTGACAGGATCTCTTGCAGCAGGAACTTTAACACTGGACTCTAGTAACAACCACAAACAAGCTTACAATTTTGTTTGTTATAGCTGTGACTGTGTAGGAAATGAGAGAAGCAAGGGATTTTGTTGGTAATATTTTTTATTGGACCAACTGTATAATTGGGGATACGTTAGGCCTTTGGGCACAACGCACCATCAGAGGAAGATCACAAAGCTTGTCTAACAACTCTGTCAACTATGCAGTTGGTCAAATAAATTATATCACTAAAGAAACTCCCTTGTTTCTTACAATTATGCTGTAATGCTTTAATAGATTTTATTTATTTTTTTACACAATGCTCTTCTCCTCCTGGCATCAAGACAAGATAGAGTTAAATTGTCTAGTAAAGTAGGATCTTTATGTAATGAAGCAAGTGGTGAGGATATACCCATTACTTCTAAAAATAAATTATTCAGCAGTAGCCCATGTACAGTGCTATTCAGCAATACTTGAAGTTTTGGAGTTCTGTAGCAGGGAAGGTCTCAAGTTGTTTGGTTGCGGTAATTTTGCCTTTCTATTTTTAAGTTTAAACTTCAGGGTGAGTTTCCTGGGTTTATAACATTTTTGATAACTACTTCTGTTTAATATGTGCTACCATAAATTATTGATATGTACTCACACACTTAATTCCCTTTTAATAGTTTTTTGGGGGAATAATGGAGGTCTAGGGTCACCTGCAGTATCCATTAGCATAATAATTGTACATCACTAGTATATATTTGGGGAGGAAATTTTTCAGACAAGATCAATATGGTGCAATATGTTTAATAGTCAAGAACCTTATGCCTCTTAGACCTGCACTCTCATTATTATCTAAGCAATGGCTGCTGTCATTGCTGATTACATATTCGGATTTATCAGTTATGTTATGTAGACAGATCATAAATAGTATGTAAATTAGCTTATTGTTAAGGGCATGAAATACCATGCTCCAGAATGCTCACTGCATTCAATAAATGTATTAATATACAGTACAGCTAATGGCTATTTCTGCATACATTTTTTTGTGCAGTAGCGAGGTGCTAGTGTGTAAGCAAGCTCAGAAAGCCTGGCTAATTTGCTGAAGTGAGAGGTTTACTCAACAAATTGGTATTTGCTAATGGATAAACAAAAATGATTGAGAAGAAAGTGTCTGTATTTGTTGATTAAATAGGAAGTTGTTAAACCACTGTATTATTTTCATCGAGAAGCTGTAAAAAGGAAGTGGCAAATCTAACTGGAGAAGAAAGAATTAGGAACTCAGATAAGGAGCACACACCGCTTGCTGCCTTAGAGCTGAGAAACAAAGACCAACATGTTTATTTGTGGAAAGATAGTCTTGATAGACTCCATGCTTTACTGGCAGTTTCAGTGAGGATCATCCCAGATCTGGACCTCTCTCAGCCCTCCTACCTTTTGTCCTGGGAACTGCACATGTAAATGGTAGAAGGTTGGATTGAAAGTGAAATACAAACTGGGGAGTGGGAGGGAAGGGTGCTGCATGGGCATCACTGGAAACCCTAAGTAAATTAACTTTGCTCCCATATTCTCCATATTCAAGGGTCTTGAGTGTTACTTAAAATGATACCACCATTTTAGTGTTATTTCACAGCAAAACTAAGATTTTGAACAAGCTTTGCTGCAGGCGGAGGGAGTAGAGGCTTCAAGAATAATTTTAATATCCTGAGAACACCATAATCTTAAAGTATTAGAGTTACAATTTCTGGAATTAATTGACTAATAAAATTGTAACACTGTATTTTCTTAAATAGCTAAATTTGCAAAATTGGGAGTGGGGGAAGAGAATTTGGATGTACAGGACATTTTTAACGAGGAAATGAACCACTAGAACTTAGCTACGAATGAGGTAATTCCCCTGTTACTTTGAAGTGTCTGAAATAGAAGCTCATCGAGAAGATACATGTTTCACTTAGTGAAATTCTATGGCTAGTATTTAGGCATCTAAAAGAGGAGACGCAACCTGAGCTTTCTCTAATGCTTCCACTAGATTTAGCAAGACGTTCTATTTTCTCAACACTGAAAATCACTGTTTTTAAAATGTGTGCTTATGACTTAAATTTTGTTTGGGATAGTTAACAATGTTCATTATTACTTTCCTTTACACTTTGTATCAGAAGTTTACTGAACAGCCTTTTTCTTACCAAACAACCTTCCAGCTGCTTTCTACACTCAATAAAATTCTGTGAACACTTCTGTTTTGGTGATATCCTCATAGGCATTTTTGTGGAAGTGATATATCAATGGATCTTGCAGAATGGATTTTTAGGATAAATGTCCTAATATCTTAATTGCCATTTTTTAAAAAAATAAGGTTTTTTTGGGCCCAGTTCTCCAGCTGGCTCAAACTGCTGCGTGCTGCCCTAGTGGCACACAGTAGCTACAGAACTGGATTACGTGACCGACTCTGTCAGGATTCCAGCTGTACAGTGTGATCACTGGGTGGCACAGTTATGACGTGTGTTCCTAGATCGCAACATCCTAGCAATTGGCCCTGGGCATGTGAGGGTTAGTTCTGAGAGAAAGGGTGTGTAGCTGAGACATCCATATCTAACAGGAACAAGGGGCAGTTGGCCATAATTTAGAGCATATCTGATGCAGGTGACTGAGCTACTTTGAATTTAACAGTAAAAATTGGAGAGCTCAGTCTTTTTAGAGTGGTGGGAGGGGTAATTGTGACCAAGTTGCACTCCCCTTTGACAGCCATCTCCCTTTACCTCCCACCAATGTCAGAGAGGAGAGAAAGAGAATAAGAGTGTACCTTTGTGAAGCAGTGCTTGCTGTAAGCTTGGACCAATCCAGGACTGGGGAGAGGAGGGAATAGCCGCACCTTCTGGCTGTGCTCTCTGAGCTCGCCAGCATGGTTTCTACCAGAGGTGATCTTTCTTAGATAACCACCTGACTGGAACAGGCTATTGTCAGAGGCCCTGGTTTCACATGGCTAGGTGAGAGTCTACAAATGCCTCCAAATGCGAGGATCTCGGCTACACAACTTATTATGATGTGGGATTGCTCTTGGGCTTTTGCTGTAGATTGCTCCTTAAACCTTTTGACTAGGGGCAACTGAGAGAAGGGGGCATCTGAACTCCCAGACCTCTAGGCTTGCACGTAGGATGTCTGCCATGGATTTGGGAGTATCTGAAGCCACAGGCTGAAGAGTCTGGGAGGAACGACACTTGCTGGTGGTAGCACCACGCAGACTTAAACAACTGAGCTTGCTCAGTCGATAGCATTTAGAGCTGATCTGGGTGATTTGGTCCAAGACAGGAAATTAAAAAAAAAAAAAAAAAAGTGGCTGTGGAGCCTAGGGGTGAATGTTATTGCTATTTTCCCCCTCCACCTCACCCCCATAAGAATTCAGGATCAGGGGAAAAAAGGGAAAAAGTGGTGGTGGTGCTCATACCAGGATTCTCAGGAGTTGTGTAAAATCAAGGGCTCTGGCCAGAGCCTGTGCTGAGCAGCTGGTAAGCTCAGAGAGGCCATGGCATATATGGACCTGTGGCAGGAACTGAGAGAGCTCACTGCACACATACTACACAGGTGAAGGGGCAGGGGTAACCACATGGCTACAATTCTTCTGGGTCTGCCCCTGGCCAGAGGGAAGTAGGGGTGGGGGCATGGGGAGCAGGGAGGCCTGTAGAGGTTACCAGTTTCCTAGCACAAGAGAGGGAATGGGCCAGGTCAGACAGAGTTGCTTACCTATGATCCCCACTGATCTTCAGGCCAGATTCATTCACTTTAGGGCCCAAATCTAGTCTATGGGCCATAGGTTGAGCACCACTGGTATGGAAGGTTCAAAGGGAGAGAAAAGTTATAACTATTTAAATTTAAAACTCATCCAAATATAAGATAGCAAGATTTGTGTTTTTCAGATTTCTAGGGAAAAAAGAGGTAAATAATTATATAGAAAAAGACTGACATTGATGGAAACAAAAGAACTGTCAGAAATTGAAAGAAAGCAAAGAAAAGAACATGACTCCTGTGGACATTGATTTGGGTTAAGGGGGCAATGTTTGTGGAAGATGATAAATTTTCTTTTGTATGTTTTAAGGGATTGGATGTATATTTAAGTACTAAATCTGGTATTTGATTGCATTTGTTCACAATGCTAAGAAAAAATAAAACTCATCCAAAATTGACTAAGTAGCAATTTCATGAAAAAAATCAGTTTTGAGGCTTTTCAGGGCTAGGAAAAATTGCCGTGTTCTCTCCAAAATCTAGGAATTTCCCTTTTTTGTGGAATAAAGGTCCCAATTCCAGCCAAAAAGTCTGCAAAAAATTGGACTTTTCACTTATTTTTGGTGGAGGATTGAATGGGTATAGTCTTGGTTTAATGGAAGATGGATATATTTAACCAGAAAGAATGGAAAGAAAATTACTTGTTTTCTTTATTTCTCTTTTTTCTTCCTGTTTCTTTTTTCCTTTTTAATGGCAACCTTTGGAGCTTCTCAGGGCTTTGTAGTGTTGTAAGTGGCTCTGGTAGAGACGGGTTGTTGCATAGGATGTTAGCAAGACAGCCAACAGTTTGTGATATGTGCAGCTTATCGCATGGCTCCACAATTTATTCAAGAATTCTTTTGACCTTATATAGACACTTAGTATAGAGAATATTCCAAGGATCTAAAGGGTCAGTTAATTTTATATGTCAGTGGGATTTTAGAATATTCAGTATCTCTGAGGACAGAACATAACACAACAGTCCAACCAAAAGAGTGTTTCATATTACTGTTTTCCAGAAGTCCTGCCTCCAGACTCAGATCCAGAGGTAAATTAGACAGTTAGCCAGGGAAAGCCGCCTTGTGTTTTACATTCTTGCCCAGAATGTGAATTCCAAAGAAAGGAACTGTGGACTACAGGTCCTGTGGTTCAATGTGGAGATGATATACAAGAGGTAGAACCCC
Source organism: Crocodylus porosus (assembly GCF_001723895.1). Lineage (NCBI taxonomy): Eukaryota > Metazoa > Chordata > Crocodylia > Crocodylidae > Crocodylus > Crocodylus porosus. The sequence goes on from NW_017728886.1 coordinate 38,293,993, forward strand.
AGTTGGTTACCATTCAAAGAGAATTCCTCTCTGGAGAAGCTAATTCTGAGAATGGCTTGTAAAGTTAAGATTATTATGAAAGCACTTATTCTCTTTTTATTTGTTTTTGGTTATCCTACTGCAATAAAAACAGATGTTATAATAAGAATAGTAGCCTAAGGAAAACATACATTTGCTCAGTACAATTTGACACTGTTATGCCATTTCAATAAGAATTCTGATTGGCTAATGGTACTTCGATATTTAGCAAATATATTTATTTCTGGCTTTATTATGTTTAACAATGTATATGGTACAGTTTGGACCTACACACTAATTTGTTCTAACCTTTTTGATATTGCAGTCCACTCACGTTGCTCGAGCCAGCTTCCAGCTTGATGCTTTTGGGTTATCGTTCATTCTCGATGTAACGCTAAACCAGTAAGTATTGTCCGTCTCTCTTCCTATATTTATACAATGTGACGCCAATCCTCACAGGGGTCCCCAAGCACTATCATATCATGCACACAATTTCCATGTGTATGACTGTATTCTGTGTATTTTGTATTTTGAAATACAGTGTAACCTCATAAAGCCATATACCAAGAATCCGGAATTATCAAAAATCTGGCACTTCCCCCTGCTGTTCCGGGACTGGCCACCACCCCACCATTGCCTCCGGCCTCCCAGATGTGGAGGGGGAAGCTTGCACACGGCGGCTGCCACTGCCATTTGCCAACCTGCACCGCCACTCTGTGTGTGGCCACTGCTCTGGGACCAGCCTCTGCTACCATTTGCCCCCCCACGCTCTACAACCGGCTGCCGTGCTGGTTTAAAAAATCCATCGTTTTCAAATTTCTGGCAACTGCTTGGTCCCGAGCAATCTCGGATTTATGAGGTTATACTGTAGTGCATTTTTTCTTGTTTGGTCATATCTCTCTGTATAGTTGGATATTTTCCAATATTGCTACTCACTAAGAATCTTAGTGTTAATTACAGTTTGCAAGAGCTATGTTTTTTTAGGCTGCAATCCTGCAAATCATAGTGTGCAGGCAAATTGCTGTGCCCATGTGGAGCCCCACTGAATGTAAAAACAAGGAGCTACTGAAAATTGGTAGCTGTACGTTTTTTAATTCCCCCATATATTGTATTAGTGATCCACTAATTACATTTACAGCTAGCTATCAAAAAAGAATAAGGTGACTGGTTGAGAGTGAAGTTTCTGTGAATAAATTTATGTTTGAGAACAGAGAGTCATTGTAAGACCTCAAATATAATGCATTTTAGCCTTATATATTAAATTAATATATCATCTCATATTTCATTTACAAGCTTATCGGTATTCAGTAACAGTGATAAACTTATCAACTGGGATTCTGGTTTTCTCTGTTTAAAAATCCCAAATTCTGTGATAAAAAAAATTCCCAAGTTCTCTGATTAAAAAACTCAAAATCCATGTTTTTCTGTGTTTAATATGAAATGCCACTATATATATAGGTATCAGTAGAACACAGTGTTTTATTGATATATTTACAATTTTAAAGCAGTGTGGAAGCTTAACAGTACCTCAATCATTATAATAAAATAAATTCTAAATACCTATATAGTTTAGCATTTGATTTTGGTTTTTTATCATAGAAAATCAGAGTCTCCCTTTGCTCACCAGGATGCGAGTCCAGCTGTGGCTGTCTTCTCCTCCCCTCCCCTCCCCTCCCAACCCCAACTGCTTTGTGGCACTGAGCAGCCCTGATATACTGATGCCCTGCCCCTAGCGTTCATTGCCTGTCCCTGGCCCCTCATTGCCAAGCCACAGCCTCCCCCCAGTCCTGCCAATGCCCCTCACTCCTGACCCATTGCCCCCAGGCCCCAGGCTCCCAGTGTGTAAGGAAGGGGGTAGGTGTTTGGGGAAGGGGGTGTGTGGGTACAGGTGACCCATTGAGGGGCAGCAGGACATGTACCCCCCCAGATTTCTGCACCCACAGCGGGGCATGGAGTGCAGGGCTGCAGCCTGACCAGAGCAGCTCCATACAAGAGCCACCTCCACAGCCCAGCAGGTGGGACCTAGTGTGGGTGGGAGTGCTGTATTGCCATGGCCACCAAGGTGAGGTGTGGCAGTAGTTGTGGTTGTGGCTGCAGCTGCGGTGCAGAGTTGTGCTCCACACTACTGTCAGGCAGGCAGAGGGCACCTCACTTTTGCGGCCATGGCAGCATGGTGCTCCCTCCTGCACCAGGTCCCACCTGCTGGGCTGCAGAGGCAGCTACTGTCCAGAGCTGACTGCAGCCCTGTGCCCTGTATCCCAGGCACAGAAATCAGGGGGTGCCCCCACTGCATCGCCTGTGCCTCTGTCCCTCCTCTCTGCCTCCATAGACTCACCTGGAAGTAGCTGGTTTCTGCCACACTGCCTGGCTGCCATGTGCATGTGCACATGGTGCCTGCTGCATCCCACTCCCTCCAGCCCTAAGCAACCCCTTGGAGGCTGGAACTCTGCAAGCCTGCAAAGGGAAACCCATGGCTTCTCAGGGTTTTCTCCTTCAAAGTTGAAAATCTGTGTTTTTCCACATTTTTTTGCAGCAAACAGAAAATGCAGATTCCTGCTTATCAATTTAATACGATATTTAATTCTTAATATCCAGACTTTAAAATAAGGAGCTTTGTCTAGCAAAGCCAATTTAAGATAGAAATTACTTTTACTTTTCCTGTTGTAATATACAAAGCAAAAATTTACAGTATATATAAAGGAACGTATTTTGGGATGATCTATAAGTAATGGTGCTCAATTTCTCTGGCCCTGTGGACTAGATGGATCGTGCTGGACTGGTTTGTGGTCCTGATCTTCCATGTGGGGTTGGTCCGCAGGCCTTATCCAGCATGGGGTGGTGGTATATGGGGTCAGTCTGTGGGTATGATCTGACCTGCTGGATCCTGTCATGGCATGACCCTGAACACTGGCTTGACCCTCTTTGCTGGATCTGGCCAAAGAGCAACCATGAGCTGGCCTGATCTGGTGTGTGGGACTGTGTCATCTGGACTGTGAAGCTCCCCATGGGTCTGGAAATTTGGAAGTGGGGGGAGTGCTGGCAGCTGCTGCCACTCCCCTGTTGCCAGATTTCCAGACCCATGGGGAGCCTCATGGGCTGGATGACATAGCATCATAGGTCAGATCCAGCCCCCAGGCCAGAAGTTGAGTATCATTGACTTGGAGTAAAGGTTCAGACATTTAATTAGCAATAATGTAAGGTTGCGGCTGGGTGCTCAGGACAAAATGGAAGCAGCGATTTTCTGTTTGCATTCAAAAACACATGGCTGTCACGAGCAGCTGCTTTTTTTTCACCCTCTGCTCCTGCCCTCCGAATCAGCTCCCAGAGTAGTTGCCCCTATTCTCCCTCTTCCCTCAGTTATGTCACTCTTAATTAGTGTAAATTGGCCTATTTGAAGTCAATGATTTATACCAGATTGAGGACTGAACTCTTAAAAGAAGTTTTGAATATTTAAGTTTAACATCTGAAAGTGAGCAAAAGGTGAACTTAGGCAGTATAAGTAGCCAGGGTAACATTATTTTCCACTTTTAATTATGGTAAATTAGTAAATAGTCACTTTTAATAATATGGAACAGGTCTAGAGTTAATATATGTCTTGTTGCTGATTACAGATGGCACGCTGCTAGTGAGAAAGAGTTGCTTAAATTCAGAGTTGAACAACTAGAGTTGGTTAGGAATTTTGGGTCAGAAGCATTTTCTCTCAAAACATTTTTGTTTGAAGTATAATTCTCTAGTCAGTTTTGAAATAAATTATTGACTATCTCTGTAGTCCTCTGTGTTGCCTCTTCACTCCTCTCTGAGGAGATTCCATTATTAAATCTTGGCATTAGGAAGGGCATAGGCCCCTCTTCCTTTTGTCACCCTTAAATCTTTTGCCACTAATCAGAAGCTGAGCTGGTATCTCTGTTGGGTGTTGGCTGCAGCCAAGTCTGGGGAGTGTGTCAGCGCTCCTGTAGGGACTCAAAGCCAGAGGTTCCTAGCTAGATGGTCTTACCATCTGCTTGGGATCAGACTGATAGCCATATTTTGGGTCAGGAAGGAATTTACCTCGTAGTCAGATTGATATAGACTGTGGGACTGCATCCAGATGAACGTAGACATTTGTTTCCCTGGGGACAAATAGCAGTGGCACAACTTGTGCTGCTTTTTGTCTCCAGGGGACGCCCAAGTTGCACGTGCTCTGGCATGTGGCAGGTTACCCTGGGTGGGGTAGAGGAGGCCAGGGCCAGCAACTGTGCGGGCCCCAGCAGTCTTACCTGGAGCCCTGGGGACCTTGGGGAGCTGCAGCCATGGTGGTCCTGCAGCTGGGAGCCTGGCTGGCACCTGGAGTGTGGCTCCTGGCTGGGTGGAGTGTGGCTCCTGGCTGGTTTTGGGCAGTCCACACAGCCCCGCTTTTTTTTTTTTTTGGTGTGGATTTTTTTTGACCCTGGGACCTCTCAGGGTTAAGAGCAACCACCCCTCCCCCAGCTGCAAAGTAGCAGTGTGGGGAACACCTGCATGTGCAGTATGTGGTGCTGCAGACAGGTCCGCAGCACCACATACTGCACGTCCATGCTCGTCTGAGTTTTTTACCTTCCTTTATAGTAGAGGGCAAGGCTTTCTACTTGGGATCTCGTGAGTATATAATAATAACTTTTTGCAGCAACAGGACATTTCCTGTTATGGTCCTCCTGCTTTACCTGTGGCAGGTTAAGGTATTATGTTTTGTGTTATGTCAGGGCTAAGGGTAGTTTTACTAAGTGATAGAGGCACATTGATACATTGGCCCATATCATATCAGCACTGATAAAAGGGAAATATACATTATCGGCAGTCAGCTTTTTTGGCTGATGTGGCTAATAATGTTGCCGATAAATGCTACACAAATGGGCACAGTCACAGCATGCACGTGACCAGGAGTGGAGCCTGGCAGCTTGGAGAGCAGCATCTGGCCGGTTAGTCTGTGGATGGAAAGGGAAGTGGCATGGGGGGGACAGACTGAGGCCCCCATAGTGAGGGAAAAAGTGGGGCTGGGGCAGGGGCAGGCGCTGCCCAGCCAGGTTGGGGCGGGGCACAGGACAGAGCCATGAGTGGCTCATCTAGGGGAGCCAGGGGTGGGTGTGAAGGCTCCTGCTGCTGTGCACATCCCTGGGGGAGGCATGGGGGGCACATGCCCCTTGGATCTGTGCGTGTGGTGGGAGCAGGCTGCTGTTCCACACTTGGGGCTGGGGGCACTGCTGGGCTTTTCTCAATGGGGGTGTTGGGCCAGGGCTGCGCTTGGGGCAGGTGGTGGTGGTGCTGGGAGAGAGAGGCCATAAGGTGGGCTACAGTCACTCCAAAATTTATCATAGGCCCCCTTCCCAGCACTGTTGCCCCCCACCCCAGCCACGGCCTTGGCCCAGTGCCCCTGCTGGGAATAGTGCAGCCCTGGCCTCTGTCCACAGCAGCATCCTGCCCTCGGCCCAGGCACAGGTCAGGGTGGCATTTGCCCCCCATGTCTCTCCTGGGGATGTGCAGAGCAATGGGAGCTGCATTCCCCATCTCCCCGTGCCCCACAGATGAGCTGCTTGCCTCTCTGTCCTGTGGCCTACCCTTCTCCAGTGGGGCTGCACATACCCCGGCCCCTGCCCAGCCCTACTCCCTTCCTCAGCATGGGGGCCTTGATCTACCCCCCCCTCCCCTCACCCCTTCCCTTTCCCCCAATAGACTTACCAGCTGGATGCTGCTCTCCAAGCTGCTGGGCTTGCATATCAGTAATCGGATTGGTATCGGCCAATATGTCTCATTTTAATACTTGGCCATAGGTATTGGCCCAAAAAATCTTTATCAGTGCATCCCTACTAAGAGATTAGATTATGGATTTGTATGGAACAGTTTCAACAGGGATGATCCTGCCTCAGGCACATGGTTAGACTAACCCTACTTCCCTATGATTTCTGTGATTGAGTTACCCCATTTGAAGTAGCCCGAGGCTATTTTAGTAGCTCAGAAGAGAAAATGGATTAGATGCAGGTGGCAGGGAAGAGGTTGTGCAGTACTTTGTGGTTCCTTCTCCTAAACAGATTCAGACTGGATTCCATCCCATCTTTCAAAAACTTCAAAGCCAATGGCTATCTGTAACAAAGCCCTAAAGAGCCTTGATTGGCTTTAGCAGGTCTCATAAGTAACCTTTGATTTCTAGAATAAACAATTACTGGTTCAACTTTCAACTTTATAGATTGCTTTCTATTTTGAAGGTGATCTTTGCAATGTGAAGGGATAGACACACAATTAAAAAAAAACAACAGGATTTAGCACCAACACCTCAGAGGTTGCTAAAATCAGTGGCGTTGGATGAACATGTTTTGGCTAGTTCTGTTGGCAGGCAGATGGAGCAAAAATAATTTTCAAGTGTTTTCTTATAAAGCGTCAGTTTGTTTAAATATGATAGTTTATGCATATATTCTCATTTGTTATGGATCTGAAGCAGTTTTAAATTAATTTTTGTTCTTATTTTAATAAATGTGCACATGAAATAAATTGAATTTTATGAATTGTTTTTTGGGGTGATGAAAAGCAGAGTTTTTAGATTCCTTTTCATGAGCAGTGTTGGGTTTTTAAATATTTGTGCACCTTTTCTCATTACAAAAAAAAATGTTTTAATGGTGTCTCTGCAATAAGCTGTAATAAAGTACAGGGAGGGTTTCTGTTTCAACCTTTCTGTTCAACTGGCTAAAGTATTTATAGAGAAGCTTTCAGGGCAAACTGTCTGTGTATTTGAAAGGTTCAGTCCCTCAGGCCAAGTTTTGGAATGCATTAGTAGCATCAGTGTTTTATGATACCATTGCTTATGCAATTATATTTAATGCATTCACATCTTTGTATAATGGATTTACGTTTTCCATGGTCATCTCCATTATTGCATTCTTCAGCACTAACACTGCTAATGGTGAATTCTGAGATTTGCTATGAGAGGGCTGCTTGCTTCCCTGCTTCACAACACATCCAAATCTGGCAATGACTACAGACTAATGCATGAGTTGCATAGTAATCAAATGTGCTTGTTTTTTTAATTTTTTTTCCCACTTGAAGTCTGTGAAGCTCCAACAGCATCTGTGACTCAGTAAATGGGTATTTCTTAATTTATGCGGACTATTTCAATTTAAATGATGTCACATGGCTGCTTACACTTTCATCTTAGTTTGTATTTATAGCATTAAATAGGACAGACTGACTAGGAAATTCAACATATATATTGAAGTCTCTTTCAAATATTTTTATTTCTATGAAACATACATCTGCCTTAGGAGAACTGGGCCATAGTGTGTCCATCTGTTTGTGTAGCTCTGATAGTTACAGAACATTTCATAGATTTCATAGACATTTGGGCTGGAAGGGACCCTGAACTATCATCGAATCCAGCCCCCTGCCCCAGGGCAGGAAATCAGCAGGGATCATAGGATCCCAGCAAGATTAACATCCAAATGTGTCTTGAAGGCATTTAAAGTGGGTGCTTGAACCACCTCCAGCGGCAGTCTATTCCAAAACTTGGGGGCTCGGACAGTGAAGAAGTTCTTCCTTATATCCAGCCTGAATCGGTCGCGGCAGAGTTTGTGACCGTTCGATCTTGTCATCCCTTGGGGCGCTCTGGTGAACAGATGTTCCCCCAGATCCTGAATGCCCCTGATAAACTTATAGGTGGTCACAAGACTGCCCTTGAGCCTGTGTTTTTCCAGGCTGAAGAGTCCCATGGCTCTCAGCCTCTCATCATAACGTCTGTTTTCCTGACCTCTGATCAGGCGTGTAGCTCTCCTCTGCACCCTCTCAAGCTTCTCCACATCCTTTTTGAATTGTGGAGCCCAAAACTGGGCTCAGTACTTCAGCTGCAACCTCACCAAGGCCGAGTACAAGGGGAGAATGACGTCCTGGGATTTGCTTGAGAAGCATCTATGGATGCAAGCCAGCGTTTTGCTCACTTTACTAGCCACAGCATCACATTGAAGGCTCTTGTTCATCTTGTGGTCAATCATCAGCCCCAAGTCCCTTTGATCTGTAGTGCTAACCAGTGTAGTACTGCTGAGCCTATAAGCATGCTGCAGGTTTTTCCTCCCAAGGTGGAGAACCTTGCATTTTTCGATGTTAAACACCATCAGGTTCTCATCCTGCCATTTCATGAGCCTGTCAAGATCTGCCTGGATCACCCTCCTGTCCTCAGGTGTGGATGCTTTACCCCAAAGTTTAATGTTGTTGGCGAACTTGGCTAGTCTGCTTCTGACACCAATGTCTAAATCATTGATGAAGATGTTAAAAAGTATAGTCCCTAGGACAGAGCCTTGAGGGACCCCACTGGTCACAGCGCACCACAGTGATTGACTTTTGTCAGCCACCACCCTCTGGGTCCTACTGTGGAGCCAATTCCCCAGTCAGCAGATCATGGTGTGGTCGAGGCCACAGTTAGCAAGTTTTGCCAAGAGGTGATCATGGGATATCAGATCAAAGGCTTTTTTAAAGTAAAGATATATAACATCAATCTCTTCCCTCTTGTCCAAGTGATAGGTCACCTGGTTGTAAAAGGAGATGAGATTGGTCAAGCAAAACCTACCCACAACAAACCCATGCTGGGTATCCCTTAGGATATTGCCGTCAGCTAGTCTGTTAAGGATGGTCTCTTTGATAACCTTTTTCAAAACATTCCCCAGAATAGAGGTCAGGCTGATGGGCCTGTAGTTTGCCGGATGTACTTTCCTTCCTTTCTTGAAGATAGGCACCACGTTGGCCTTCTTTCAATCTTCAGGCACTTCACCAGAACGCCGGGAGTTCTCAAAGATCTGTGCCAGGGGCTGAGCTATGATGCTAGCCAGCTCCTTGAGTACCCTTGGGTGTAAGGCTGGCTGACTTGAAGGTATCCAGCATCTCAAGGTATTCATGAGGTCAGCTTTGATGGAGGGTAAGGAATCTCCTTCACCCAGGATTCCCTGACCCACAGCGGGCAGGGGCGTCCCATGGGACTCGTGAAAAACTGATGCAAAGTTCCCATTTAGTAAGTTTGGTTTTTCATGGGCATTGATCGTCAGTTGTCTCATCTGGTTTAGCAGGGGTCCAATGTTACCCTTGCTTTTCCTCCGGCTCCCTACATATCTGAAAAAGGACTTTTTCTTGTCCTTGATATTTGTAGCTAGCTGGAGTTCTGTCGCAGCCTTGGCTTTCCTGGTTTGCTCTCTGCAGGTCTGGACCGGAGCAGAGTATTCCTCCTTGGTGGTGGTTCCAGTCTTCCATCCTTTGTAGGTCTTCCTCTTAAGATGCAGGAGGTCCTTTAGTTCCCTGGAGAGCCAAGGGGGTTGTTGTGCCCTTTTGCCGTCTTTCCTCCAAGATGGGATACCTTGCTTGCGCATCCAGGATTACTCCCTTGAGGAGCAACCACTTGTCTTGAGCTCCCCTCTCCTTTGAGTTGTGGCCCTTTAGGGCCTCACTGACAAGCCTCCCAAACTCGTCAAAGTCAGCTTTCCTGAAGTTGAGGACTTCTGTGTTACTGACTGACTTGCCAGCTTTACGGCAGATGGTGAAGGTGATCAGCTTGTGGTCACTGTCACCGAGCTTCCCTTCTATCAATAGGTCACTGATTAGGTCGTCCCCAGAGCAGCACTTTACCTCTCATTGGCCTGTAGACTTCCTGCATCGGATAGAGGTCATCCATGCCCAAGAAAAAGCTTTGCAACCTCTTGGATTTGGCTGAGTGCTCCTCCCACGAGATGTCTGGGTAGTTGAAGTCTCCCATGACAACCATACACTGGTAGCGTGTGGCCTCAGCCAATTCCCTGGCACTCCTCATCAAGGTCTTGATGCTGGGTGGGGGGTCTGTAGTAGAAACCCACCATAGCATCTCCTGTGCCCCATGGATTTTTACCCAGAGGGTCTCAAGTCATCCGCCATGGGTGCCAATGTTGGCTTGCAGGGATGTGTAGCTTTCCTTGACATAGAGAGCTACACTTCTGCCCCTTTTGTCCACTCAATCCCTCCTGTACAGGGTATAGCCATCTATACCTGTGGCCCAGTCATGGGTGGAGTCCCGCCAGATTTCCGTTATCCCTATGACATCATAGTTATTTGCATTTAGGAGGAGGACAAGTTCCTCCTGTTTATTTCCCAAGCTCCTGGCATTTGTGTATAGGCATGCAAGTGTCCCCTTGGGGGCCGTAGTGTTGCCTACAGTTCATTCCAGGGCTGAGACAGGAGTGGGTTCCCTTATGTACCCTGGCCTCCTGGCTTTGCAAGGGTTGTTCAGTGGGCCAGCAGTGGCAGTAGTCCCCCTATCCCCCAGCGGGTTTAGTTTAAAGCCTGGTGGAGAAGGTCAGCCAGTCTGGTTAAGAAGAGCCTCCTCCCCAGCAGAGAGAGGTGGAGGCCGTCCCTTCCCAGCAGCTTGCTGCCTCTCTCACCAAAGAGCGGGCTGAAGCCAAAGCCTTCTTGATGACACCAGCACCACAGTCTTTGGTTAACTACCTGGATCTTTCTCTCTTTCCTCGGCCTGTAGCCCAAGACTGGGAGGACTGAAGAAAACACCACCTGCGCCTCCGGACCTTTTAGCCCTGCTCCCAAATCCCTGTAGCGCTTCATGACCCAGCTGGGAGCACTCCAAGCTGGTCATTGGTGCCCACGTGGATGAGGATGGTGCCCACATGGATGGAATAGTTCAAAGAAAGCTTATTACTTTATTCAGTTGGTAGGATATAATTATCAGATTGTTCTATAGTAAATGGGACTATCTGTAGCAAGAATAGTTATTGAAAGTTGAAAGTATATGAAGTACAGGAGACCCTCACCATTTGCAGGGGATACGTTCCTGCAAATGGGGAAATCCGTGAATACTGGGATCTGTGAATAGGCTAGGATAAACAGGCTGGAGACCCGTAAATGGTGTGTGCCCCCAGTGGGTGTGGGGGCACAGCTGAGCTAGTGGTGGTGGGAGCGTGGCAGAGGAGGCAGGAGCCCAGTGGCGGTAAGCTGGGAGCTCCCGCAGCCGGCGGTGGCACTGTCGGCAGCAGGGTGCGGTGGGGGAGATGGAGATGGAGTTTTTTCTTAATGTATCACACAGTGGACTCATTAATACTGTACATTCTATCTACCAAGGCTGCACTAAGTCCACTCGCAAGCTTACTGAATGTAAACGTATCACCAGAGCGCACCGCAAATCCGCAAATAGCTAGGGTTTCCTGTAAATCTTCTAGCAGCAAGGATGAATGTATGTGTGGCAGGCTGAGAAAAGGAAAAGGACTATTTTCTTTTGTTTACAAAAAAAAGTGTGTGTGGGGGGCAAAATATTAATATTTTTCAAACTCCACCTTAGATATTCAGAGAAATGCACAAAAATAATGCATTGGGAGTTTTGTAAAGTAGGGGAAGAAGAACTAGGAACTAAGGTGTCAAGGAGCACCTTCCGAAGCCATGGTGGACTCCCAAAGGAGCAGGTAGTATGTGAGCATGCTTACAGGAAGCTGTCTCCTCTCTGCCATTTCCTCCTCTTTGTGATACTGGGGTGCATCAACGCACATATTTCTCTGTTTTCACAAACATGAGGACTGCAAGAGATTCATTACTTTTTGGCAGGTAGTGCAGGATACATGAAGAGAAAAGATTCTGCGTTGCTGGACTCACTCCATGCATCACATGGTGTAGTTTTACAACCTTCCTTTAAATCTGCATAGAGGTCCAGAACTTCAGGGTTCTTTGGGTTTTTAATCAAATCAAAGGGGATCTGGGCCTCAGTGACTAAAATCAGAGGGATATGTGTAACAGAGCAGAATTTTACCCTGAAACTAACCTGGATCAGTTACATGGTTGGGATATAGGCACAGCCTTTACCTTTCCCCATCACAGACTTCGTGTGTGACCTCGGTCAAATCATGTCTCAGTTCCTTACCTGTCATGTGTGGACTTAGGGACATTGTGTGGTTGAGTACAGTAAAAGTGCGTGTGAGCTTAGATGGTATGGTGTTTGGGGGTCACAGAATTACCTTATATGCATATGTAGAGTGCGCTTAATACTATAATAGGCAGCAGTGATAGCTGGAACAAGAAAAATGTTCTCAAACATGATAGTCTTGTAGCATAGTATGTTTAAAATTAAACTGTTTTACTAGAAATCTACAGACAGCCATTAAACGTTATGGCTAGGGACATTAGCTACACATAAACTGGTTTAAGTGACCAGACACTGGTTAAACATGTAACAGAACAGAAGTTCAGTGCACATAAACCAGTTTCAAAATGGCCAAAGCTGATTTAAGATAAACCTGGTTGAATGTAGTATCAGACTTAACTGACATAGGCCAAACCAGTTTATGAAACTTCTGTCCCAGACCCCTTCTTGGCTCAAGTTAAACCAGTCCCCCAGCATCCCAGAATACTTTGCAGCCGTGAGCTGGGCTGTGTTGTCTGCTCGAGCAGAGCAGGGCTGACCCTGCTCCTCTGCTCTCTAGCTGGGGCAGTGAGGGCTGGCTGACAAGGGGGTAGGGGTGGGAAACTGGGCTGGGGACATGGCCTGGTTTGCCTGGCAGGGGCGCAGCAGTCCCTGCTAGACTTTTCGTTCTTGGAGTGGAGCGGGTAGGGATGTGGGCCAGCAGACTCAGGTGGAGAGGAGGGAGGGTGGTTTAAACCTTCTCCATGGCCCACAAGACTCCAGCCGGGGTCTTCATGGGGGGGCTGCCACCTTTCTGCCTCCCCACCTTGCTCCAGCCAGATGGTGGCCCAGGCAGTGCCTCAGGTGAAGCGGGGGAGGGAAGGGGGATTAAGCATGCAAAGTCATAAAAGCCTACTCTAAATACCTGCTTAAAAGACATTTTGTGTCTTACATGCGTAACTTTAATTATGGCTGTTAATATATTTTGAAGGCTAGTAGAGCTTCCAAAACTGCATGCCCATCTACACTACCAAATGGCTTTTGTAATCTCTGATGGGAGAAATACATGTTTTCCTCATTTCTATTGGAAATATTTCTTATTCAGAACATATTTCAACAAGATTTTGCAATCTCATGTCAGATCATAAGCTTCATCAAAAAAACAAACAAATAAAAAATGAAAGCCAGTTTGAAAGGCAAATGCCAGCTTTTTCATGAGGAGACAAGCTGCTAAACCTGCTTGTAACTTGTATTGGAAAATAATCTCCAATATGAATATAAATGTGTTATGTAAATGGAAAGTGTATTTCTAGGTTTGTCCTTAGCTATAAACATTTACATTCATGCAATTCCAATGAATATAGTCACTGACACTCCACAGTTATGCTAGCTCCATACAGGTGAGTCTTCATACTATTGCTCTGTCTACCTGGTAAACCTCCCATATCAGGCAGCCACATCACCAGGTGTGCCGGACTGCCTGCCTCCTAAACCAGAAGCAGGGTGGCTAATATCTCCACAAGGGGGTGAGCAGACTAAGTGATCTGTTCCTCACTAGCCCTCATGAAGTATTGGTAGATGTGAATGCACTACTTCTGGTTTATGGGACAGACTTGAAGGTGCTGCAGCTGAGCATGGTAAGCTTGCCATATAAACATGCCCCATATCCCCACTCTTGATTCTTGTGTTTCAGCTCATCACCTACAGTACTGGTGAATTAAACTATTTGAAATGATGTGCTATAGTTCATGCCTGGATGCCTTACCTAGGACATGAAGACTGTTCTGATGCAAGTGTTGGGTCAAATTCTATTCCCTACTACCTGGCTACAAATCTAGGCTGCTGTTGATTGGTCTGATCCTACAGCATTGCTTAGTTGTGCTCAGGAGAGATATGATGCAACAAATTTGAATATAAAACCGCCTGTATTTGTGTGGAAGCTGTTCCAGTCCTTGTAAGGCTGCTGTTACGTGTCCTTGTCTGCACTTAGTCCCAAATGAAGCAGCTGGGACTCGCTAGGTTGTGGGGATTCAAGCTATATCCACTTTTCTTGTTTATACTTCCTGCATAAATCTTTATGGGTTAGATTCTCTAGCTTCATAACTGCACAGATGGAGAGGAGCTGAGAATCTGCCCCCACAATATGGTGCTTGAGCAGCAATTTACCTTTATAATAAGGTAAATTATGTCAATCTAATGGTATGAAGGAAGCTTGAAAGTATGTGTAAATTTAATTCACCTCTACTTTAAGGTACCTTTACATTACGGTATAAATAGGTTTTAGTGTAAATGAAAATTGGGGACTTCAGGTATGATATTGGACTAAATATTTTACCCTGTTTTTTGTAATTACTACTTTATGATTTCTGTACAAAGCAGGTTTACTTGCAGTAAGAACCCTCACTGGATAATTTGAATCGTCATTTCATAATGACATCTTACAAAGTAATTCAACACACCTTATGCTGTAAAGGCAAATGAATACAATAATATTTGTAAATCAGTGGTATCAAATACTAGTTTTATATCTAATTAAAACTTTGTATTTCTATTCTTAAAGCTTTCCAAAAATATCAGCTGTGCATCAGTTTGGTGATTGGTGTTAATTATATTTTTGGGACATGAGACTGAATCCAGAAGTTTACTTATAGGTCATTTCACTAATTAAAAGGACATAACCAGGCCACTGTGGCCATGGAGTCTAATCTAACTGCAGAGACCACAGGATTTACCTTCATTAACTCAGTTATAAACTAGATTGTATCTTTTAGAAAAACATCCAATTGATTAAAAAAACCCCAAGTAATTCCAAGTCTCTCACAACAGTTGACAAATAGGTCCAAGGGTCAATTATTGTTTAATGTTTTTGTTTGTTAAACTAAATGGATTGAACTCCTAGGGAATTTTGCTGTAAGGCAAACCTTTTCAAACTCTGAAGTCTTCCTGTGACATTTTATAAACCCTCTCTAGTTTACCGGCATCCCACCTGTCTTTTGTGTACACCAAAATTAGGCACAGTATTCTATCAGTGGTTACACCAAAGTCAAATATGGAAGTAATATGATTTACCTATTGTTTTTTCATGTATTTGTTTATACATGCAAGGATTGGATCAAACCCTGTTTTATCACAGCCCTGGCCTAGAAGTTCATGTTAGCTGATTGTCCAACATTATGGTATGCCTCTTGGGATGAAGTCCCCCATGCCAGAAATGAGGCCCATATTCTTTGTTCCTGGATTTAAAATTCTGTCTTTGCCCATAATTTAATTCATACTATTGTTCTGCACCTAACTTAGCATGTGATCCAGATCTCACTTTATCAGTGAACTCCTGCTCTGTTATATAATACTGTTACCATCTTTGTTTCATTTGTAAACATTTTCGGTAATGATTTTATATTCTTTTAGGCAATTGATAAAACTATTGAATAATTACTATTGAATAATGGTGTGAATATAAATGCTTAGATTGATCTTTATGGGACAAGGATCAAATCCAGTAAATTCTAGGCTTGTTAACCTGGCTTTGTTAAAGATGATGGGAATTTTACCCATTGACTGCACTGGTGCCAGCCTTTTACACAATGCGATTCTAAAGAAATAACCTAGGTCTTGCATTTTTGAGCAATTGATGTCTTTAGGATGATTTGATTATTAGTCTCATTTCAGCCAATAGAAGTTTTATTGCTGATTTCACTGGAACCATTGTGTTTCATGTATAATTGTACAGCAGTTACACTGGTACCTACATAGATATTTGAAAGCATTTCTTTAGAATACTGTTGGAACTGAAAAAGAAACCAAGTTAATTCACTTTTATAATACATCCTGTATTGGTTGACAAGGTTCTTTGGGTAAATCTGATATCTTTTATTAGACCAATTCAAATAGTTGGAAAAAATTATTCTTAGCAAGCTTTCAGGTTTAAATACCCTTTGTCAGGCTGAGGAAGCATCTGCAGTTGGTGTTTGCTCTTCCTGGATGGAATGAATAATAAAGAAGCCAGAGGCTGATATATATGCAAGAAAGGCAGTCAGTGAAGATGTAAATTGAGCAGTCAATGGGTAAGAGACTGGATGGGGGGAGGGGGAGAAGGAGAGGAAGAAGGAGGAGGGGAGGAGGAATGCATGTAGTTTGGTAAATAGTAGCGAGATACCTGAGGAGTTAGGTGTCAGGCAGGTTATAATGTGTCATAAATCCAATGTCTATATTTAGTCCATGATTTTTTATGTCCCCTTTTCACCTTGAAACTCAAAAATACCATCAAATCATTTTCATCGGAACTAGAAGTAAAACTACAGACTACCTAACCCCACTACCTAACCCAGGGACTTTTTACGTGCTGCCTAAAATCCACAAATAAGGGAACCCTGGCAGACGGGTCATATCCAACCATGGAACCCTAACTGAGGAAATATCAGGTTTCATTGAATCAATCCTAAAACCGCTCGTCACAAAGAGCGAGTTTTGTCCAAGACACTACAGACTTCCTGTGAAAACTTAAAAACATAGACCACCTTTCCAACAACACCCTCCTAACCACTGTTTATATTAGCAGCTTATATCTCAATATTGCACAACAGGATGGCATTCAGGCCTACCTTTCATACCTACAAGAGCAAGATTTACATTCTCAATTTACATCTTCATTGACTGCCTTTCTTGCATGCATACCAGCCTCTGGCCTTTTTACTATTCATTCCATCCAGGAAGAGCACGCACCAACCGCAGATGCTTCCCAACAAAGGGTATTTATACCTGAAAGCGAGGTAAGAATAATTTTTCCAACTATTTGAGTTGGTCTAATAAAAGATTACAGATTTACCCAAAGAACCTTGTCTACCTATGTCCTTAGACCAACATGGCTACGACCTATACTCCTATATTCTTTTTGTGTTTATAGTCCGTCCCTTTAAGACAATTTTAAGTACCTGGATAAGAATTTGTCTAATGCTTTGGAAATACCACTTAAAGCCAAACGGTCCGTGATACCTAATAGAAAATAACATTTATATGGGTATATAATATCTGGTTATCCTCTCTTTCTGGGGGAAATTTACTAAATAATAAACCAAAAATATGGTTTGCTGAAAAGGTCAAACTTTGGTTTTCAATAACAGTAACTTATATTTTTTGCTTTGCTGATTTTAGGTAATTGCAAACATTGGAAGTAATATTTGTTAGTTTACAGTGCAGTAATTGAAGCAGATGTTGCATATGGAATCATCAGCATCAAGTGATTGTATTGTTGAGGTGCTAAATTATTTCTGTCAGAAATGTAGCTAAAGTTAAAACTAAATAAACATTTTAAACTTTAATATTTAATTACTGGAAATACACTGTGGCATTTTACTCCTATAATATTTTTTATTGGTTTTCGCAGAATTACTCTTGTTACTTGTGAGTGTACTTGTATCTCAAATGTACAAAGATAAATCCTGTATTACTTTTATGGCCTCCTTTAAAAAAAAAAAAGGCTCAACCAGAAGGAACAATCCAATTGGCTGACATATTTCTTCCCCTGTGGGCACATCTACACATGCAAATGCAGCTAGATGGATTTACTGCAGAGTAATTTGCTCTGGAGTAAACATACCATGGGCAGGCACCTACATGTGCACCGAAATTGGACAGTCCCCAGCCAGCTCCAGGCTGCACATGCAGACTGTGGCTGGTTTGGAACTGTTCCGGTCTGGGGCAGGTCCCAGCTAGCCCCAGGCTAAGTGGGGAACTCTCCCTGTTCAGTCATGCTGCTGGGGCAGAGGGACATCCCTGCCCAGGGTCCGATGAAAGAGCCTACCCTGGCAGTAGGTAGCTCCTGGGGACAGGGAGCAATTTCCCACCCCCTGCTGCCTGGCTGACCAGAAGCAAATTTGCTCCCAGTCAGCTGTTTATACATACCTTACTGCTGATTAAAGCAAATTACTGCACAATGAGGTTCTGCATGTGCACACTTAACTATGCAGTAATTTGTTCTATTATGCAGTAAAGTGTCTTGTGCAGACGCGCCCTGTGAAAAACCCAATCATGCAATATGCTGAGTTTCTTTTAAGTTCCACTGGTTTTTACAGTGGCAAGCACACGCTGAGCATGTGGGATGTGTTTTCTTAAGAAAATGACTTGCTTTTTGATTTAACTATCATATTGAAATGTGGATTGCCTAGGCAACATTTTATTTATGGACTTATCCTTAAAAATGAAATTTCAGCCCCTTAAGTGGTTAGTGAATTTAGACACCATATCCTCTACGCAAATCCCTTGACAGGAGTATATGGAATGCAACAGTTTCTCTATGGATTGTTGTTTACATATACTGGTCACAGTAAGGAATTCCAAAAACATTGTGGGTAATCATCAAAGCCACATGCGGTTGTGTCACAATGGCAAGGCCTGTTCATACCTCCTACAATTGTGTGTTGTAGTTTACAGTTCTCCTCTGTGGATCAGCTGTCTTTTTTTCCTCTGGTAACTGTTCCTCTAGTATTCCATCCCCCAACCACTCTCTATCTTCTGCTCCTCTCTTAGAACTTCTTTGGCATTGTGACTTTTTTCCTGCATTCTTTGTCATCCCTGAAGCTCATCTCCTCCTACTCTTCAAAATACGTTCTTTCACCATTTCTTGTGCTCAGTCTGTGAAATTGTTCTTCTAGAGTAGCGGCTGCTTAGATTCTTCTAACACTCAGAATCTATTCTGTAAATTTTCATGAGTGGCTTCTAATGTTGGTGTTTTAGAATCCAGGGTAGTCTGGTGGTATTGAACACTTAAGGTGTGTCTTCAGTAAAGCTTTTTGCATGGATATAATCATATATGGATAAAGCCCCTTTAGTTGTTGAGTGTATGTTAGCTAGTTTTTCTATACTGGTTGCTTTAACCAGAATAACTAAAGTGGTACATGTAACAGGGACTCAGACAGGAGCCCTGTTACTAAGACAAATTTCAGGCAAGAGTGACCTGACTATGACCCCGCCAGGTTAAGGGAATTGCACAAAGGGGCCAAGATAGGGTGATTAAGGCACCATGGTGAAGATAAAAACAATGATAGGGAATACAGTATTCACCTTCGGGCACAAGAAGAAAAAGGACAAGGAAGAGTAAGGCACGAAGGACTGGGAAGACAGGGAGACTATGCAGGGGTTGGAGAGACCCTGGAATACCGTGACAGGAATGACTCAACGTTTAGAATTAAGATAGGAAACTTACTCTAAAATCTGGTGTCTCCAGTGAGTGGGGAAAGCCAGGTCTCCGGTGGATAGACTGATAAGAGAGCCCCAAGTGAAGAAGGTTCCCGTTTTTGAGAAAGTGGGGGCAAGAGGAGGGCCTCTGAGCCCTGAGCACCTGAAAACTTCCCTGGTGCCCAAAAGCAGCAACAGAGTGGCTGTTGTTGCTCTTAAAAAAACAGTGCCATTTAATGCGGGGATCGTGTCTCCTGGGCAAGATAACTAATTGTAAAATAATAATAGTTGTAAAATAATTGGAAAAGCTTGTGGGCATAGGAGTTCCTTCTCATCACTAATGAGGTAATTAGCGGGACCATGGTGGCAATTTAGTCTCTTGTAAAGAAATAAAGCCCATTATTCTAAGTTAACCACGGAGTGAAGGGAGTGCTTTCTAACCCTATAAGATCACTGAAACCTTCTTTTCTTCTTAACATCCAAGTCATGGCAGGCGAGTCTCAAGGGAAACCCTGTTAGGAACCTTCACACTCCTACAGTACACACAGTCATGAATGTGGATGGGTCTTTAGAGGTGTGGGTGCTCATCACTTTTGACAGCTCATATTTCTGAAGCAAGGACCCAAAATCAGAGGAGTTGTACTTTGTGCCTCGTACTTTTCAGTTAATGATTAAAACCATTCACAGCTTTTTACATAAAAGTAAAAGGCTGCTGGAATAAATTGCCATTGAATCCAGTGAAGTCCACTTTAAGTGACTACACAAGAATATAAGTTAAATATCAAAAACATTCATTGCTGTTATGCTGGCTTTTATTGTTTAACTTTTCATGTAAAAGAGCTTAATTCAAAATGCTTTATTTTAAATACATTTTAATGTAAAACATTTGGTAGTAATGATCTGGTATGTTTCTATTTATTAATATAGACAAAATTGCTGCAAACCATACCCGATTTTCATTTATGGACACTGTCGCGGGGCACTCCCGTGCCCCGCTCCTAAGGAGATGCCCCAGGAAGGGGAGAGGTGTAACAGGGCACCAGGGTGTCTGCTACTAGCAGGAGGAATAGGGCTGCTGAA
>NW_017728886.1:38314214-38330435 GCF_001723895.1 Crocodylus porosus
CGGAGGTGATACCATCAAGGTGCCGTTAGGTATAAGTAGGCAGCCTCCCATTTTGAACCTCAACAGCAAAGACGTGGCGGGCGAGTAGAGGGTGTCAGACCACCCTAATTGGCATGGCAAGAGGGCGTTCGCGAGCTCACGGCCGCTCGCGGGGCCATCCGTGACAGACACCATGGGCCAAATTTTCAAGTGTCCTCTAGAGCTGTTTCTGAGAAATTAGTGCACACACATTTGTGTGCACAAAATCTCTATTTTTGGAATGCCAATAGACATTTACAGAAGCAAATTGGCCTATGACATGCACATTTGCTATATTTTGCAGATGTATACAGATGTATCAACAAAGAGTAGAAAAAGGAGAATCAGCTGACATGTATTTAGTCTTAAAATAAGTCTTTAAGAAACTAAATAGTCATGGCATAAGAAGTAAAATAATACCACGGATCGAAAGCTGGCTACAGGACAAACAAAATGTAGGAATGAATTGCTGACTTTTTTGAAATGACAGAAGATTAGCAGCTGTGCACTTCAGGACCTGGACAAATATTGTTGGTGTTTAACATAATGATCTGGAATAAAAGGTAAACAATGAGCTGGCAAAAACTGACTTTTGTTGGTTAGTTATGAGTGTCAGAAAGTTCAAGGGGACTTTCTAAAGCTAGATGACAGAACATCACAGAGGCAAATTAAATTCAGGTTGCGAAGTATAAAGGAAGGGATTCATTCAGTTGAATTATGCATATGCATTGATGAGTTCTAAAATAACTACTACTATTCAGGCAAAAGACCTGGGTACCACTGGAGATGGTCAATAGAAATCTGTGTTTTTACCTTGATGCACTGGCCAAAATAGAAAGCAAAATATACCAGGTATGGGAGAAGAATTCATAATCTTAAGACAGTAATGCTCATGTATAAATCAATGATCACTCGAGCCATCTTATTTCATAAAGGGTCGCTGTTTCAGAAAAGGCAGAGTAGGCAACATAAATGGTTCTGGAAGGTGCTATGTACCTTTAAGTTGCCATAAACCAATCACCTTCAATTGGAATTGAGAGAGCTCTGCATTTCTGTTTTGCATTTTGCCCTCAGATGAATGGTGAGGTCAGCATTGATGACATATTGGAGGAAATTTGTGAAGCCTTTTCTGGGGAGGGAGAATCTTAAATGGAGGCATGGGGAAATAAAAATAGAAATTCTCAGGATTCTAGGAGGGGACTAGTGAATTCAAAATTACCTTGATTGAAAGAATGTGTGCCTGCGAGCACAGTTAAAGGCAAAGTACCACATTTTCTTTTTGGAATTTGGGGATATGATAGAAATGTGATGATTAATTTTGCAATACACATGACTATTGCATATTGAAATAATGAATATTTTATTAGAAATGAAGAGTCTTTTTACAAAGGATGTTGAGCTGGAATAAAATTCATTTTTATTTTGCAAGTTTAATGTTCAACATAGAGTATTAAAATTGTATATGTATAAAATACAGTATGTATCAGCTGACATGCAGCAATTCTGGACTCTTGTGCACACACATCCTATTGTTTTATCAAAACAATAGATTCTATTGCTTTCATTATGATTTCTATTACAAATATAAAGGGCTATTTATAAAATATAAAGGCATTTGTTTCAGTAGCTGTATGAAATGTGTAGTCTTAGTTTTTAATTTATTTTTTCTAACAGTGTTCAGCATTAGTGATTTCAGATTCTTATATATTTTGTCAGTATTTTCCCACTAGTTGCGCTCTGGATTAATGTCATCAAATATCAGTTTGTTTTTCTAACTGATCTTATTTGGGTGAGGATCAGCTTGCAAGCTGGTTATTTTCCCAGTTAAAAATGCTTCTCAATTTGAAAAAAATTAAAGCAATCTTTAATAAATGAAAATGTAAATTTTTACACACATCATAATGGCTGATGCACTTTCAAGTTGTAGTAGCAACAGAAACATGTCCAGCACAATGTTTCTGCCCACTACTCAATGGAAACCCTTCCTCCCATTTCCAAATGTGCACTTGTTCCAGTGTACTATGAGTTCCCCTATGTTTCTGCATTCCTGCAGAAATTTAACAATAAAGCTTTCATTTTTGTCCAGTTTCTGATTTCAACAATATAATATCAGGATACAATATAAATATATGTATCTAAATCAGTGGGGGCCAACCTTTTGGCAGGCATGCCATAAATTAAACCCCATGCCTTTCCCAGTGCCATTCCAATTCCTTTCACCCTGCCTAGTCTTGTTGCTCTGCTTTCTGTTCCCTGCTTGAAATGCTGTTCTGTTTTCTGCAGCCTGCCGCTACCTAATCTGCTGTATGCCACACACACAGGTTGTCTATGCTACTTGTGGCATGTGTGCTGGGTTGGCCATTTCTGATCTAAATTATACCAAATATCTTTTTCCCTAGTTTATTTCACTTATTGTCTGTCTTCTGTTATTGAATGATTGTAAATAAACCAAAACATCAAGTACAGAAAGCAAGTTGCTCATTTGTAGTGCATGTCAAATAAAGGCATTAAATCCGAGGTTGACTTCTGCCATTGAGATATGAAACAATTTGCATTATGTAATGGCATTAACACCTTTGATAGTTGAAGAAGTGTGCCTCAATATAATCTTTACTAATAATGTTGAACCAGTTGACTGTGTTATGATATATTGTTGAAGAGGATTATTTTTCTCTTCTGAATGTTTTAACCAAGGAAGTGGGGGATCCTGTTCTCTCGCCCCAACATTCAAGTACCTTCATGTGGAGAAGAAAGAGCCGCTTACCAACTGAATAAAATACTATCACATGAGAATAGTTCTGTATCTTTTAAAAAATAAATACCAAAATTGTTTTAGAGGGTATTTATCTTGTGCCCTCATCCTGGTCCAACTACTTTATTTCGTGCATCCCAAAGAAAACAGAATACTGTCGTTTGGTGTGATTTGCTGTGAGGTAAAGTAAGAGAGACATTTTGTACTTTCCTTAAGGGTGACCTACAGAGGGATATTTTTCTAAATTGAGCTTCTTGCCCTTTTTAAATATGTGCAGAGGGACAGAAAAGTTTTTCCTCGTTCCATTTCCCTTTCTTCCCCTTCCACCTAATAAACATTCACTTTTTTACTCCTATTAATTTTTTTCTTTACCTTTAAAAACATCAGGAATGTCAAATCCTATCTTGCTTGATTTTACTTTGGACCTGCTGGGAAGAGTGCGGGGGTGGACTTAATGTGTGGATAGTGGGAAGGTGTTTCAGAGTAGGTGTATTGTGGGTTCTTGCACCTTGCATGCATCCCCTGGGCAATTTTAAAGGTACATTTCTCTGTCCTTTGTTACTGATGTTAGTGGGAGTCAGGGAGTGCTTTGTACCTCAGGAGGTGCTTGGTATTGTGCAGGATCAAGTCCTATGCAGCCTGGTAATGTAGAGTTTAGAAAATCATTAGTTACATTCAGTAGGAGCTAATTTCCTTAGTGTTGATTAAGAATATATGCACAATACTGTGAAACAGGGACTTCTGCCAGAACCAGAAGGAAAATGTACTATACAAAAGAAATTCACACAGTCTATAAATGTTAGCCATCTCTGTTGTAATAATGATGTATTGGCAAAGAAAGTTACAATACCCTTTTCGTAAATAGTAACCTTAATACTTTGCAAGTTGATTTTATAAGCCGTAGCTGTCTGTTCCCAAAAATAAAGCTCACATTATGATAGATAAGAAAACACTTAATATTAAAAAAAAAAAAAATCAAGCGGGGTTCAGGACAACCCAGGGAGATGATTTCAGATTTAAGGGGCACAACCAATTTTTATTCTCTGGCTGCATACCACCAAATACTCTGTAGAGTAGGTCCTAAGACTCCTGATCACTGTTTTAAAGTCAAGGGATCACTTAAATACATGGATCTATATAATTTAAAAGTCTTTAACAACTATCCTCTATCTGAAGAATGTTTATTTCTGGTTGTTAGTATTTTCTTAAGCGCATCCAAAAAAAATTGCTCATCTTTAAACCTGTCCTGTACAAAGTGGTTCAGGTAAAGAAAAACTGTAAATATGTGGGTTAGGTTTCAATGCCGTATTGATGTAAATTACTGTATTTTCTAGCAAACAGGACACCCCCATGTATCATAGAAAATTACAGTTGGAAAGGATCTCAGGAGGTCATTTAATCCAATCCCATGCTCAATTCAGGACCACCCCTGACTAAATCATCCCAGCCAAGTCTTTGTCTAGCTGGGTCTTAAAAACCTCCAAGGATGGAGAGTTCACAACCTCTCTAGGGAACTTGTTCCAGCATTTTACTACCCTCCTAGTCACAAAAAATTTGTGCCCCTGGCGGTTGGGGGGGGCACGGCAGTGGCAGGAGCGTGGCAGTGGTAAGCAGGGGAGCTCCTGCAGCTGCTGCTGGCACTGTCGGTGGTGGGGGAGGGGAGGGTGGTGAGTGCCAACCAAGGGTTGGTGACCACCCGCAGTGGCCAGGAGGGATTGCGGACTGCCCACAGACACCACCAGTGGTGCCAGTGGTGAGCAGCGACCTCCTGTGGGCGTCAGCAGCGCCTTTCTTAAAGGGTGCACTGCCATGTGCAGGGGGTACACAGGCACCCATGTGCATCCGCTATGCATCGCCCCTGCTTCTAGTGAGAAAGCCCTTCCTAATATCTAATTTAAACTTCCTTTGCTGAAACTTGTGACTGTTGCTTCTTGTTCTGCCATCTGCCACCACTGACAACAGTCTCGATCCATCCTCTTTGGAACCACCCTTCAGGTAGCTGAAGGCTGCTATTAAATCCCCTTTCGGTCTTCTCTTTAGTCTAAATAAGCCCAGTCTTCAAGTCACTGATTACTACCATCTGAGCCTGCTGCTCCAGCCAGTTTTCTATCCATCTTACAGTCCATTCATCCAGCTCGTACTTGCTTAGCTTATCTGTGAGAATGTTGTGGGAGAGCATATCAAAAGCCTTGCTAAAATCAAGGCTTACCACATCCACCAGTCTCCCCACATCCACAGAGCTAGTCATCTTATTACAGAAGGCAGTTAGGTTGGTCAGACATGACTTGCCCTTGGTGAATCCATGTGGACTGTTCCTAATCACCTTTTTCTCTTCCAAATGCTTAGAAATGGATTCCTTGAGGATCCGCTCCATGATTTTTCTAAGGACTGCAGTGTGGCTCCTTTTTCCTTTTCTTAAATATGGGCATTATGTTTGCCTTTTCAATCATTTTGGGACCTCTCCTGATCACCAGGAGTTTTCAAAGACAATGCCCAGCAGCTCTTCAGTCGCATGAGCCAACTCCCTCAGCACCCTCGGGTGCATCCCGTCAGGCCCTATGGGCTTGTATATGCCCAGCTTTCCTAAATAGTCCCTAAAATGTTCTTTCACCACTGTTGGCTGCTCACCTCCTCCCCAAACTGTGCTTCCAGGTGTAGTAGTTTGGGAGCTGACCTTGCCTGTGAAAACTGAGGTAGAAAAGGCATCAAGTACGTTAGCCTCTTCTGCATCTGCTGTCACAAGGTTGCCTCCCCCATTCAGTAAGGGACCCACACTTTCCCTGATCCTCCTCTTGTTACTGACATACTTGTAGAAACCATTCTTGTTACCCTTCACATCCCTTGCTAGCTGCAACTCCAATTGCGCTTTGGCCCTCCTGATTTCATCCCAGCATACCCAAGCAATGCTCTTACACTCCTCCCTAGTTGTTTGTCCAGGTTTCCATTTCTTATAAGCTTCCTTTTGGTGATTTAGTTTGCTGAAGAGTTCCCTGATAAGCCAAGCTGGTCTTCTGCCATACTTGGTAGTCTTCCTGCACATCGGGATGGTTTGTTCCTGCACTCTCAGAAGGCTTCTTTAAGGTACAGCCAGCTCTTTTGGACTCCTCTCCCCCTCAGGTTGGCTTCCAAGGGGATCCTGCCCTTGAGTTCCCTGAGTGAGTTGAAGTCTGCTATCTGAGGTCCAGCGTCCTTACTCTGCTACTCTCCATCCTTCTTTTCCTTGGGATCTTGAACTCAGTCATCTCATGGTTCCTTCTGTCCAAGTTGCCATCTTCTAGTACATCCCTCACCAATTCTTCCATGCTTGTGAGCAGCAGGTCAAAAAGCGCATGGCCCCTAGTTGGCTGCTTCAACATTTGCACCAACAAGTTGTCCACAACACTCTTCAAAAACTTCCTGGATTGCCTGCTCACTGCTGTATTGACCTCCCAGCAGAAGTCAGGGTGACTGAAGTCTCTCATGAGAATGAGGGCCTGTGATTTGGGAAATGTCCACTAGCTGTTTGAAGAAAGTCACATCCAGCACTTCTTCCTGGTCTGGTAGTCTATAGCAGACCCCCACCATGACATTACCCTTGTTGCTCTCTCCTCTGACCCTAACCCAGAGACTTTTGACAGGCTGATCTCCAGTTTCATACTTGAGCTCTTGGCAATCATATGGCTCTTTTACATAAGGTGCAGCTCTTCCTCCTCTTCTCCCCTGCCTGTCCTTCCTGAACAGTGTATACCCATCCATGACAGTGCTGCAGACATGCGAGCTATCCCACCAAGTCTCTGTTGTTCCAGTCACATCATAGTTCTGTGATTGTGCAAGGACTTCCAATTCTTCCTCTTTGTTTCCCAGGCTCTGTGCATTTGTGTACAGACACCTAAGGTAACTAGTCGATTGCCCTGATTTCTCAAGAAGAATGAGAACACTTCCCCTGTTGCCCCCTCCTGGTCTTCCTGCTTTTCCTTACCTCAGGGGTAAGTTTGCTCTCCATCTCACAGCAAACCTAGTTTAAAGCCCTCCTCACTAGGTTACTGAGCCTGTCTGGAAAGACCCTCTTCCCTCACTTCATTAGGTGGATCCTATCTCTTCCTAGCAGTCCTTCTTGAAACATCATCCTGTGGTCAAAGATGCCCAAACCCAGGTGGTGACACCACATGCACTGATCTGTAGGATGCACCTGCTTCTGCCTGAGCCCTTTCCCTTGACCGGAAGGATTGAAGAGAACACCACCTGAGCCCCCGTCCCCTTCACCCTTGCACCCAGAGCCCTGTAGTCACTTTTGAGCTTCTCAGGGCCTCCCCTGGCAGTATCATTGGTGTCCATATGGATGAGCTTCTTTTTGGTGGTGGTAGTCTCAATCCTCCCACCTTGGGGAAGCCTGTCCTGTCTTTCTCCACCAATGGAACAAGTTTCTCACCCTCTGTTGCTAGGACTGCATATCTGTTTTCCAGATGAACTGCTGCAGGTGGAGATGAAGATTCCTGTTTGCTACCAGAGGTTACAAACTTCCAGCCACCTTCCTGGGAGTCTATGTCCTCTTCCTTCTCTAGCACTGCCTCTGGTAGTTCTTCCTCCGCAGTCCTGGAGGTCTCCGTCAGCACTGAACTGATGAACTCCTCATGACGGAGATGCTTCAGAACCTCACTTCCTCCTCCTGTAGCTCTCTTGCTTGTTCCCTGAGACACCACCAGGAAGCATCACTCATGCCCACACCTGGTTGTCACCAGAAAGAACTTGCAAGCTGTAGTCCCCATACCACCAAACCTGGACCTGGGTGGAAGCCTTGGTGATGAGCAGTCCTGCCTGGACAGAAACCTCACAAGTGCAAGCGGAGCCAGTGGCAGCGGCTCTGGCATTGTGACGGTCTCCAGCCATTTCCCCGGGTCTCTTAATTTACATCCTATCTCTTACTGCCCTTCTTCCAAGCACACTTTCCCTAGATAACTTGCTTGGAAGCTGGCCTGTTTACTGTTCCTTGGCCCCAAAGGGTTCCTTTTCCCCTGTTTCCTCACACCAAACAAAGGCACTCCCTCAAAGAGTAGCTGGGGGGAGGGGAGAGGCAGGGGGCAAATGGATCTGTGAACTGCCTGCAAACTACTTGACCTGTTTGCTGCCCCTGTTTGCTTGCTCCCTGGTTGCTCAGGGAGTCTCCTTTTATACTCTGCTGGGCCTGGACTGGCTCCATCGCCTTGTTAGGGGTTCTGTTGGGCCCAGGCAGCGATCACTCAGCCAGCAAAGCTCCTATGTCCAACACACACAGAGCCCACCAAGCAAACACTCGGCAAGCCAAAGTCACAGGAAACCCTGAACCGTGTACCTTCACTGGGCAGGATCTGGTGCTTGGTGCCTGGCTTCTCTTTGCCTTTTCTCTCTTGCTCTTGTAAAGGAATTTTGCTGTTTCACCCCCAATTTCCAGACTTACAGTATAATTCTAGGTATATAAATTGGGCTAGTTTCAGCCCTGAGGAAACTTCAAAGCAATTAGTCCAGGAATAAAGTTGGTGTTTATACTTTACTCTCTCAAATTATTCAACAATAAGCTGCAGTCACGAAATGAGAAGCTGCAGAGATAACAAGAAGAAAATCAAGTTGAAGAGATTAATATAAATAGATTCTATTGTTAATGAGAAAATATTGCTGGATTTCTGGATTCATATTTTTGCTGCTTTTATTTTGGCACAAATAAAGAGGGTTTCTTTTTTTCTTGCAAGAACTGTTAAACCTTAAATTACAATATATTGCTGGGAGAGTTGGCTGATCTTTTAGCCTTACTGATCCATAATTGTTCTTTGATTTCTTTCACGGTATTAGAGAATGTATTTTTCTTTGGTGGATTGCCAGAAATCTGTGTTAATGGATTTCTGGCATGTTTCAGATTTTACATTTGGAACAGATTGCAGCAGTGCTCAAATGCTCTGAGCATATATAGATGTACTGTCACTTAAACTAGGCACTTCTCCTCATGCACTGCCATTCTCTTTACAGGTCTTACTAGATATGATGGGAATTGGAAAGACCCAATTCAACACCTCTTATAAAATTTATTTTACTCCTTGAATGGTATGACCAGGATAGTTTGTAGATGGGAATCTGAAGGACTTGGATGGGGGCGGCGGTAAAAAGCACCATGTTCCAATTTTCAGATGATGCTAAGATGTAGGGGGATATGGGCATGCTAGAAGGGAGGAACAGGCTGCAATCAGACCTAGACAGGTTACAGGGGTGGGTGGATGAGAACAGGATGGGTTTCAACACTGACAAGTGCTGGTTCTTCCTGGGGAGGAAGAACCAGCACCATACCTACAGGCTGGGGAATTCCCTTCTTGGCAGTGCAGAGGCAGAAAAGGATCTTGGAGTCATTATTGATGACAAAATGAACATGGGTCAACAGTGTGGGGACACGGGCAGGAAGGCCAACTGTACCTTGTCATGCATCCATAGATGCATCTCAGGCAGGACCAAGGAGGTGATCCTCCCCCTCTATGCGGCACTGGTCAGGCCACAGCTGGAGTACTGCATCCAGTTCTGGGCACATCAAGAGGGATGTGGACAACATGGAAAGGGTCCAGAGGAGGGCCACTCTCATGGTCAGGGGGCAGCCGGGCAGGCCCTACGAGGAGAGGCTACGGGACCTGAACCTGTTCAGCCTCCACAAGAGAAGGCTGAAGGGGGATCTAGTGGCCATTTACAAACTAGTCAGGGGGGACCATCAGGCATTGGGGGAGTCCCTGTTCCCCCAAGCACTACCAGGAGTGACAAGAAATAATGGTCACAAGCTGCCGGAGAGTAGATTCAGATTAGACATCAGGAGGCGCTGCTTCACTGTCAGGGGGGCTAGGATCTGGAACCAACATGCAAGAGAAGTGGTGCTGGCTTCTACCGTGGGGATCTTTAAAAGGAGGCTGGATAAGCACCTTGCCACGGTTGTTTGACCCCAGTACTCTTTCCTGCCATGGCAGGGGGTCGGACTTGATGATCTGCTCAGGTCCCTTCCGACCCTGCCGACTATGAAACTATGGCAAAAGGCTGAGATTAGTGCATTTTCACCATTCCATGTTGTGATTAGATAATGACAGGAGTCATTTGCCCACATAGCAAACTAACATATGAGCACAGAGAAGTAGTTAGCCATGTTAGTCTGAAGTCAGGGTATAGGTGTATGTTGTTAGTTGGTAAGATATACCTGTACCTTGACTTCTGTAATATACAAGTTCACTTTTTGTTTCAATCTTGCTTCATTTTAGTAACAAAGATGAAGTACTTGATACCAAAATTCACAGGGGTGCTGGCTGCTGCTGTTTCTTACTTCCCATTAAAATCTGTTTTAGACTAAATCAGTAAGGACTTATTCTTTTCAGTGAAGGCTCCCAGACCCTGGTACTGAGTGTTAGATTTAATGTGGCAAGGTACTTTGTCAGTAATAATAATTAATTTATGACTTAAATAGTTAAGCTTTCATACTTAGTTGCTGCATTAATATGAGAAATAGGAGTGTGGGTATGGCCAGAAGAGGATTTCTTGACTTGAGAGTGACCTTACATTATAGGTTGATATCTTCAGAGATTATCACAAATATGTATGAGAGATGTAGGAACCAGATTTCAAGGAAAGTATAAGAAAGAAGCCGTGTGATAGAATGAACTTGTTTGAAAAGAAAGAGATTAACATACTATGGAAATTGAAGAAAAAAGGAAGAAAATTTAAGTTCCTAGAGCTGTTCTCTATTTTTCTCCCCAAGACAGGGTGATTCCTTGAAGTGCCTGGGAATTTGCTTCCCTGTGGGTCCTTTGGACATAGAGGGGTGGGAGTTGTTTAACTCTTCCTGTGGCAGCCCTCAAGGAGAATGCCTGGGGAATTGCTAGGTTTGCCTCAGTGAGTTTTATTTCCTTTGTCCCCTTCCCCCTGAGCTTTTCCTGGAAAAGGAGAATGTTCTGATCCAAGATGAGTTCACTCAGTTGTCAGAGGAGCCTAACAACATCACGTTTGACTTGGATGAAGTGCCCTATAGAAAGTAGGATGTTAGGATTCTAAGTATGTGTGTTCATACATGTGTGCATGTTCTTTCATCATGTATAGATGTTTTGATCTCCTAAAGACGAAGAGGTCTACACTGTACAGTACGTCATTACTTCTCCAGCTGAGTTAGGTTTTGCTCTACTCAAACCTAATATTTACTTTCAATCATGCATTTCATGTTTTCTCTGTGTCAGATTTGTGTGTAGCATAAAATAAATGCTATAGAGCAAATTTTGCCCTTGGACCTAGATGTGTGCTTTCAGTTGAGTTCAGTGGGTGCTGCAGGCAGACATCCAAGAACAAAAAATGGGCCCCATATTTAAAATTGCCTTTGTGCACTTTATTATCTAGTTATTAATTGTAGCACACCTCTTATGTTTATCAAAGTGCATCCGTTATAGGTAGGTCTCTTGAGTCTCGTTGTTGAAACAAAGAAGAGGGGTGGGGCTAAATCAACAATGGTATTTAGGTACAATTTAGGGCCCTAATTCCAATATTTAGGCATGACTGAAATCCTTAAGATCCAAGCTCAGCTGCTGCTTAACCCTATATGTGCCTAAAGTTTTGCTAGCAGACATATGTACAAGCATCCAAGTCCTGATAGCTGACCTTAGAGCAGACTTGCACTGCCTTTTCTACATGCCAGTTCAGTGCTCTAATCACTGGGTTGCAGAGTTGACCTCTCACTTGATGAGTCTTACACTTATTTATACAAAGTGGAACTGCTTCAACACTAGAGATGGAGAATAGCCAGTAGATATGTGGATTAGATTATCCTTCTGAGATGACAGACTTGAGTTCGAGTCTTAATCGCAAGGATATTTGGTAGAAAAGAAGGAAATCTCTCTTTATGAGAAGGCTGCCTTGGTTTTGGGGGTTGACTGTGGTTCTTTTCTCTAGCCTAGTGGTAGGACTCTACCTACTTTTGAGGCAAGTGGTAGTGGCCCCACAACTCCCCTCACTGTTGCCTGTTTTTCCTTGGCCAGCACTCCAATTGTCTAACTGGCTTCTAAGTCTACCCATTCATTGTATGGGGAGTGAGGGTACCTAACTTTGGACTGTGACTTCTACTGGTTGGTAGAATGCTGTGTCTTGCACCCTAAGGCATCCTTTTTCTTAAATGTAACATAAGTAGACAGGTTTAAATTTTTGTGTCCTGTAGCATATCCTTAGACATCTATTAAAGGTTTTAGGCTGTGTTGTAAAGGTGAACATTGGATGAATGTGAGGTTGATTTCATAGATTTCAGAGACATTTGGGCTGGAAGGGACCCCAGAGGATCATCAAGTCCAGCCCCCTGCCCCAAGAGCAGGAAGCCAGCAGGGATTATAGGATCCCAGCAAGATAAGCATCCAAATGTGATTTGAAGACATTCAGAGTGGGTGCTTGAACCGCCTCTGGCAGCAGTCTATTCCAAAACTTGGGGGCTTGTACAGTGAAGAAGTTCTTTCTTATGTCCAGCCTGAATCGGTCGTGGCAGAGTTTGTGAGCATTCAATCTTGTCATCCTTTGGGGCACTCTGGTGAACAGATGTTCCCCCAGATCCTGATGAGCACCCTGATAAACTTATAGGTGGCCATCAGATAACCCCTGAGCCTGTGCTTTTCCAGGCTAAAGAGCCCCAAGGCTCTCAGCCTCTCATCATAAGATCTGTTTTCCTGACCTCTGATCATGCGCGTGGCTCTCCTCTGCACCCTCTCAAGCTTCTCCACATCCTTTTTGAATTGTGGAGCCCAAAACTGGATGCAGTACTCCAGCTGCGGCCTCACTAAGGCCGAGTACAAGGAGAGAATGACATCCCAGGATTTACTTGAGAAGCATCTATAGATACAAGCCAGCGTTTTTCCCGCTTTACTAGCTGCAGCATCACACTGAAGGCTCATGTTCGTCTTGTGGTCAACCATGACCCCCAAGTTCCCTTCATCTGTAGTGCTAACCAGTGTAGCACTGCTGAGCCTATAAGCATGCTGTAGGCTTTTCCTCCCAAGGTGGAGAACCTTGCATTTTTCGCTGTTGAACACCATCAGGTTCTCATCTGCCCATTTCCTGAGCCTGTCAAGATCCACCTGGATCACCCTCCTGTCCTCAGGTGTGGATGCTTTACCCCAGAGTTTGGTGTCATCGGCGAACTTGGCCAGTCCGCTTCTGACACCAATGTCCACATCATTGATGAAGATGTTAAATAGTATAGGCCCTAGGACAGAGCCTTGAGGGATCCCACTGGTCACAGTGCACCAAGACGATTGGCTCCCATCAACCACCATCCCCTGGGTCCTACCACGGAGACGATTCCCCAGCCAGTAGATCGTGGTGTGGTTGAGGCCACAGTTAGCCAGTTTAGCCAAGAGGTGATCATGGGATGTCAAATCGAAGGCTTTTTTGAAGTCAGGATATACAACGTCAGTCTCTTCCCCCTTGTCCAGGTGATAAGTCACCTGGTCATAAAAGGAAGCATCCAGTACAGACATTGTGACAGCTGCTCAAAGATGAAACTACTAATGACTGTTCCCTCCCATCAGAAAAGAACAATAAAGGTTCATTGCCACATTGACTAAGAAAAGTTGCATTAAAATAACTTGTATGTAGAAATCATAATTTTTTGTTTCTGAATTGCTACTTCTCTTTCTATCCCTGACCTCATGGATACCTTGTTGAAATGCCTTTGCAAGTTCCAAGTGATACAACAAACATGACTTCAGTTCTCTAATCCAGTCAGTAATCTATAGATGAGGTGCTAGGTATTCATTTTGCATATATTGTTGCATGTGAAGGAAATTAGTATTAGTGGTGAGACATGGGCAGCTGGATCTGGATGTAAGCAGGTGGCATGGGTTGCAGAGAGCTTGGGAGCAGGTAGGAAGGGGGGACCGCCTCCACTGTTGCCATCACCACTGCTCTTGGGCTGATTGGGGTGATAGGGAAACTACTGGGGGGGTGCAGTTAGGGGGTGGTGGACTAGTAGGGGCAGCAAGATGATTTGGGGGGGCATGGGGGGTGATCCAAGCAGTGCAAAGGGACCCTTCCCCCCCTCCTCTCTGGCCTATGTTGTGGCTAGAGTGTCAGGGTATGAGCCAGGCATGAAACAGACTTGCAACCCCTATCTATGCCACTGCTCACCATCACTCTGTCTGCAGGTCTGAGCAGTGCACATTAGAGAGGAAATATACTTCTTGATCACTAGCATTTGTTAACCTCAACACAGACTAACATTCTTCACAACTAGCAACTGCTAACTCTAATGTGTAAACTCACCCTTGCTAGTGAGGTTGTGGTCCCATTAGTCTCAGTGATGTGCATGGGTGTCATGTTGCTAACACCTCTCTCATAGCTTTGATCTTTCAACCTATTAATTCATTCTCAGTAACTGCATCAGGGTGTTGGCTACAAAGGACCAACTCACAGGATCAGCATAAAATTCTAGTTTATTAGACAGATGCAAAAGTGAGATCATAAACCTCGGGGCTGATTACCTCAAACACACACACATTCACGTGCACATACTCACAATAGCCAGCTATGAACACTAAGCACCAGTGTCAAGATATACCTATCCCCAAGTGCTGGAGTCTGCTGTTGATGGCCAGTCAAGGCTTCTTTCAGTGTGATGTTGCCTCAGAAGGGGGTTGCTGGCTGGACCTTCTGGCTGGGGAGGCAGGGTGCTATCCAGGTCAAAAAGGGTGCCATTGGGGGTTGTTCTTTGCTGCCTTTTATCTCTCTCTGGAAGACTTTGGTGATTCCCCAGTTTTCAGGCTTATCCAATCCAGGGGTCATTGACCTCATGGGATGTCCCCCTTGGTGGTTGCTGTGGGGGTTGTGATTCCCCCCAGGAATCATGTCTGCAGGTACGTGCAGTCTTGGGAGTCCCTTGCTGAAGTTTGATTAATTCACTGCTGTGATGAATAGGGCTCTGGAAGCAGTTGATCGGGGGGTGGGGGGAGGAGTATTCAGTTCCCAGAGTCCTCTTTGGCATTGATTAGTTCAAACCAGGGTTTCTGTACCTTTAACAGTGACATTTCAGAGAGTTCCTGGTTCTGTATTGATCCTTTCCTCTTGTTAGACTGTGGTTTTGTAGGTGTTAATTGCCACTCATTAACTTGTTATCCTAGCTAGCTACTGTGTTATGCAATTAGTCATGATTCATTCAGAGACCTGCTCAATACAGAGAAGCTGCTGTCTGATTCCCACCCTTGCTAACATTGTTACATGGTACAACTTAGTTTTAAACTTAAAGT
The DNA here is from genome assembly GCF_001723895.1 of Crocodylus porosus. NCBI lineage: Eukaryota > Metazoa > Chordata > Crocodylia > Crocodylidae > Crocodylus > Crocodylus porosus. Next base: position 38,329,224 of record NW_017728886.1, read on the forward strand.
ACATTTGTAACAAATTAAAAAAGTATAAAATATAAAACATAAAAGGGTGAAATGCCATGGCACATACAACTAATGGACCAAATACAATGGGGGGACGACATACTGATGGAGAATACTATTTTATACTCATAAAAGCATCTATGAACTATATTTTTATTACAAGTACACCTTATATTCTATAATAATAATATATAATAAAAGAAGAAGAGGGAGGAAGGAAGAAAAGGTAGAAATAGAAATCATCCCCCAAAGGGGACAAATACTGCAAAAGGAGCTTTTGCCATATGGAGGGGCTTCCCATTGGAGTGGGGGGCAGGTAAAAAAAAAAAGGTTTCTTGCTAGAAGGGGAAAGAAGCTAATAATAAAAAAACCCATGACACATACTTTTGCAACCACTGCCACAGATCTTGCAAATCTTTTGAATGATCTATACCTAAACAGATACAATTACAAGACCAAATAATCCTAATTTTAAAAATATAAGTCCCACCCTGACACTATGTTATTATAGTGTTTTTGATCTGAATAATTCATGTTGTGGAAAGCACAGGTTTATAATAAAGGGACATATGAGCCCCACACAAAGGACCAACATTACTTTTATATTCCTCTTAAGCCCATGGGGCTTCTGCTGGCCTTATGTACAGCAACATATTTTATCCTAAAGTTTTATTAACCCAATACAATTTTAGAGAAATTGAATGGTATCCTTTAGTCTGCGAGAGATAGTGCATAGTGCAGCCTATGACACAGATGGTTTGCAGTCTCTCATGTGACTAAATAATACAATCTGAGATTGCATGATCTTTAGCAGTGGTTGAAAAACTATGTGTCATTTTTTTTTATTAGATTCTTTCTCCTTGTAGCAAGAAACCTTTTTTTTTTGGCCTGCCCCCCACTCCAGTGTGAAGCTCCTCCATATGGCAAAAGCCCCTTTTGCAGTATTTGCACCCTTTTGGGGATGCTTTCTCTTTTCTACCTTCTTCTTCCTTTCTCCCTCTTCTTCTTTTATTATATTATTGTTATTTTTATAGAATATAAGGCATACTTATAATAGAAGTATAGTTCATAGATGCTTTTTGGGTATAAAATAATATTCTGTGTCAGTATGTGTCCACCCCCCTATTGTAATTCATAGTTTCATAGTAGTTTCATAGTAGGTAGGGTCAGGAGGGACCTGAACAGATCATTTAGCCTGACCCCCTGCCACAG
>NW_017728886.1:38331008-38354385 GCF_001723895.1 Crocodylus porosus
GATTCTTTCTCTAAAGGTGCAGCACCCTGCATTTATCTACGTTGAACCCCATCCTATTCTCATCTACCCAGTTTTGCAGTCTGTCTAAAGCTATTTGCAGCCTCTCTCTCCCTTCAAGTGTGTCCATCTTGCTCCACATCTTAGTGTCATCAGCAAACTTGGACAGCATGCTTTCCACTGCCTCGTTCAAGTCGCTGATGAAGATGTTAAACAGTGCAGGCCCAAGGACTGAGCCCTGGGGTACCCCACTGCTCACATCTCGCCAAGTTGAGTATGAACCATCTACCACTACTCTCTAGGTGCGTGCCCTGTCAGCCAATTTTTTACCCATCCAATTGTGTAGGCATCAATGCCACAGTTGCTTAATTTATTAATAAGGATGGGGTGAGAGACAGTGTCAAAGGCCTTCTTAAAGTCTAGAAAGACTATGTCCCTGGTGACACCATCATCCAAGGATTTAGTCACCTGGTCATAGAAGGCAACCAGATTGGTCAGGCAGGACCTGCTTTTGATGAACCTATACTGATTGCCCCTGAACATGATCTCCCCTGCTGGCCCCCCACAGATATGCTCCTTGATGATTCTCTCCAAGATCTTCCCGAGAACTGAGGTGAGGCTTACAGGCCTATAGTTTCCTGGGTCCTCCCTCCTCCCTTTCTTGAAAATCGGGACCATGTTAGCCAGTTTCCAATCCCCCAGCACCTGGCCAGATGACCACAAATGCTCACACAGCCAGGCCAATGGCTCTGCAATGACCCCTGCCAGCTCCCTCAACATCCTTGGGTGTAGGGCATGTGGACCTGCAGATTTGAAAATGTCTAGCCCTTCCAGAAGATCCCTAACTACATCTATGCTGACTGAAGGCCTGCCAGAGCTATCCCTGAGATTGTCCCTACCTCTGTTAGGTGCGATGTCCCAGTCTCTGTTCATGAAAACAGAGGCAAAGAAACTGTTAAAAATATCAGCTGTCTTGTCTGGCGTAGCCACAATAATACTGTTAGCATCTTGCAGGGGCCCTACATTGCCTGGTGCCCTCTTTCTTGCTCCCAATGTACTTGAAAAAGGACTTTTTGTTGTCCTTAATCCTGGACGCTAGCCTGATTTCCATCTCTGCCTTGGCCTTCCTAATAGCCCTCCTACACTCATGGGCTGAGGAGGAGTACTCCTCCTTGGTGATAGCTCCTCTCTTCCATGGGTTGTACGTCCCCCTTTTAGTCCTCAGGCATTACTGAATGCCCTTGCTGAGCCAAGGGGCTTGCTGAGAACTCTTACCCCTCTTGCTTCTCTCAGGGACTGGAGGATCGCCCCCTTAAGGTACAACCATCCCTCATGGACTCCCATCTTCTCTACCTTCTGGGCTCTCAGTGCCTCCCCCACTAGTTTCCTAAGCTCATTGAAGTTGGCCCTTCTGAAGTCAAGGGCATTAGCCTTGGTGTAAGCCCTTGACACCCTGCGTTGGGTAGTGAAATCCAGCAGGTGATGATCGCTATTGCCCAAGTGGTCAAGGACCTGCAGTCCCCTCACCAGGTCATCCTCCATGGCCAGGACCAGGTCCAGCAAGGCGTTACCCATAGTGGGGCTGTGCACTTCCTGGATTTGGTCTATTTGTTGTATGTGCCATGGCATTTCACCCTTTCTGTTTTATATTCTATGCTTTTTAACTTTTAAACAAATGTACTTGTGGAAGAAATCAAACTTCACGTTGTGTTTGGCATTACAAGTCACAGACTCAGTCTGAGTTTATTGGTGACTATACCATACGATCGTAGGGAGGAGATCTAACAGAACTCCACCCCTTTACAAGTTAACATATCTTTTTATACCTAAAATTGTTTAAACAAAGCATCCTTGAAAAGAAAGTCAGGGGTAAATCATGACAGTAGCTTGCTCAGCAACATGTTTTGTTTTGAAAACTGTTATCATAGAATCATAGAAGTAGGGTTGGAAGGGACCTTGTAGATCTTCAAGTCCGACCCCCTGCCAGGGCAGGAGAAAAAACGGCACAAATGATCCCAGCTAGGTAAACATCAAGCCTCTTCTTAAAGACCCCTAGGGTAGGAGCCAGCGCTACTTCCTTTGGAAGTTGGTTCCAGATCCTAGCCGCCCTAACTGTGAAGTAGTTCTTATGGAAGTCTAATCTAAACCTACTCGTTATCACCTTTTTTGTTTTTAGGAAAGGAAGAACATTTGTTCCAAAAGAACTGTGCATGGAGTCATAATAAGCAGAAGAGTTTTTCTTATCTTAAAACATTTTAAAATACGAAGCAAGACCATTTTTTTCCCTTTACTCTTTTTCCTTAGTTAAGTTAGAGGCCTGGATTGATCTATAGTTGGATAGAGGCCTGGATAAATTTATAGTCAAGTTAGAGGGGCCTGGATTGATCTACTTCAACATACTTTAAGTTTAAAAGTAGGTTGTACGGTGTCACATCCCATTCTCATAAAAAAAACTAAGTGACTGTGACTTAGATGATTTTACAGTGAGGTGGGTGGTGAATTGGCTAATGGAACTCACCCAGAGAGTGATGGTAGATGGGTTGGTATTGACCTGGAAAGATGTGGGCAGTGGGATCCCACAAGGCTCAGTCGTTGGATGAGTCCTGTTCAATATCTTTATCAGTGACTTGGACGATGGCATGGAGAGCACACCATCCAAATTTGCAGATGACACCAAATTATGGGGCAAAGTAAACCCACTGGAGGGCAGGGAATGGATTTGGACAGATTTGGACAGGTGGAAAAGTGGACAGAATAAAATAGGATGCAGTTTAACAAAGATAAGTGCAAAGTATTGCACCTAGGGAGAAGGAATCACCAACACACTTATAGATTGGGAGATGACCCTCTAAGCAGCACAGCAGCGGAAAGGGATCTCAGAGTCATAGTTGACTCAAAGATGAACATGAGTTGACAATGCGACGAAGTGATCAATAGAACTAACTGCACTCTATCATGTATTAACAGGTTCATCATGAACAGGTCTAAGGAGGTGATACTTTCCCTCTATGCAGCATTGGTAAGGCCACAGCTGGAATACTGCATCTAATTTTGGGCACCGCACTTCAAGACGGATGTGGATACTTTGAGAGGGTCTAGAGGAAGGGCCTGCAGGAAGGGCCCTATGAGGAGAGATTGAGGGACCTGGATCTCTTCAGCCTCCGTAAGAGAAGGCTGAGAGGTGATCCAGTGGCTGTCTACAATTTGTTGTGGGGGCAGCAAAGATAGGAGATACTCTGTTTACCAGGGTGCCCCTTGAAGTAACTAGAAACAACAGCCACAAACTGACAGAGAGCCAATTTAGACTAGACATCAGGAAGAACTTCTTCATGGTAAGGGTTACCAGAATCTAGAATTGGCTTGCCAGGGAGGTGGTGCTCTCCCTTACCTTGGGGGTCTTTAAGAGAAGGCTGGAAAATACCTGGCCAGGGCAAGGAGTCGGACTCGATGATCTATTGAGATCCCTTCCGATGGAAAAATCTATGAATCAGGATTTAAGACGAGCAGGATTCCATTCTTCAGTTAATTTGCAAGGATTTGTTTAGGTTTAGTTATATGTGTCAGGAGAAAATATTATTTGGGAGGGCTGGGGGAGGTGCAGTGGGTGGTGTGGAGCAACGCTTTCTCCTGCTTAGCCATAGCGGCACCAGCGTGTGCTACTGCTGTATGTGGTGGAGGAGTGTGCGGCCGGGGTGCTGGGTGTGGCGCTGTGGTGGCAGGGCATAGCGGTGGTATGACTGGAGCTGCGTTCAGGGGGGATAAGCCCCATTAGCCCCAGGCTTCAGCCTCCTATGGATTTAGTCAAGTTATATTATCTTTTGAGAATCCAGAAGAATCTTCTTATAGATCTGAATAATCTATTATCTGTTGCAGCGTTTAATTATAACCATTATAACTTCAAACCATGTTTGAAGTGTACAGATTTATCTCGTACCCAGACTCTTAGAAAGTTTTGACCAATTTTTCATGTTCTGAGCTGGACATATGTTTTTGGGTACAGCAAGCTTTACCTGAAACCAGTGCAGGAGAAAAATGTATCCACAGGTTTAATACTTTTACAATTTTGAAATATTCTGGATTTTGACAGCTGTAAAATTGATATTGCAACCATAGTTAGAAATCGGTGTCACACGTCAAAATGAATTACTGTCTGTCTGTATGGAATATTACCTGAGAGAGCTTTTTCTTCTTCTTGTGTAATAAAATCAAAATGATGCTGGAAAATCAGTAATATTCAACAATCTCCAGTTATAATGCTCTTTTCTTTTTTTGTGGCTGATTTAATCATACATTGCAAAAGACATGATTTTCAGAGGGTGGAGTCTCAGCAATTTTTGTAATTCAGACTTCCTTAAGGTGTCTCTCTTTGGGCACTCAAAAAGTGAGGCAGCAAAAAGTACTAGCTATTTCCAACTTTTGGAAATGTTTTCTTCTGTGATTCAGTCAATATCTAATTCAATATCTATCTAAAAGCATCTTCTGGTCTCAACTGAATTTCGTTTGTCCTTAAGAAAGAATAAATCATAAAAAATTAGGGTTGGAAGGGACCTCAGGAGGTCATCTAGTCCAACCACCTTCCTGCAAAAGAACTGCCCCCAACTAGATCATCCCAGTCACGGCTTTGTCTAGCCAGGTCTTGAAAGCCTTCAGGGATGGAGATTCCACCACCTCTTTATTCTAGTGTTTAGTACCCTCTGCATGATAAATTTTTTCCTAATATCTAACCTAAACATCCCTTGCTGCAGCTTGAAACCATTCATCTTCGTTCAGTTATCTGCTACCACTGGGTGTGTCTGCACGTGCATTAGATCTGGGAGCAGTTTATGGTACCAGGCAGGTATCCACATGTGCAGGGAAACAGGAACAGGTTTGCTGGTAATGGCAGCCAACTGATCCCACTTCCGGGGGCCCTGCAATGGGCCCCTGCCACTAACAGGGGGAGCTCTAGGCCCCCCATTGGTGCTAGCCCAGGGCTAGCTGGGACATTGCACCCTGCCCCAGGGGGTTGCCTGCTGCCGGGGTGGGGACAATGTGCTCCTGCCCCAGCAGCAGGGAGCTGCTGGCCTTGGCTCCCCAGTCATAGATTTTCATAGATTTCATAGACATTAGGGCTGGAAGGGACCTCGGGAGATCATCGAGTCCAGCCCCCTGCCCAATCAGGGTCACGGGGATTGGCAAGAGCTGCAGAGGAGGGACAGGTCCCAGCTTCCTGCCCGATCTGCCTTTGGTGCTGCTAGCAGCTAGCTTGCTGCTAGCTGCCCCACCGGCGGGTTGTGGCAGGGGGCTGGGATGTACCCCACCCCTACAGTTCTTTCCAAGCCCTGAACCTTGATCACTCAGTGCTGGCCTTGCAACTGTGGAGCTGGTAGTGAGAGAGAAGGATGTCCCAGCACCCCGCTCCCTCATTGCAATCTTGGAGTAGGAGACTTGGTGCTCCCTATTGTTGGTGCAGGGGGACACAGTCCCTGCCTGGGCTCTGGTAGTGGAGCCCGCCCAGCAGATGGAAGCTCCTGTGGGCAGGGAGCTATTTCCTGCCCCCTGGTGGCTGCCTAACTGGGAATAGACTTCTTCCCAGTCAGGCATCTACATGGGCGCTACTGTGCAGTTAGTAATCACAAGTATATTTGCTACTTGCATTTGCAGGTAGCAAATTTACTTGTGTTTAGTGAGGTTTACTGTGCATTAAGCGTGTGCACATGTAGAAGCACATGGTTACTGAGCAGTAAACTATGCTACTGCGCAGTAGCATATCTCATGTAGATGCAGCCACTGAGAACAGTCAAGCTCTTTGGAACCAGGCAGTTGAAGGCTGCTATTAAATCTCCCCTCAGTCTTCCCTTCTGACTAAATAAGCCCAGTTCCCCCAGCCTCTCTTTATAAGTCATGCTCCCCCATAATCATTTTCATTGCCTCCCACTGGACTCTCTCCAATTTTTCCACATCCTTTCTGTAGTGTGTGTGTGTGGGGGGGAGGGGCAGAGGGGTGTGTGTCCAGAACTGGTCACAGTACTCCAGATGTGGCCTCATCAGTGCTGAATAGACGGGAAGAATCACTTCCCTGAATTTGCTGGCAATGCTTCTACGAATGCAGCCCAGTATGCCATTAGCCTTCTCTGTAACAAGGGCATGCTGTTGGCTTATATTTGTCTTATTGTCCATGATAACCCCCAGATCCATTCCTGCAGAGCTGCTGTTTAGGCAGTCAGTTCCCAGCACGTACCAGTGCATGGGATTGTTCCATTCTAAGTGCAGGACTTTGCACTTGTCCTTATTAAACCTCATGAGATTTCTTTTAGTCCAATCCTCCAATTTGTCAAGGTGCCTCTGAATCCCAGCCCTACCCTCCAATGTATCTATTACTCCCCCTGGCTTGGTGTCATCTGCAGACTTGCAATCCATCACATCTTCCAGGTCATTGTTGAAAATTTTGAAAAGATTCAGGGGCACTCTATTTGATACTGTCTGACAACTAGACATTGAGCCATTGATTACTACCCTCTGAGCCTGACAATCCAGCCAGTTTTCTATCCTCCTTACAGTCTATTCACTGAGCCCATACACCATTAGCCTGTGAGAATGTTCTGGGAGACTCTATCAAAAGCCTTGCTAAAATTAAGGCATACCACATCCACTGATCTTTATGTATCCACAGAGCTAGTCATCTCATAATAGAAGGCAGACAGGTTGGTCAGGCATAACTTGCCCTTGGTGAATTCATGCTGACTATTCCTGATCACTCTCTTTTCCTCCAGGTGCTTAGAAACGGATTCCTCTTAGAAACAGATTTCTTGGAGATCTGCTCCATGATTTTTCCGGAGCCTCCAGTTAGGCTGACTGATCTGTAGTTCTGCAGATGCTCCTTCTTCACTTTCTTAAAGATGGGCACTATATTTGCCCTTTTCCAAGCATCCCAACCCTCTCGCAATTGGCACATGTTTTCAGAGATAATGACCAACAGCTCTGCAGTCACGTTGGCCAACTCTCTCAGCACCTTTTGGTGCATTGCGTCTGTCCCCATCTATGGTCTTAAGTCACAAAAAGCTCAAAACCTTCTGGTGGGTGTCCATAGCAGCAGCAAAATCTGAATTCCATAAGTTATTTTCTTCTTCCTCTTTCATACATTTGATCAAATTTGGTGTTTGGTGTTTGGTCATGGTCACTCCTGACCTTTTTCTTTCCTGTGCCACATGACTAACTTCATAGCATAACAGCCTGATCTCCAGTGTTCCTCCTCCAATGTTTCTTTCTTTTTCCCTGATGATGATACCCAAATGAAAGCCTGTTCTATGATCCTTACATTCTCTGTCCTGACTGCTTGACCAAGTTATCTCATTTGCCCATGGGATTGCACTCTGGATATTGACTTTTCAACAGTTGTCTTCCTTACTTCTACTTTTGAAACCTCATCATCCTATACGTGGGTTTCCTGGCCTTCAGCAGGTGGCTATGGTCCCTTATGAGCATCTCATCTGGTCTTCATAAACAAAATAGTCTTAGGTAACAAGCATAAGCCAAAAAAACAAACCCTTCTGTTTTGTCCCAGTCACTTGAGGAGGGGCCCTTCGGCTCTGGCTCCTAGTGCAGCAGCCTGGCCTCCTCTTGTAGCAGGCAGTTGTAATCACTGCTTGCTTTCTTTTCTCAAACTGTCCTTTCACAACTTCTGTCCCAGCCCTCTCCTCTCTGGTTTTTAAATTCCCAGTGGGCCATTCCCTCATTATCCTGTTATACATTCCAGTGCACTTCCACAAAGTTTCAAAGTGACCAATTACCAAGTACTGTTCATCGTTCCTTTTCAGCACCCACGTTTGTTTCCTTGTGATACAAAAAGATGCTGACAACTACCACAGAAGTGTAGGGATGCAACACAGACAGCAACATCTGGTTAACACTGATTGTGATTACTTGGCTGCTGGCATCAGCCACTTTTTTTTGCTCACCCCCCGAAGTTGGCGCCTACGGTGGTTGGCCCTTTCATGCTGCCCTAGTTATGTCACTGAACTACTATGTTGTATATCCTTGTCTTTGGGTTTTTTTGGTGATGTTAATTCTGTAGATCTTATCAAGCCTTAATAGTACAAGTTACCTGCGGTATCATTATCTCAATCCATTACTAGCTATTACTACTAATGGTGTTTTACACCAATGGCGTAGTACAATTTTTCAGCTTATTTTAGGTCCTCATTTTAGTTTTTTCATTTAGTCTGTCTGCATTCCTGACATCACTTTGGACTTCACAAGGACCTTCATTTCAGAAGATGCTGCTACCTTTACCAGTTTGTCTGTCATCTACCAAGTTTGCAAGTAAAATACAGGTCATATAGACCATATGGTCTTATCTATGATATTCCTGTATTGTTTCCATTATTTCTGTCTTTCATTACCTGGTCCATGATGGAAAAAATTAAGATAGGATGTATTCTTAATTAAACAGCGTTGGGATTCTGATATTCCAGACACTTCATTGAAATTTCACTCAAGGGAAGTACTTGGTTCTTGCAATTCTACCCATTCCTAAAACTGCTTGGTGTTCTCCAAGAGCTTTCTTACTTCTTCCTTTGATTCTTTCCAGCATACTCATGGTGATTGCCTTGCTTGATAGTCAGAGTGGAGTAACACCTTTCCAGTTCCACATTTCTCAAGTCATCCTTCTTTGGTAGTATCAGTACTGTTCCTCTGCACCAGTCTTGAAGGACCTACTCACTGTCCCAGATTTTAGATACCAGCCATGTTAGTTCTCACACATTTCATCATGGCGTTTTTATTTTGGACTATGTGGTATCTAAGTTCACATCGAAAATGAATGAGTCATCCACTCAAATTACAGCAGACCTGTCAGGAAGTGGGCAGCTGAGTAAATTGCTGGGGGTTGTTTTTTTGTTTTTGTTTTGTTTGTTTGTTTGTTTTGCTCTTTCCAGAAGTTTATCATTTTCACTTTTTATGTGGTTTCTGCAATTCATGATTTTGCTTGATAACTTCATATGCTTTATATGTAATATTCAGCTCTGTTTCTAAAGGTGCTCTTCTTGTCACTTATCAAACATACATTTGTTTTCTTTCTAGGTTACGTGGTTTTCTGTAAATGGTGGCATTTAGATGGGTAGCAAACAGAACACACATTCAACCGTGGGTGGGGGAAAGGGAAAGGGGAAGTGGGAAGTGGAAGAGGAAGCAGAAGGGGAAGCAAATCTTAGATCAGGTTCTGTCATTTTTAAACCAGTCTGTGTGTGCTCTTCTGTTACAGGTGTGCGCCATTTTGTTCTGCACCATTTTGTTCTGTTACAGCTAGAGACTGGTTTCTGATCACTTATAATAATGAAAGTGTAATGTCTGTACCTGACCCCTGTGCTTTTATTGTCTACCAAGTCCTGGTATTCACAATATTCATGTTTGTTTGTTTGAGTCATTCTGTACAGGCATTCACAATGTTTTCTTTGCATGTCTCACAGCCACTCCTCTTCCATATTGTCTAAACCAGTGCTTTCCAAACTGTGATCTGTGGACCAGTACAGTCTGTGAAACCATGATGACTGGTCCAGCAAATGATCTGCTTCTTCCCTTTTCAATTTAAACTGTTATGATAACTGTGTGTGTTCGTGTGCATGTGTGTGTGTGTTTGGGAACCACTTCTCTAAGCAATGAGTGCTGAGAAGCAGCCTCCAACAGTTGTTTGAAATAATATATCTTGCTGGGATTAAACAACTTTTCTATGTCATAACTTTGTATTCTTATAATTGGATTCTTCCTAACACACTCCTTTAACTTCATGTTCTGCAGTTCACTAACCAACTGATGGTCACAGAGCGTATCTGCTCCTCTCCAGGCTCTAACATTTCTGTACAGATCTTGCTCATGTACCATTCACCAAGATGTGGTGGATCACAGGTTTATACCTACCCATCTAGGGCTTTCCGGATCATCTTGTGAATAGCTTTAATGTAGAAATTTCATTCCTTCTATTACCAAATCCTTGGTCATCCAGTCTCCCATAACAATAGTAAAATTATGCTTAGGGTAGGTAGCCAGCTTACTTCGAAATTGGTTGATTTGTTCTCATTCACTTTCTTTACTAGTGTGTAAACTTACATAACCCTTGCCCTTGGTGTGGTTACCTTGCAATCACACCAGGTTATTCTGTAAGTGACTAATGTCTGTATAGACCAGGGGTGGCCAACCTGTGGCTTGCTTGCCACATGTGACATGGGCAGCTGCTGTGTTTGGTATGTGGCAGATCAGGAAGGAGGTGGGTATCTGAGTGGCACTTGTTGAGTGGATGGAGCTTAATTTCTGGCATGCTTGATTTAAATTTGAGGCATGCCTGCCAAAAAAAATTGGCCATCACTGGTCAACAATAGGTTCCTTATTTATTCTTGATATATATCATTGCTCTTTTCTGAATCTGTAACCATAACATCCTTTTTTGCTGGCTTCCCACTTTCAACCCAGTGCATTTCACTAATCCCAGTGACCTCAATTCCTTCATGTCTTTGAAGTTCTTTGCCAACTCCTTGAGTTTCCAAGCTTCATAAAGAGCGCATTCTGACTCTGCTCTTGTGCTTTGCAGTGAACAAACATCCCTTCAACTGAATGGCATCTCGATGGCTTTGAAAATCTGCCATCAGTCATCCTTTACAGGATGTTATGCCCTCAGTTGCATTTTGAATTATTCTGTTACTTGTGATTGTGGATTCTGTAACCATGGATTTTCCATAAGACTAGCTTGTTAGCTTTGTATGCAAGCAGGGGTGGAACCAGAGTGGGTATAGTGGTATGGCTGCACCCATCTTTGAAACTGAAACACACCCTGGGAGCCCTGGGAACCTTTTTTTAAAGTCCCCAAATCATGTAAAAATCCCCCTGCCTCCTCTTCCTGCTCAGAGGCAGGTTTCTTCCCCTCCCCTTGCTTCCTTGCACCCCTACCTGGTGCTACTGCTTTTTCTGCTGTCCCGGGGGCTAGGAAAGCTTCAAAGCTGATCCTGTTCACTCCAGCCAGGTTGCACAAGCGGGTAGCTCGGCTGGGAATAGTGACAGATGCAGAGGTGTCAGATGGCAGAGGGGGTATGGGGGGGGTGGGATTCTCCCTTCCTGTGCCTGCTCCTGGGGAGACCAGGGGGTGGGGGAATGCACCCCCACACATCTCCACTGCTACTGCTGTCCCTGTCCCAGATGAGCCTAGCCCCCTCTTAGCCCAACTGAAGCTGGCAGGAGGGGCTTTGAAGCTTCCCTGGCTTGGGACAGCAGAGAGAGCAGTAGCAGCAGGCAGGAGAATGGGAAGAGCATGAAGGGGAAGGGGGGCGGGGATTCTTAATTGCTTTGGGACTTCAAAAAAAGTCCCCAGAGGCTTCTGCATGCATCATGGTCTGCCCACACTGGTGGGTGGGGAGGGGGAGGAGGCAAGGGTGCCTGCTTCTGAACCCTGCTTTGCCAAATCCTGGATCTGCGTCTTCTACTCGGCCAGGGTGGGGAGGGAGAATAGGAGGAAGAAGGAAGGAAATTTTTCACATAATTATTTCTGGGGTTGTTGATCCAGAGATGTTTTGGGACCAAGGAAAATTTGAGAGGCCTGTGTTACCAAAACTGAGTACTCCTAAGAAATAAATTCAGTAAATGTTAATAGCAATTTTAATATTAAAATACAAATGGTATATGAATGATACCACAGTACAAATTAGGCATTTTTAAAGCTGAGTTGTGTGGTGTACCTTGCAACTTTCTGGCATGCAGGGAACTCAGGATTGATCCTGACCATGATTGATCCCTGCAGGAAACTGAGCTCCATGCTTGCAAGTGCAGCATGCCATCAGGGAACTGATAACCTGATGCTAGGCTGCCTAGCACACTTCTATAAATCTAGGTGTGCAGGGAGCCTGGGATCAGGGACTGAGGCCCCAGTTCTGGGCTCCTCAAGTTCCAGCAAGTTGAAAGGGTCCTGTGAGAAGTGTGGCATCAAGGGCTGGTTCCCAATCCAGTGCTTCCCACTACACCTTTTGAAAGTCCAGGTGTGTGGGGAGTCCAGGATCATGGACCAGATCTCTGATCCCTTGTTCCCCATGAGCTGCCAGACATGTGATGAGATCTGATTAATTTTATCCTAGATCCCCAAAATTGCTCATTTTGTTATGCCTGTCTGGCCACTTCCTTTCATTTTGCATCACAGTTATTGAATGAAGTACAAAGGGTGTGGCTGGGGTGAGTCCTAGGATCCAGGGACTGGAATCCATCACTGCCACCCATCTGAGGGCAGTGTCTTCATCACTGTGTCACAGAGTCTGGCTCCTTCTTACATAATTCCTCTCTGGCCCCATAAATCTTACATTGTTAACTGCATAGAACAGTGGCTTTAGTAGGATGGGTGGAGCTATAGCCTGATAGTTAGGGCAGTTTCCTGGGGAGTGGGAAATGTGGATCTGAAACTCCTCTGGCTGAGAGGTGCCTAAAGCCCAGGTATTCCACTTCTGGGATGGCTTGTATAACTGCTAGCTCATTATAAGAAAGGTAGACAGTGGTACTACTATTGCTGGCTATGTTTAAAAAAAAGTGTCAGATATCTAAAACAGAGGAGTCACTTCTGGAAGGGTTTCTGGTTATGAATCCCAAACTTGTATAGGATCATAAGCATGGGCAGATGCAGGATCTTGGTGATAGGGGTGTGGCTACATCCTATTTGGTTATGTGGTGCATGTGCAATGAAGAGAGTTCATTTGGCATGTGCCATCCCACCAAGGGGGTGTGACCACAGCCTCTTGCTGTGACTCTGGATGCCAGTGAGCAGTCAGAGCTTGCCACATGTCAGCACAGTTCTGCATGTGCTTTTATGGAGCCCAGGGCTAGCACTTGTCCCCTCCTTTTACTTCCTGCTAATAAGCATATAGTGCTCAACTGAAAGGGGTGCCTCCATGCTGCTCTTGCTGCAACCCCTCTAGATTTGCTCCTGGCTCTAAGTCGGGGAAGGAGGAAGGATTTTAGACCTATCCCTCTCTTCAGTGGTTCCTATTGGCTAGTTTCAGCATCCCCACACCTAGCATGCTGAATGCTGTGAATCCCATTCTCAGCTATATACACTGTATAAGGAACTTTGATGTCTAGTTGAGGTTTGTGAATTCCATTGCAGAATCAGCTGCCTAAAAGTTAGGCAAAGTGAATCTGAGCTTTGTCAATCTGGGCGTTAATCTCTGTGTGCCTTTATTCTCATCTGTAAAATGGGATAATACCATTTCCCTACTTACACATGGGTATTATGAGGATAAACGCATTAAAGATTGTAAAGAGCTTATGTGCTGGCCACCTTCTCGGCTGATACACAAAGGACTTAGCCAGGAACCTCTAGAGCTAAATACTTGACCTAAAGAGCTGTGGCTCTTTAAATGAACTCTCATGTTTTCTGCATTGGTGAGTGCAGTGGGTCACTTTTGGATAGTAAGATATAGTGAGGATTATTTCAGTATCTAAGCTAGGCAGTAAATTCAAAAGAAAATGAGAAGAGCTTGTGGTGCCTCACATGGTGAAATAAGCTGAGAGGCTTTGGGCTTGGTACACTTGATATTTTCCCATTGCAACATAGAGTTATTTTTAACCTGGCATCTTTTTAATAATGCATAAGTTAACAATAGATACTTAAAGGACTGGAAAAGCATGCTGAAATAGAACATCTCATTCAAAGTGCTTTAGTAAGGAGTTCTGAGGGAGGGAAAAACATATCTGTCTCTACAGTTTCCAGGCTTCTGCCCACAGGTTACTATTTTATAGTTGATACTCTTTTTTAAAATCAATATGTTCATTTTTAAAGCCCCTTTCCAGATAACATTGTTTGAAAAATCACTGAATTAATACCATAATAAGAAGGACGTGACCTTAAGACAAGGGGCAGACATTCAAAAAGCCTGAGCCTGAATTAATTCAATCTTTGTAGGTTAGTCTAACCTGCATAGACTGAATCAATTTGTAACTGTACAGACATCCCCTCTGGATTGAGGAAATGCTGGCACGTGCCTGCAGTGGCTCAGGCTAGAAGCCAGGGGGAGCGGGGTGCTAAAGCCCTCCCTTCCCATCCTTAGTGCTGAGCAGTGTGTGTGTGTGGCAGTGTGTGTGTGTGTGTGGGGGGGGGGGGTTAGGGTTCCAAAGAGCTAGATTGTTTTCAGTGGCTGCATCTAAATGAGACATGCTACTGTGCAGTAGCATAGTTTACTGCTCAGTAACCATGTGCTTCTACATGTATACGCACTTAATGCACAGTAAACCTCACTAAACACAAGTAAATTTGCTACCTGCAAATGCAAGTAGCAAATATACTTGTGATTACTAACTGCACAGTAGCGCTTACGTAGATGCCTGACTGGAAAGAAATCTGCTCCCAGTCAGGCAGCCACCAGGGGGCAGGAAATAGCTCCCTGTCCTCAGGAGCTTCCATCTGCTGGGCGGGCTCCACTACCAGAGCCAGGCCCTGGCAGGACGTTCTGACTAGGGAGGTGTTCTCTCTGCCCAACTTGCTGATCAGCGAGGGAGCCTGCAGTTGTTTACACCACATTTATCACCCCATCAGCAAAACAAAAGGATGTCTCATTAATTCAAGCTCTTCTTAAACAACTTTTTCCAAGGAAGGAAGGACATTACTAGCTACCTGTGGATCATCTCCAAAGAGCCCGAGGCTCCAGGTAGTGGTGTTGGGTGGTGGAGAGGCTGGCTGGGGCACAAGGGTGCTAAAGTGCAGGGCTAGGCAGTAGGCAGCCCCTACAATTTAGCACCTGTATGGCCCAGCCAGCCTGTCACTGCTCATGTGTTTCAGTGCAGTAAATGACTCTGGCATAGGATACTCAACAGTACTATCCTACGGTGGAATTAATTTACTGACCCCTAGTACTGACACAAGGGTAGATTGTGATGCTTTACTGTGGAGCTGATTAATTTACTCCACAGTAAAGCCAGGTGTAGATGCATCCATTATGTGTGAACCTCAATCTCAATATAAAAACTGAAAGGAAACAACATTGTATAAGCATCTGAGAATTGTTGTTTAGCTCTGCCTCTTTGATTTGATTTTAGACATGGTTCAAAGTTGTAAGGTTCAGGATTGTGCTGATCAGGGATTTGGGTTCTGGCCTATATTTCATGGGAACTAGTTCTAGTATTATACTGAAACATCTCAGCCAACAAAAAAGCACAGCTATTATGTCCAATAATGATTATTTTCCATGTTTTCCCTAAATGGTGAATTTGTAGACAGTCTTACAATTCTAGTTATTGGCAGAGGTGTGGTGATACACAATTTACAAATTTGAGGAACACAAAACTCAATCATACAATTCTTTCAATTTACCAAGAGTCAGGTTTTAAACTGGCATGCATTGCAGACACTAATATTAAATATTCATGGAGACTGAAAGATAGCTAGCACATTTTCTTTTGTTTTTCTAGCACATTTGGAAATAAGTTCCACTGGTTGTGTGAAGAATTATGGTACCTTTTTGTTTTTCCACACACATTATTTTCATACTTTGTATAATATTTTGGGTAAAACTGAATGTGTGGAAAAATGTTAAATCTCTTAGATTTTTTCCCCTCTCTTCAAATTTCCAAGAATCCTCAATGGGGAACTGCTTACTGCAGGCAGTTTTTGAATGGGAATATTTAAGAATTGTCTGCAGTAGTTCCATACTAATTAATTACAGGGAATTAAGAAGTAAAATCTATTACCAATACATTCTTCACAGTCCACTAATTGCTAATAATAAGAAAAACAAGCTAAATTTACCATATCTAGCACCACACTAAAAAGGAAAATGTTTCTGCTCCTTGGGTTGACTTCCCCACTTTCCCTCCACTCCCCAGTGAAGTTCCATGATTTCTGGTTAAATGTGTAAGTGTCATAAGAAACAGTGCTGTTTCGGGTACATTGTGATCTTGTCTTCCTTCTGCAGAAATCATAATGTCCTTGTGGGTGGAATTGTACATATGCTTTCTAGTCTTCATTTTGCCAGTTCTTTTGATCCTGCTATGACTGGTGTTTGCTTGATCTAAATACCAATCCACACACTACCACTGCAGCACATCTATTTCAAATACCACCTCTTATGGCTAATATGCTGTCCTTCACGTTTATTGATTTGATTATCATTGTAAGAATTTATATCAAAATAGAAATGTGGCCCAGAAGTTGCATTAAATGAATGTGATTGACCACTTGATCTTTTATGCAGTTAATCTTTTATTAGCTGGGAAAAGAGTTAATGTCAACAGCTGCAGCAACAACATCTGGCTGCACTTCTTTCTTTCTTTTCATGCACTCTCCTTGCCTCTAGTACTCTTTGTACAAGGGAGGCAAAAAGAGCACCTATTGTATCTAAATTTCATGTGGATGAAATTTTGAGCAGAAGTGTTTTTTTTCCCCCTACATGTTTCTAAGGTAAAAATTGCCCCAACATTTCTCAGTCAAACAAAATTTCAAAGACAGGAAGTTACCAAAAATGAATTGGGAGATTTTTGAAGTAAAACTTCATTCCACAAACTTCATAACATTTGCATAGCTCTGCGTTATTTTATTGTGCTGACTTGAGGCATCAAATCTGCTCATCTCAAAAAAGTGTCTGCATAGGCAAGTTTCATGTGCTAACATTGTTCATGGCTATAGTTTTGCTCACTTGTCAGTATAAAATGAAGATTGAGGGGTTAATAAAGGTACGTTGGAAAATAAAATTGAAATAGGAGATGATGTTTCCATTCTAAGCTCTCTTTCACTGGCAGTGTCCCAAAAGCATTATACGTTTTGTATAGAGTGTTGAAGATTGCCCACAACTTGGTGTATATTGCATTTCATTGTCTAAAACATGAATAAATAGGATGTAATACATGACACTATTTAGTGGAAGATTTAGGTGGGATAAATTTTCCTAATGTGTATGTCTCTCACATATGTATTAAAACTGCAGTATCCTTCAAATCTGTAAACAACTAGAAATAAATTTATATTTTGGTTTCTGTAATATCAGACAAAAATGACTACCTTTTGAATGTATATTACTCCTGTAATGCTCAAGGTTAACATGGCTTTAATAATGGACACTTTAATCATAGGCTCATAGAATATTAGGGTAGGGAGGGGCCTCAGGATGTCATCTAGTCCAACCTCCTGCTAAAAGCAGGACCATCCCCAACCAGATCATCCCAGCCAAGGCTTTGTCTAGCTGGGTCTGAAATGTCTTTAAAGATGGAGAGTCCACAACCTCTCTGGATAACCTGTTCCAGTCCTTTACTACCCTTCTGGTGAGAGTTTTTTCTTAATATCTAACCTTGCTGCGACTTGAGACCATTGCTCCTTGTTTTATCTGCCATCACTGAAAACAGTCTCGCTCCATCCTCTTTGTAACCATCCTTCAGGTAGTTAAAGGCTGTTATTAAGTCTCCCCTCAGTCTTCTCTAGACTAAATTAGCCTAGTTCCCTGAGCCTCTCCTCAGTCTCATAAATATATATCCAGCCCTCTAACCATTTTCATTGCCCTCTGCTGGACTGTCTCCAATTTGTCCACATTTTCTAATCTTTCTGTTCCATGTGACATCAAAATACCAGGACTCCCAATATGCATCTGCAGTATTTTTGTGTGTATCCATGTGACAGTAAACTATACAACCACCTAGAGTATTTGCCCTTCCTACCCATGCGGCTATATCCTCTTGAGGTGGTGATGGAATGAGACAGTGGACAGTCCTGCAGTTAGTCCTTTTCCTTATAAACTGGATGATTCAGGTTGGGCTCAGGTGGGGATTAATTTTGTACTAGTTGCCAGACCCCTGTACCTCATCTGGGCCACCAGTAGCCCAGTCTTTCTGTATCTCCACTGCTGTGGTCTGCTGTTGCTGCTGAGGGTGCTTGTAGAACTAAGAGATGTTTTAAATTAGAGTTCTGCTCACATAGTTGTTTAACAGTTTGAACTGGACCACAAACTTTGCATCCATTCAGCAGAATGTGTTGCATTATATAGCTGACTACTTTTAGCACATATATAAACAGTGTGTTGTATATAAAGATGATAGGGTTTTAAAAAAAAATTCTGACAAAACCCCAATTTTTCCATTTTTTTTCTTTTTTCCCTCTTTGGTTTCCTTCTCTCTCCATGATTCCCATTTTTCTTTTCTTTTTCTCTTACTGAAAAAATGGGGAAATAGAAGGGAGAAACGAGGGAAAGTGAGGGAAGGAAAAGCAAAAACATTCAGTAAAGATATTACAAACATTTTGAAATCTGTTATTTTCAAAATCTCTATAACAAATACTTTTTTAAGTTTTGAAATGTTCCCAAATTCATTTTTCAACCAATCTGATATTTCTCTGTTACTTTTGTGTCTACAAACTTGTATCTTTTATGTTTAATTTTTCTATGTTATCTTTTTCTATGTTTAAAAAATTCTTGAATAAATCTACCAGTTACCAGTTGCTGTTTTTACTTCATTCACTCTGTAGAGTTCTTCCTTTCATATGTGAATTGCAGTTTGGGATGAATGTGAACATGACATAAGGACTCTTGTGTCCTGTTAGAGAGGGCTGAGGTGTTTTTTGTTTTTGTTTTTGAAACTGATCTCGAGTAGTAAAATAGACTTTTTCCACATCCTTTTATAAGCAAATTTCTTTAGTGCAGATGAAGTATTTGTATCTAGGATTAAATGTAATTTAAAACTAGAGCTAAACTGGCTGAGCAGCAAAGAAGAATTGTTTATTTTGAATTGTTTTTCAACAAGTTACTTGTTCAAGCATGATGAATATGATTCTATTTTGGTAAGTCTCTCATTTAAGTGGCTTTGAAGATTAAAAAAGAAATTGCTTGGGGGAGAAAACCCATTTGAGAAGAAATGTCAGTACTTTTTCTGAATAAGAGGACTGATATTTGTATCTGACTTAGAACAAAACTAGTGAACTGAACTGTACAGATATAAAATTTGTGCGCTACTTATGGTTCATTAATTTAATACAAATGCTGTTTATGAAATATAACTCTTTGAAGTTATATTTCACAAACACCTAATCCCACCCTACCCCCCAACAAACCAAAACAAACCCCAACCATAAAATGATTTTGGTACTAAGAAGCCTAGTGACTTTTGGATTTACTGTGGTACTACCTGAGTGATGCTTTAGTATGAACAATTTAATATCTGAATGTTGTGCTCAAAATCCCTTACCTACCTAAGCCATGCTGAGTGTGGGTACGGGAGAAGGCTAATCAAATGGACAATCTGAGTGAGCACGATAAATTGCTTTGACAATGCAGGCAGGCCCACAGATGTATGAAAATGTACTACAGGTAGAAACAGGGGACTATTCCTTCCTCCAGGAGAACTCCACTCTGACCTCCCATAAACACCTCAAGTCATTTTGCCCTGAATCAGCAGAATGTCACTTTGAGGCCATGGTTTACAAGTGAAGGTAGTGGCCAATTCTTCAGCCTCCTGTTCTGTTGAACAGTGGACTGGAATCCTGCCCTGCTGCTGAATGTGGGGTTCCTTACCACCTTGCATGCTTGTGCATCCAGGTATTGAATCTGAGTCTGCAGCTTCCATGTAAAAGTCAGCTTTAGGTTGATTTAATTTTCAGTGAATAAGAATAAAATGCATAGATAGATTTAGGTCTAAATACTCATCTCTGATACAGACATCAGTCCTCTGCATATAATCTGAAATTAAGTTGGTGTTTCTGTGTCCATCTCAAAACCATGGTCCTTTTTATGGTGATGAGTGCCCTTAACTGCTACATAATTAAATGGAGAATGAACCTTTTTGATATTGTGCAGAATCAAGCCCTGAGGATTAAAGTATGAATTCTGTCTCTATGCCACAATATTGCTACCACTGTTATAAGAACATTTTCCAGCTAAGGCTTTCTGGAAAGCCTGGAAAAACTCTTTATCTCTGCCACTGGCTTGCTTCACTTGAAGCTTAAAATGTTTCCTCTCTTCAGTTTACTGTTAATGTTGCTTTACTGGTGAAAGTATATACTATTTAACTTTTCAGATTTATTGTTTAAGATTATAGAGCATTTCAGGTTGTGAATTATAAGGATTCAGTGAGATGTCAAAGTTGGATCAACCCTAAAGCTTTTTTTTATTTTATTAATATTTTAAAATGAGACACAAAAATCAGAAATACATATATATCAGTTATACATGTTAACCTGAACTACATACATATCTGTTACAAACAAGAAATAATAAAGAAGAAAAGAAAACAAAGGAGGAGGGAGCAGGGAGGGATAGAAGAAAAGTGTGCAAGAGTAATAATTTAGTTACCAAAATATTCTAAGAATTCTTTTCAACCTAAAGGTATTTCAATTAAAGCTAACAACTCCCAAATTCTTCTTCTTCTTGGACATCTGAGGTAAGAAAATTTGAAAAAAATGCTGTTGTAACACATTTGAAACTACAAAAAGATGTAGTTTGAAACTTGCATCTGCAGTTAAATTGAACTTTATTTAGTGAAAATTAAGACCAATGCCTTGATATCAATTTAAAAAATATTTGGAATATTTCTAGGCAATTGTTATTACTAAACCAAGGAAGGCAGCAGTAGGCATTGTTCCAAAGTGCAGTATGCTTCACAAATATTTAAGTGAACTACTTTGGTCATTTAGGGCACTTTTACACATGCTCTAGGGATGGCCGGGAGGGTGGCACTTAAATTAGAATGGATCCAAGAACAGCTCTGATTAAAGTGCCACAGCATCTCATGTATCAGTGTCCCTGGACTTAAACATGTCAGTGGGGGTACTTAAACTAAAGCTTATCAAATGAGCTTTAGTTCAAGCACCTCGCCAACATTTTTAAGTGTGGGGGTGCTAATGCATGAGACCCAGGAGGCCCAAGTGCAGTAATTGCCATGCTCCAGCAGACTCGATTAATCAAATCTGCTCTGACATGCTGTAATTGCAGTGCATCAGAGCAGCCTCTGGGCTCATGTACAGGCACCCTTAGGTAAGTAGGCATGCTTTCATATTTATAAATTGGAGGGATTATGCCCATAAATGATGAGAAAGCTAGTTATGTTTTTATAAAAAAATTGTCTGTTAAATTTTACTCTTTAAAATACTTCAGAAATGGAAGATGTAGTGAGCATAGAGCTCTGGACAACTACTCCTGCATTTTAGCAGAAGAAGCAGCAGAACTTTATCAATATCAGCTGCAATTCTCAGCTATTGAATACTGCCTGCGGAATAAGTATCCAACAACCAATTTGTTGGAAAACTCAGTTTTATCTCCAGCATTCCTGTTCTTAGTTGCATCTGTCCCCCAGTTTTGAAACTTCCACATTTTGAGTATCTCCTAGAATATATTTTTGATCCAGTTTTTCAAAATCTAGTGCTTACATCCTCATTTAGATACCTCAGAAGGAGCAGATTGGTTAGTGGATTGATTTTTTTCAAAAGCACAGAAATCTCCCATTAATTTCAAATGATACAAAGAAAGGATAGACATTTGAAAAGTGCTTATCACACTGATGTAGGGGCCAGAATCTCTGCAGGGAAAGACACCAATTGCAGTACAGAGACAGTACAATTAAGAATACAGGTGGGGACTCAAATTTGGGTTTCTCACATCCCAGAGGAGTGCTCTGACCCTCGGGCTCTAGAGTCAGTCTCTTGTTTTCTTTCTCTGGATCAGCATATATTTAACCATTTCCTACAAAATGGAGCAGCTCCAGTAGGATACACTGAGAGTCCTATTGCAGAATAATCAGTTGAAAGATTGTTAGGGCACTCCCATGTACTTTGGAAGGCTGATATTCAAGTACTAGCGAATTGCCTGTCAAGAATGAAGAGGGGAGCGGGTGGGGACGTAGCGCTGCCACTCACCACCCGGCATTACCGCCGCCTCCCACCACCGCATGTGAAGCACTGCTAGGGGAGGGAAACTGCCGCCACTGCCCTGCACTGGACCACTCCCCAACTCTGTGTCCAGCTCTGTACCACCCCTCCCTCCCCACTCCGCACTACTGCCTTCTCCCAGGAGCAGGGGCGGGGTGGGGGAAGCTTGCATGCGACTGGATGCAGATGTGGCAGGACAGGGCAGTGGGTGGCGGTGGTGGTGGCCACGCCGTGCAAACTTTCCACTCCTGCTGGGTGACTGCTCTGTCCTCACCCATGCCACCTGTCATTCTTGATGGGCATTTTTGACATAGCAGTGGCTGGAGTCATGCCCCCCAAAAGCGTTACGGACAAACAGACACAAAGACAGACAGACTAAGTCCTTTATATATATCTAGATGTGGTGTGAATCAAGTAGACCATGAACTGCTGTTTCATGGGAGATGTAAGTGCCCAACCTTTTGGATCTCTGCCTGGGTCTGACCAGTTTTATATTGGAGTAAAGAAACATTTCCTGATAAAAGTTTAGTTTAAATGAATATTGTCCTTAGAAAAACATTGGCTGTGATAAATTAGCATTTTCTGATGAAATAGTTGGAACATTCCTGACTGGCATTCATTGAGATCACATTCTTAGGGCATCTGAGGTATCCTAGACATCTAGTTCTTTATTTTTATGCTCTAGTTCCCTGACTGCTTTAGGCCATAGTCATCTCCATCTCATCATAACATTGGTTTGTAAAGGAAAGACGGAGAATCACAGTTATTAACAGGAAAATGTGTTTATTCCTATTAAGGCTTCTCTTAGATTTCCCCAGCAATTTAACACATTTTCCTTCAAATAACTGTTTGCTAAAAGCAGACTATATAGGGAAGTGTCATTTTTGAGAACTTTGCACCTTCTCAAAATTGTTAACCGTATGTAGTTGATGGGAGGAAAATCCATTTCTGATGAAGAAATGGGCACCAATATTATATGTTTATAATTTAAGAGAGCTATATTTATTTAGCTGTAATGTTTGCATTAGGACAGGCATCCCAATGATACAATACAGGATTCTATAAACTTTAGTTTTACTGGAAATTGCTAATTCACAGGAATAGACTCAGAGATCTCTCTGGCATGCTTTGTGAGTAAGGCTAACAAAATTGAGTGTGGAGAAACAATTCTGTAAATATAACTCTTTATATGTTTTTGTGAATGAGAATAAAATGTGTGTTCTAGGTTACAGGGATGTATTTGGCAGCTGTCTTAGTCTGAGACAAAAAGAATGCAAAACTCTAGGGGAGTGCCCACACAAGCGCGCACATGCCTCTTGCCCTTTTGAGGCGAGGCAACAGGCACATGGGGGTACCAAAAAATGTTCTCCCTGCGGGGAGAAAATTAGACCCCACGGGTCTAAAAAAAGAAAAGTTTTAAAAAAGCAGCACAGGGCACTATCAGGGACCATCCCCAACTGTGCCCTGAGGCAACCGGAGGCTGGGTCGTCCATAGAGATGCTTTGGCTGCCAGAGCGTCTCTGTGGTTACCTCTGGCCAGGCCAC
>NW_017728886.1:38355350-38407725 GCF_001723895.1 Crocodylus porosus
GGGGGGCTGAACCCCTTGTGTGGGGGCTGAACCCTGTGTTGGGGGGGCTGTAGCCCTTGTGTGGGGGACCAACCCCTTTTGTGGGGGCCATCGCCCTGTGGGAGGGCAGCAAAATATGAATTCGTGAAACCTGTATTTAGAGTTCACATTATTATGATAAGAGACTTGCTTTAACACTGTAGATATATCAATAAAACATTGTCCAACTGATCATTGTCTCTGTCTCACTCTCTCTCTTTCTTTGCAGTGGTCTCTTGTTTTACTTTTGGAGGAACATGGATTTGGGGGTATTTTACAGAGTGATTTGTGGATTTTTTTTATTAGGGACTTTCCAGTTTTCCAATAGGGAACAACAGAATTCCTACTAGGGAGGCCAGTGGCAGGACCCTGCCTGCTCAGAGCTGGTACCTTGGACCCATCTGGCTCTGGCTGACCTCCTGGCCAAATGGGGCCAGGAGGACATGCTTTGACAGTTCAAAGCAGGCTACCACACCTGGAACATAGTCTGGCCAATGGCTGCCCAGATGGCTGGGCAGGGGGCATGCATGGCAGTAGTGCCGCACAAAGGCCAACTCTGCGACCTCAGTCCACAGGCAGCTGGCCCAGAGGGGCAGATGCCTCTACTGGCTCTGCAGTCCCCATCCGAGTCTGGCAGGTGCGCAGCAGGTCACAGCCAGGCAGCAGCCCCCACTGCCAGACTACTGCAGTGGGTAGAGGGTGCAGGGAACTCTCAGGGCTGCTTTAGCAGTCCAGCTGGCACAAGGGGTAGTGTCCCCAGGTACCAATTGGCTGGGCCCCAGAAGCTCCTGAGAGCGAGTAGCCCTGAGCTACTTGCCAGGGTGGCTTTTTATACTGCTGGGGCCAGGACAGGGCAGCTTTTTATACTGCTGGGGACAGCACAGGTGCTGGCCCCGGACTCTAGCTCCCCCTGGTGGAAGATCCGGGAGGAGCCAGGCAGGGTTATTTTGTCCCTAGGGCACAATTTGCTCCACAACAAAGTGTATATCCGAGTACGTGCGCTGAGCCAAAAAGCCCCAGCTCAAATTTGCACTGCTTCTATTTGAGCTGCTGCAAGTGCACGTGTTTGCATGTGTGGACTGCCCTAGAACTCTTGGCTCAGAGATGATACTTTTTATTAGCCCAATTAAGAAATTGCAAAAAAATTATCTTTCTTTGCAAGCTTTTGGCCACATGCACCTTTTTTCAGGTTGAGGACAAATCCAAGATTATAAAAATCCTCTTGGGTAGAAAATAAAGTTTATTTTGCACAGGGGAATTTTGAGGCTGGGTGTTCCAGGTTAGACATTTATAGCCCAAGGAAGAAGCTGTCATCTCCCTGCAATGTTCCCTATTTATTTTAAAATATTTTAATGTTATTAATGTCTTTGGAGTTTGGTTTATATAAATTTTTATTTCAGCGTAGCACTAAATTCTTATAACTAATGTAAGACTTTTGGAAGGCTTTTTCTTGTTCTAAAAGCCACATTAGGCTCCCCTGTGCTTGACTGTCAGAAATGTCATACTACAGAACCACTGAATCCTCAGTTCTTTTATGCTTGTGCTACTATAAATAGCACAAGCATATTAGAGTGGCTTTTTTTAGAAACATAAATCATTTAGAAATATTGATGGAGATTCCAGAGATGTATAGTAATGAGATACTCTTGAGGAGTGAAGAGAATAATAAAATCTTCAAGGACTCCTATGCTTGTTGGTTTGGGGAAAAAAAAGGGTTCTAATGTGCCATTAGACATGATTAGCGTGATGTGATAGAAGAGGATTCAGTGAGCTACTGGTTTAAGTTCTGTCATTAAAATGAGGAAAAAGTAAAAATGGTTTATATATATGAATGAACTGCATCTAGAGGTACAAAGTATGTGGGAGCCCGAGGGCCCAAGGCCCTCCCTGGGAATAGGGCTGTCACCTGAAACGTGTAAAAACTTTTCATGTATCCATCATCTTAGCCCCTCCTCCCAGCAAAAATAAAAGTTGTCCTTTCTACACCTTTTCCACATCCTCCTTTCTACACCTTTAGAGGTGCATGTGTAATTTTATTACTGTTTGTGTTAGGTGAATGATTGTTTAATGAAAGACTACTATAGTGTTTTAGAATAAGGCAGGTATAAGCCTGCTAGGGAAAATGATCTCTAAGAGGAAAATTTAACCATCAGTTAGGAGCAATCTTGACTAAAGGCTCTCTGAGAGGAAAATACATAATATCACATAACTATAAAAATTACTTATAAAAGATAATAGGTTACTGGAACCCAGAAAAAATTAAGAGTCAAACCAAATCCTGTACTTGTTGGAGGTGCTTGTAGGTAGCATGTTTTAACTCTTTTCCTGTAAGACAAATTTGACAGTCATTAAAACACCTTGCAACATCATCACAATGTAATAATTTGATGACATTGGGGAGACTTTTTTTTAGTGTCTTGGAAGCTGAGCTTGCAGGAGTTGAGACAGTCCTAAATGAAATGGAACAGGTAATAACCTCTGAGTGAAAATGTATCATAGTGTGAAAACATGGATAAGATCCTCTTATATGTTGATCGGAAATACTGATTAACATCTTGGAGACTTAATCCACATGTAGGCAGTGGACAGATTATGCTTTTGTGGAGAGATTTATGTCTGTGAGAGAAGGGGACAGTCAAGGAAATGACTGTTGCAATACTTTATCATATGAAGGAAAGAGGATTCCAGTCTTTCCAAGGTTGTTGCAGAGGTGTAAACAAAAGGTGTTGTTTCACCTACAGCACTAGACATTGCTGGAAGGAACGTGATGGTGGCCATATAGATTATCAGTAGGGATAGGCATGGGGACAGGGTTGTAAAATAGGTAGCAGGGAAAGAGTAGTATATTTGGGGACATAAATTGCCATTGGCTTTGCCTTAGTCTGTCTCTCTTTGGTGCTTCTGCTAAAATGACATTTGGTGCTCCTGCTAGAATAATATTTGTGTGGCCATTTGTTTGCAAACTTAAGCCGCTGCTTAGACTACAGTCTGAAAAGTTACAGGTGTGGGCCAGTATAAAATATACTGCACAAATGTCTTAAAACAACTGTACATTAAGCATACTTGTAAACATGTTGGAAAAAGCAGTTTTGTGGGTTTTTTATATAAAAGATATCCTCTAAATTGAAGAATGTTATAAAAATCAGAGTTCTTCAAATGAGGCAAAGGGATTAATTCTAATTCCATATTACATTCAGTACATGCCAAGAATAAATGAATGGGATAAAGCAAATACTAAACACAATGGAGGAAAAAAAGATATTAGCAGTAATGTAAGACAAAAATAAAGGACTTGAAAAGAGGAATGGAAGCAAGAAAAAGCATGTAATATTATTTATTCATATTGATTTAACTATAGTATTTTTGAAGCACATCCCCCCTTAGCTACACTGAACCTGTGTATAGGTTCAGTTGCATCAGATCACCCAGCATAATTGTGTGAATAGGGGAACAGACTGTAAGATTGTGTGTGCATCCTTCTGTCCCCCAGTGAGACATAATTTATTGAAATGTATCTGTTTGGGATACTGGGTATTCTAGTACATTTGTTATATGAAAGTTGTTATGGGCATAAGCATATCTAACAACCCATATATTCTGATGACACAATTCAGTGCCCTGAGAGAACAGTCGATTAGGGGGCAGTCTTTTTATAATGCAAGTCATAATCTACACCTGGTTATCTCTGCATTTAAAATTGTCCCCAGACCTCCATCTGTGTCTGTTGGCAGCTTACTGGCATTGACCAACATGGAAATGTTTCAGTAATGTCAATTTGTCTAAATGGTATTTAGACAAAAACCTACTAGTTGACTTGTATGGTTTTCAACAAAAGAGTGCTTAGTCATTGCTAACAGGATCCATTCTCTATCAGCAAGGTGCCACTGAGAAGTCAGTATAGCAAAGCTGATCATAGATGTTAGGAGTTAAGGTGATCTGGAGTATGGGTAAAGGGATCCCCAGGAAGACCAGGAGGTCACGTGAGCCTTTGACCTTTGCAAATATTTTGACTGAAGTGTCTTTCTGACTGATGAGCAGCAGACAGTGATAATGCTTTTGCATGGACAATGGTGGTAGAAGAGCAGCCCTTTGAGTCCTTAATATGATATTTGGGTTGGCAAAGAGCTGCATGTAACCAGCCTAATGTGGGATACATAGGCCTACACAAGAGAGTGATGTTGTTGTCAGAAGTAGAGAACTAGAGAAGGTGTCAGAAGAGTGAGTATTACATCTCCAGCTAGTTTGCCAGGTAGATTGAACTGGTTCTCAGTTTTGGCAGTTTTATCAGATGGTCATAGTGAGTCATAGTGAAGCCTATCAAGAACTATACTTAGCGAGCCAGATATAGATTGTGTTTTAGTGAGCACTTATTAAAAGAGACATTCAGTTTTTGAGTCTCAGAGGTATGGCAGAGGTAGAAAATGCACAAAATTGTGCCAAAGCATTCTGCCATGAGTACCAGTTGCATCGGTTTGTAGATATAACTAATGGGTTACAATTTACAGTGTCCTCAAGATCAGAAAAGACACAAAACTGAGTGCTTGAACAAAGTCATGAGTACAGATGAACTTGCCCACTAAGTGAATCTTTGCTATACAAACTAAAAAAAACTGGCACTGGTGCAAAAGTTCTTAGGTAGGCTGTTGAGTTGGAGTTTTCTTCAACAGAATGTGACATGCATGTGGACCCTGGAATGGTGATCATGTGAAAAGTTACACAGCATAAGCAAATCAACTGGGGAGCATTTTAGACAGTTCTGCTAGCAAACCAGTGTACCATACTGTTTTAGAAAGGAGTCTTCAGCCTTTTTGACAGCTATTTTCACTATGAATTTTTAGTTTAAGAATTTGATTTCAGTTGCTGCTACTATGGTGAAAACCTGCTCACTCTACAATTAGAAGACTGTTCACTGTTGGTGACATGTTCCTGCTCATGTTTGAATCATAGCAGAACAGAGCTTCTTCACGTTTGTTTCCCTGCTCAAGACAGGATCACCCCTATCTAAACCATTCCAGACAAGTCATTGTCTAAAATGCACTTAAAAACTCCTGATGACTGAGATTCCATAACTTCTCTAGGTAATCTGTTTCCAGTATTTAACTACTCTCTTAGGGAGAAAGATTTTCTTAGTATCCATCCTAAATTTCCTTTGTTGCAGTTTAAGCCTATTTCTGCTTGTCCTGTCCTCTCTGGACACAGAGAACAATTTATTACTGTGCTCTTTATAACAACACATTTTATTTTTGAAGACTGCTCTCAAATCCCTCCCCCAGTCTAAATAATCCTAGTTCCTCCAACTTTCCTTGTCTGTCACGTTTTCTAGACTCCACTCATTTCTGTTGCTGTTTTCTAGATCGTTTTAAAGTGTCCAATCTTCCTTGAACTATAATACCCCAAACTGGGTAGATTAGTTTAAATGAGGCCCCGCCAGTGCTAAATAGAGTGGAATAGTCACTCACACTCCTGTTAATACAGCCCAGTATGGTGTTGGCTTTTTTTGCACCAGTATTACACTGTTTTCATATGCAGCTTGTGGTCCACTAAAACCTCTAGTTGCTTTTCTGCAGTAGTGCATCATAGCCAATTGTTTCCCAGTTTGTATTGGAGCTCTTGATTGTTTTCATCTAAGTGTAGTGCTTTGTACTTGTCCTTAATGAATTTAATCTATTTCAGACCATTTTCAATGCATTAAGGCCATTTCGGCTATTCCGATCCTCCAAGATGTCTGAAGGATCAAACATTTCAATACCTGGTAGCAAACACTGAGCAACGATATAAGATGATAATTGGCTGCATGGCATAGATATTTTCTGCAGTGGGTAGCATTTAGTAATTCTATCAGATGATTACCAATTCCTTGGTCTTCTTGTTCTGCCTCCTGGTGAAGCAGCAGTGTCTATTTTACATTCAGACAGGGCATTTACGCTGGGTAGAAGCTGCAGGGGATGGACCTTCATACAGTTTTGAGTACAGCATCATAAAATGGGCTGTGAGTCTTTTTAATAGGGATATAACAAAGAGAGAGAGCCATGATTCTAGATTTTCAGTGTAGGCATTCCTATTTACCTTAGTAGAATTCATTCTGGGCTTTGAGGCGTTCTTAATCAACAGAAGTTGGACACCAGGATGGACTAATAGCACTTGATGATGACTATGGAAATATAATAAGGCTTGCACTTGAAGCTAACAAGAGATGAGCTTCACCTGAGGTGATGCAACAAGTATTAGGAGAAAAATCACATGACCATCCAGCTGACCAAATGTACTGTGTTGCTTGAAGTCCTGGATAAGCACCAGATCAATACATAAGGCCCAAGCTACAAGAATCGCCTTCTAGCTTTGATTCACCTTCTCTCAGGTTCATGTGGGGAATGGTGAAGTTGTCAGCATATACTACGCAGGCAAGGTTCTTTGAGGAGATGTGATATCTTTTATTAGACCAACTGAGTATTTGGAAAAAAGTTCTTAGCAAGCTTTTGGGCACAGTCACCTTCCTTCAGGCACAGGGAGTCTGCTGTTCTGAGACTTGAAGAAATGAGAGAAGCTAGAAGTGTGGCAGGATGTCAAACCCAGTCAGCATACACCTGCGCAATGCAAATGCACAGGCCAGAGAACTGGGATTTGAAGTGTTTTCTTTTGGTTCCATTGGGTTGGAGGGTCATTGATTTCTGTAGTGGAAGGGCTGTTTGGGCCAGGCACAAATGGGAGGCTCAGTGGAAATGCTGAGATAAAACCTCCCAAATCAAGATTGATGACTGTAGTCTAAGGAGTTGTGGTTACCTTCTGTATTCCATGGTTAAATAATTAGTGTTGTTTTGGTTTCTAGTTACTTTGGATTCTGTGGTTAAGCAATTGCTGTCATCCTTGTTCACTCATTCAATTTTAAGATCAGCTGTAGCCTTTATTTCTTATTTTTTCTAACTTCTATGTACTATTATTACGTCTGGAGTGAACATTCTGTTGGGTCTTATTGCTCCCCTGTGATGTGGATTGCTCCTTCAATGGACACATTTTGCATTGTCGCATATTAACCTTGGCTATCAGCTTCTAGCAAAAAAACTTTCTATGCTACTAAGACTAAAGCCCTTCCTGAAGGCAAAAACTAATATTACAGCAAGTGCACTTCATTTCAGTTTGCTTGGTGAATGTGCTTTCCTCCCTTTTTGTCCAGTATCATAGACATTCTACACTATGTGAAGATATTTTTGTACAGAAACTTTTCACTACATGAATAATTTCTCTAAAACCTTCACTTTTAATAGTTTCTTACTAAAATCTCATGCAGTGTCCCCTCAAAGTTCATATGTATGGTTTCTTTTAAATTTGTTTTAAGAATGTGTCATTTTTACATCAAAATTTCCAAGGAAAATGTCTTTCTTCTATGGTATAT
Source organism: Crocodylus porosus (assembly GCF_001723895.1). Classification (NCBI taxonomy): domain Eukaryota; kingdom Metazoa; phylum Chordata; order Crocodylia; family Crocodylidae; genus Crocodylus; species Crocodylus porosus. The sequence continues at coordinate 38,362,759 of NW_017728886.1, forward strand.
AAGTCTTTTGGACATAAATCTAAATACAGTTATTCTTGTAAGACCATTTGTCTTATTTCACCTCTGAAAGACTTCAAATACCAGTATTTTCACAGTCAGTAAATATATTATATTAACATTAATAAGGATAAATGTCTGCACAAGTTGAAGGATTGTATTTTTTTCTATTCTTGTAGGTTAATGTATAGGATTTTTTAAACAAATGCTCTATACCCAAGAATATACATTTTGATTTTTAGCTTTGACCTCCTAGTGACTATTGAGAGGATCTAGCATGCTGTAAATGTTATATTTGGTAATGCCACCCGTTGTTAAGATTTTCTAGTGTTTTCCCTTATAAGACCTTGGCTTTCAGTTGTTTATTGCTTTAACTTATTGCTTTTGAGCTCAAATTTTCCATACCAGGTGCCTGCTTAGGCTGCATTTATATATATTCAGCTAAAATAGTCCAGCTGTTTCCAAGAACAAGATTAAGGAGAAATGTATGTCTCCCCTCATGTTATAAAATGTCTTATTGTTTTGTCATTGAGAGAATTAGGACTTCTCTGCCTTGGACCAGAAACCTAAGATTTGGCAGAACAGTTGCTGTAAGTGTCAGGCATGTGAGTACGGTTATCCCTGTGAAAATTTGGCTAAAATATAAGCTTTCTGGAAATCTCAGCAGAGAACCTACTCAGCAGAAAAATGTTTAAGTTTGACACCAATATTCTCTGAAGATTTAATCTGCATCATGTATGTCCCATTCACTAAAAACTGACTGGATTGCTCCTGTTCCACCCCCCAGAGCAAATGAGCATGTTTTGTCTCAGGGCTTATCTATGTCCTGAGGTAAGAATGGAGAGCCCTTATCTCTTTTATGTTCTCTATGTTCATACTGCTGCTCTTCAAGCAACATGGGAAAAAAGGAGGTAGCCACACTGGAATGCAGAGTGGTGAGAAATGGGAAGGGATTGCAAAGTGGCAGTAGGAGAATAAGGAGATGGGGGCAGAGAAGGCCAAAGAAGCCAGAAACTAGGAGGCTAGAAAGGGTGGCAGGGAGGGAGGCAGGTCTTGTGGCGACCTAAAGTGGGGGCAGCTAATGTGTGGCACACATGACAGAAGTGGCATGGGCTGTCTCTGTGTGTTCTATGTGGCAGATTGGGGAAGGGACAAATTAGCAAGTTAGTCTGACATGTTGCCAAAAAGGTTGGCTTCCACTGGTCTAGTGTGCTAGAGTGCTATAGAATAAGAGAGAAGGGGAAGGAGTAGGAGGGAAATGGGAGATGGATCTGAGTGGCAGTGTAATCCACTTCCTTGTACACTATTGGCTTTAATAGCACTGATTACAACAGTCATGATCACCAGTGTGGACTCCTTAAGAAGGCCTCATGGCAGAAGTATCTCTATCTACTATACGAGCTTAATATGCCCCCCCCCCCAGTATATATTCATAGACATTAAGGCAGGAAGGGACCTTGAAGATCATCAAGTCCAGCCCCCTGCCCCAGGGGTAGGAAGTCAGCTAGAGTCAAAGGATCCCAGCAAGATAAACATCCACACTTTTCTTGAAAGAGTCCAGAGTAGGTGCCTGCATTACCTCTGGAGGGAATCTATTTCAGGCCTTGGGGGCTGAGACAGCAAAGAAGTTTTTCCTTATGTCCAGCCTAAAATGGTCATGGAGAAGTTTATGACCATTGGTCCTTGTTATCCCTTGTGGCACTCTGGCAAACAGAGGTCTTTCATTACAAAAGCATGTTGGTTTTTTTTACCAGTAGAATGGACAGTTCTCATGGGAGTGAAGGCTGAGAAGTGATGAGGCTGCTTTCTGTAGCACCCCGTCTCATTTGTTTTGTAAATTGGACAGCATGGCAGGAGGTTTCAGAATCAGAATGATCTCATGGTTAGGGCAGCTGAATGCTGTGCTAGAGAACAGGACTCTGTACCTGTGTCTGCGATAGAATTCCCCTATGATGATGAGCAGGTCACATAAAGCAAAATGCCTCACAGTTGCTATCAGTGTTTGTCATTAACTGAATACTCAGGGTGAGTGAAAAACATCTTAGACCACATTTTCAGAAGTTCTGAGCACTCTCAGCTCTTATTGAAACCAGTGGAACGTGGCCGTTGAACTTTTGGGCTAGGGACAGAAATTACACGTTAATTGGTATAAGTGATCAAAACCTGGTTCAAGTCTGTAACCCGACAGAAGTTCAGTGTACATAAGCTGCTTTCAAAATGGCTGAAACTGGTATAAGTCTGAATGGATATAGTATCATACTTAACTGATTTAGATAAAATGGGTTTACAGAACTTCTGTCCCAGACCCCTCCAGATTCAAGTTAATTCTCAGTCCCCCAGCATCCCAGGATGCTTTGCATTCCCCCCACAAGTCTTCCCCTTCACAGGGTGGGTGGGCTAGCCTTGGCCCAAGCTGTCTCCTCCAGTGAGCAGGCTGGTGTGCCCCTCAGCTTCTGGCCTGGGCCATTGCAGGCATGTGGCTGCATTTCCAGAATCAGAAGTGAATGTCTATTTACTTGCTTATCAGTTTAATATATGCAGTTTAGACTAACCTGCTAAGATTGAATCAATTCAGCCTTGGGCTTTTTGACTGTCTGTATTTAGCCTTTAAGTATGATATAGTGATATCACTGGACACCTGTGTTACACAGGTACATTTTAAATGTTTATGAAATACTCAGATGCTATTTTGAAGGCCTCATAGAAGTGCCCAGGAAATTAATATGTCTGCTGGATTAGTATGATGTGCAATAAGGTCAGGGGCTACACATCAAGTGGAGAAGATAAAAAGCACATTGAATGGAGAGGATAAAAAGAAGTATTGAATAACTACCCCTCCATTGAATGATGCATGGGTTCTATGATGAATATAGACTGTGATCATGGAATTAAAGTTTGTGCCATAATGTGCACCCATGAGAAGAAAATATTAAGGCTGCACAGAAAATTTGAAATGTAGTATTTCCAAACTTTTGAGTGCTTAACTTTGCAGTCTTAACTATCTCTTAGCCAAAGGGTTTTTGGATGCAATTTCATATACCGAGTTCAATATAGTACCTGACTGAATTGTGTTTGATTCTTGAAAACAGAGACAATCCCAGCATGGTGCGGGATCTGGGGCAAATCAGCTTGCGCAGGGCCCCCCTCCTCGTTCTAGAGCACACATACACTGGAGAGTGAAAGCCCTGACACACTGGACATGGTGGGAGGGGTGACAGCCAGAACTTCCAGCCAGAACAGGCAAAGATACGTCCAACCCACCGGGCCAGAGAGCGGGCTACAATTCAAACATGGCAGTCACGGCCTGTCCACCTGGCTCTGCAGAGCCCCCCGAGGTGCGGGGCCCGGGGCGGTTGCCCTGATTTGCCCCTCTTATGGACAGCCCTGCATGAGAAGGCAGACTGGCACTGGATAGAAATGTAGTACTGGAGGTGATGTGGTTGATAAATATAGAGTAGTTTCAGTAATGACAATTCAGGTTTACCAATGAAATAAGTTTGAATCAATAAGACCTTCCATATTACAAAATCACAACCTGAAAACAATCTGTGCCATTACAAGAGGAATCATGTTAAAGGCTAGCATTGAATTGCATCACTAAAGGAACATACAGGACTTGATTAGCCTCTACCTATGTGCTTGTTTCCTACCAGGTAGGAGGAAAGGCACCATTTTCTCAATACCAAAATTAACTATGTTATTCAGACTTTAAAGGAAAAAAGGTCAAGATTGACGCACAGAGAAAATGCCATTGAGAAAGCTCTTTGCTTTGTAGTAGTAATGCAAGCACAGCCTAAAAATATCTGTTTTAATAGGCTTCCCTTAGTATTGCTGTAAAAAAAATAAAAATTAATTAGATATAGGTCTGTAAATTATTCATAGGCAAAACCAGTGTGAAGCTTTATTGACAATTGTGCTGTCTTTGCTCCTGTACGGCAAACTAAGGGAAAGGGAATAAGATAGTATCTTAATCAGACTATTTTCAACTTCTTTGTCATGGGATCAAAAAGGTTAGATGATAAAAATCCTTTTTCATCCCTGTTCTAATAAAGTTTGTTAACTACAACCATCTTAAGCGCTTATCTTGGACAGTATCTAAGTAAGTCTATAGTGTAGTTTCATAGTATCTCCAATAGTAATGCTTCCTGGGCTAAGTTTAGAAAGTTAAAAAGCTGAAGGCTGAATTGATTCCATCTTTGCAGATTTCTCTAAACTGCCTAAATTGAACCAATAAGCAAGTAAACTGATGTTTGCTTTTCAAACTGGAAAACAGCCAGACCACTACAGTGGTCCATACTAGTAGCTGGGGGTGATACACCACACCACCCAGTCTGCTGGCCACTGAAGAGAGCCGGGAGCCAGGTGATTCCCCCACCCATGCCCCTCCTCAGCTGCCAGCTGGCTGAGGAAGGGGCATAGGGGGAACTCCCTCTGTACCAGACCCCCAGTCAGGCTCGCCCCAAGAAGGGTGGAAGGGGAGGGGGGGGAAGCCCCCAACAGGGCATTTTTCCCTCTCTCCCCCTCTGTGCTGAGAGCCAAGAGTTAGGGCAATCACCCAGCCACACCCCCTCCTCGGCCAGCGGGCCAGCTAAGAAGTTGGGGGGAAAAACTCTCATCTTCCCACCCAGCTCTGGACCCCAGCCATAGTTTGCCTGGCCTAGGAGAAAAGCCCGCAGCTTTACTCCTCTCGCCTGACCCAGGAGCTGGGAGCCAGGCAGGTCACCTGGCCATGCCTCCTTCTTGGCTGGCAGGTTGGCTGAGGGGGGAATGTGGGGGCAAAATGCCCCCCCTGCCTGGCTCTGCATCCCCTGGCTCCCTGCTCAGCTCTCCCTGCCCGAGCCAGGAGCTGGCTGGGAGGAGGAATCGGCCCTACTCCTGGCTGCGGAGATAGAAAAGCCCCCACTGACAGCTGGGAGCAGGGCCAGCCCTGCTCTGGAGCAGAGAGCACAACACAGGGCTGCATAGCATCCTGGGATGTGGAGGACTGTGAGTTAACTTGAATTAGGAGAGGATCTGGGGCAAAAGTTCCATAAATGGGTTTGACCTAAATCAGTTAAGTCTGATACTACATCCATCCAGGTTTATCTTAAACCAGTTTCTGCCATTTTGAAAGTGGTTTAAGTGTACTGAACTTCTATTCTGTTCCGGATTTAAACCAGTTCCCGATCACTTCAACTGGTTTATGTGTAACTTCTTTCCCTAGCCCTGTTGGTTACTGCAAAATATCTTTGCCTGAGACGGTACAGGTTCAAAATGATATTAATGTCTGATTATGATCCTAAAGAGAAAGATGAAATTATATTCCCTGTAACATCCATGAAATGAATTAAACATTGTTCTGGATTTGTGCACCTTTCAGCATTGATTCCACAAAGAGTTTTTCCCTTAAGAGGAAAGTCAAAATTGTTAATGACACTTATAGCGGCTTTGAAAGCATTATTCTTGTTATATGGAGTTGAAAACTATTCTTAGACTTCATGAAAGAAAATTGTTGAGAGTAAAATACTATGGTCTTTAATGTCGATAAATTATTAGATATCTTTTTTCTCTACCCTTACTACATAAAGTATTAAATCTTCCCATGCCTTTTATTGGAAACTAAGAGCTGTAAGTATTCTAGATTATGTGCTATTTTTTTAGTGTTTGCCACAAAATTGCCCATATGCTTATGGAGACAAGATCACCCTAACTAGTCAGAACACAGGATGGACAACAAAGCCTTTTGTGTAGTAAGTACAAATTGATAGGAGCATGGATTGAACCCAAGTTGATAATCAGATTTTGATCCAGTACTGATATGTCAGGTTTGTACTACACCTGGGTACAAGCAACAGGTAGACTGGGACAAGCTGCCTTTTACTGAACACTGGAAGGGGTACTATACAAGTTTTTTTAATGCCTTTTCTGTTTTGTCTCTCCTATTTCAAATCTGTAATAGGTGCTAAATCCATGATGAAGGTAAATGAGAGCCAATGTACCTTAAGTATGCTTACATACCTTCTTGTCAAGAAACTAACCTATGCCAGGATTCTAAACCTTGGATGTATGTAGACAGAACTGCTATATCATGTTGATGGTTGGGAACCTGTTAGCTCCCACTAGGATATAAAGAGAAAGAAATGTATTTTTAGATGACAGAAAATTAAAGCGTAAAAATACAAGAGGTCCTGGAGAAGAAATCCTACCCACGTACTCGTGCATTAATGAAGCTTAGGGTGAATTTCATACCACTGTACTGTTGTTGATTCAACTATGTTGAGTTTGGATACTAGCTTAAGGTGTCTATATATGATCTGCTGAGAACTCACGTCATTCATGCAACCCTAATTTTCTTGAGTAACTGTTGTTTAATACCCAAATGGAAGAAGGAGCACATAGAATTACCTTCTTTTTCCCTTCTAGCAATACACTCCTTCTGTTAGTGGCATAAGCAGAAAGAAACAAGACTAGAGCATTTGTAAAGTGAAGAGGAACTCCACATTGTAAAGATAAGAATATACATATAATTTTCAAACTGTCTTCTCATTCTTGTTAGAATAGCTAATGTAGATCTCTCAAAATGGCTCTTCAGACCACTCGTGCTACCCATATGGTCCATCCCTGCACATCTTACTACTGTTTTGGAAGGGGAGGAAGGATCCTTCTTTCAGGTTAATATCCCCTACATATCCATTTGGCTGAATTAATGAATGCATCCATTAATTTAACTACAAAACTGGAGGCGTTCAAAAGAGGTTGGATTGGTACTGGTCACGGATGATCTAGGAGTAGCTATGCCTATATTCTACTATGGATATTCCCCATGCTTCTGGGTGTTGCTGGTTGCCCCATGAAGCCAGGTAGGAAGTTCCACCCCCCTGTCTCCTGCTTCCTTAGAAGTATTGGGTGTTGGCTGCAGCCAAGGCTGGGGATTTTGACTAGCGTGGGCTGGTACCTGTAGAGGTTCCTGGGAAGTGAGTATTGCCCCTCTGCTCAGGGTCAGACCAGTCACCATATTTAGAGACAGGAAAAAATGTTATCCTATGGTCAGCCTGGTAGAGACTGGGAAGGAGGTTTTCCTTCCTCTGTAGCAGAGCCCTCTTCCTTTTAACCATCTCTCAAGTGTATTTTTAAAACCTGTTAGCAGCAGGATGTTGGGTACTATGTTTCCCCTGCTTTAATTCTGACAGGTTAGGGTGCTATCTTGTGGGTGTGTCAGGGCTGACTGTGTAGTTTTGCTAATAGGTTAAACAATGGATTTGTATAGCATGGTTTGGATAGGGATGATTCTGTGACTGGTAGAGGTTTGGACAAGATGACTTCTGGGAATCCCTTCCAGCCCTACTTTTTTATGACCTTAGGATTCTAGTGTGAAGTGAAAATCAAAAAAATGGTTGTTACCTAGATTACAGATGTGTTGGTAGGTTGGTCACCAATAAAAAATGCAGGAGACAGGCCTAGCACCCAGTCTTATATTGTTCACAGCCAAAGTATAAAACACATCCTTATCTCCATGCCTATGTGGCTGCTTGTTACAGTGACGCACACGTTCTTACCTGAACACGAACTGTGGGAGGACTGATGCAAGGCAGATCAAATTGCCCTGGAAAAAGGGTTTTTTGAATACTAATTTTATCCTCTCAATTTCTCTTTGATCAAGTCCACATATCCATATACTTTACTAAAAATATCTTCTCACTAACTGATTTTGACTTACTCTATTTTACTTGGACCATATGATCAGTCTGAACCAATTTTCCAGTGATCTTGGGAGAGGTCAATAAGCTAAAATGTGACTTTGTGAAACTGAAGGGAAGCCTTCATATTGTTTCCTTACTGGCTGCAGTGCTTCCTCATCACTTTCCTTTCTTTACTGCATGGTCACACACTAACAAAGCTACCTCCCTTTACATTTATTTGTAAAGTTGTTAATAGCTTGGTTAAAGGAAACCTAGCATGAGCATTGAGTTACAATGTAGATATATATGGCACAGTTATATGATTAGTAATTATTATTAATGTAACTAAGGCTAGAACATGGACCTATATATTTCATACACAGTTTTGGTGGTTTACCAAAAGTCTGTTAATAAATAAACCTTAGATTATGGCCTTTTAGCAAGCTGCTTCCTACTGAGCTTTTGTTGCTTAGCCTGAATTGCAGATTTTACCATATCCTGTGTAACAAGCAAAGGTTGTGCTGGGTCTATAAGATAGATTTGAGGCCTTCTGTCTTAGCCACACTCTTGCAGCTTTGCCTAGGATTTTAAAAATGATAGTCAAGGCTGGCAACAGGGTATAGGTGAAATGAAAACTTTACAGATATAATTTAATAAAACTGCTCTACTTATTGGAGTTTGGAATGTGCTGAGTCTCCTTCAGTAGCCATGAGGGTCAGGTAGTAAGATAAAGAAAGGAAGACTGAGCTGATGTTTTACAGAGTGGGCAGGAGGGTAAGAAATTAGGAAATCTCCAGCCAACCAGACACAGGCAACTGGTAGCAGGGGTGTGGGGGGTGCACGTACCTCTTCCCCCACCTCCCAAGATTGGCCCTGACTCAGCGCTGCTCAGGATGGGGCAGTTTTTAGGAGTATAGGAGTGGACATAGGGCTTTTGACCCGCCCCTGGGGCTGCCCACAAATTGTGCCTCCCCAGATTCAGGAGGCACCAGTCACCCTTTCAACCAGAGGTACAGATTTGCCTGTCAGATGGCTCATCAGAAACAGTCTTTTCTGCAATCACTTTTTTTTTTATTGGCTTCTGGCTAATAATGAAACTAAGCTGAAACAAAAACTCAGTAACTGAACACCATTTCTGTGCTCTAACTGGCTGGGAAAATTCCTGATTATTTCTACCCTATAATCTTCTTCTCATGACACTGAAACTGCTTTTTTATAATGATATTTATTATTAGAAACAACCCCCTTTGTTACTCCTTATTTTACTTGAATTCAGAATTCTTTCTTGGTTAACTGGTAGAAATAGTTGTCGTCACAGCCATCCTATTTCACTTATTCAGATGTTTACTTTATCCACGGCTCCATTAACAGGCAGGATTGTATTTCTTCTAGTAGAACTCTGTTTGGTGTTCCCTAGGGTTCACTCCTTGATCCTGCCTTCTTTAGCTTAGGTTATCATCATTGTAAAACTGATTTGGAAGTCTGTATCTCCATTCTTTTTTATTTTTCATTCTTTCCTTCAGGATTTGTAACTTTCTGCAACTAACCCTAAGTTTACTTTATAATAATTTGGTAGGAATAGCTCTTAAACAAAAGTCTGCCATATTCCTTTTAGGAAAGCTTATCATCTTCTACCTTATATGATCCTCTTGTCAGCAGCCATGCATGACTTGAAAGCGAACCTTCAAAATATCTTTTAAAAATTTCATGTATATGTAATTCAGGACTGTGAAAAATGGATGTACCTTTAAGAAAGAGTGGGGACTGCAGAAAAAATGATGACAGGGATGACGAAACATAAAAAATAATGTCAAGCTGCAGTGGGAAAGGTTCTGGTATCAGATAGAGATTTTCAATTATTATTCTTATTAGTAACATGCCTCAGTAACATTGACAAATAACGTGGACACAGCTTCATTGTTGTATTGTGATTCTGAAATCTGTTTTTCCTCTCAACATTTTGTAGGTTTGATATTTGTGTTATTTTCTCTAACAGAACATTTTCTGTGCTCCTTTCTCATCTGGAAAGTCTTAATGGTACCTTTTATAGTAATCCTGAACTTCAGGTCCTGAGACTTCAGTCTGTCTAAACTCAAGTGGCAACGTTCTCTTCCTCACTCTGGAAGAGGGAACATATCACTTCCAACCTCTGAAATACTCCCAATCTTCTTGCCCTTTCCAGAATCAAATACAAATCTTTCTTTAAGCTCTTTCTAGCTTAATTGCTTAAAAAAAAATCTGTTTTCAAAGTTTTTGAATAAAGGCAACCCCCGGTTAGCGCTCTTAATTGGTTCCTGAAAAACCGAGCGTTAAGTGAAATCAAAAGTATTTGATGATCTAAGATGGTGACCACAAGTGTTTTTAATGACCCAAGATAGTGACCACGAGTGTTATAATGATACTTGCTGAGCACTAAGTGGAATCAGGTATCAATTTAAAATGAGCGTTATAGCAAAACAGCGCTAAGTGAAACAGGGTTAAGTGAGGATTGCCTGTACCAACATATTCATCTCTCCACAATAGATTTTCTTCCCTTGAACTCCCCAGAACATTTTTTTTTATTGGACACCCTGCCACCTCTATTTTTAAGTCCTATTTAGAATACTCAGTAAACTCTTATTCCTTAAAACACAATATAGAAAAATATCTGCGTACTTGCTTAAGTCCCTTCCTGTTCAAGACAGCACTTAAGCACATGCCTAAATACTGTCCTACATAAGAATGATTTCCTGTACTCTCTTTGGCCAGGTAGAGACATAACACTCTTAACAGAACAAACGTTTGACATACACAAATTTGTTCAAAAATGGTGGAACCCAATCTGATTGTGCCCACCCCAGGGCAAAGGTGTGTTCTGTTCACTACTACACTACACTGCACACTCTAAACTACACTGCTTACGGAAAACAGCGTAACTTAGATCTATTTCACCTTGGGCTTTTTAAATGTCTGTACCTAGCCTTGTGTTTTGTAACAGACAGAATAATGCTAGGAGATTTATTGATGAAAACAGAGCCAGTCTAACAATTCCGTTTATGTATATTTTTTTAAAAAAATATTCCTCTTTCCATCACTGTAACTTTTATAGTTACAAAAATTCCAAAAGCACAATTGTTGGTATCATCATTGTTTTCTCACTGTCAGTCAGAGTTCACATGTGTTTCTGATGAAACACTTCTTTAGAATTCACTGTAAGTTGTTGTGGAGTTTTTTTGCTGACTCCTTTTCAAGGAGCTACATTTGTGTTTTTGAAAGTATTGCACCATTGCATGTTCAATTTGTGTCCATAGGCATTTTATAATTATGACTTGCTATGAAGTTAGCATTTAGATGGATTTTTTCCCCCTGCTGACTGTTGTTTGGTTTTTGATGCAGGATTGCACTCTGTTTCTAGTGTAATACTAAATTATAGAGAAAGGATCACATGATTTATTCCTGTTGCAGTACAGATTGTGTTATTGTCAAATGCTCACTTTGTTGCTTAGGCCGCTAATTTAATTTGCATTGGTTAAAAATTTCATCATTGGTTTTTAGAAGTAACCACTTGATTTTAGCAAAACTTTTTATGTCACTTATTGCAGATAGAAGTGGCTTTTACTTTCGGCATTATGTGATTTATTTCTTTAAGGAAAAAGTACATGCTAATGTTACAGGCTCCAAGACTGGCATTTATTTGCAATGGAACTACTGACATAATAGAACTGCATATATTTATTTTTGTGATATTTTGAATATCCTGTGTCATAATTAATAATAAAGATATAATAACTGCGAGGAATTATGTTTATAAACATGACATTCCTATAAGTAATAAAAGGATGTGTTACATTGGTATAGTTAGGGGGGCTGCGGCTCAGGTTGATTTTTTTTTTCATGACGGTCAGCACCCTAATAAATCACATCAGCTTACAAATAATAATATGGTCACCCACTGACTAGCCATCTCCACTCACTTCTACAGAATTAAATCATTCACTGCCTTAAATTTAGGACACCGTTTGTTTTCTGTATGTTTTGTCTTCTTGTACACACTAAGGCCAGGGTTTGAATTACAGCGGAGCTTGTGAGGAGTGAGCCACCCCATAAGAGATGAGAGCCCCCCTGTAAGATTTTAAAATCATAACTTGTGTCTCCCCTATTTCATTAGGGGATTGTGATGGGCAGTCCAATTTTTTTTGCAGATGCCCCCTCCCCCACCACAAGAGTCAATGTAATTTGAACCCTGCCTAAGGCTGCTTACAGATGTTAAAAGAAAAACCAAAAAATAGTGCTTTACTTTAAACTTGGCATGCTCCCACACCAAGTCCAGTGTGTTCCCAGAAGAGGCAGTGTGTTAGTTCAACTCAGCTTCGCAGCATCTGTATAAATTGGGTGTTCAGTGGGGCATTTTGGTACTTTTATCTAGTAGCTAATTCAGTCAACTTTAGATAAAAGCATCAAAATGCCCCACTGAAGCTCCCGATCTATACAAATGCTGCAGAGCTAGGTTAAACTAGTGTGCTGCTTTTTTCAGTAAAGTGTGGGTTTTGGTTTTTCATTTTTTTTAGCCTCTATAAGCCAGCCTATAAGCTTCATAGTTAAAAGAGTTCACTTCCTTCCGAATCTTGTGGACTACAGAACTCTATGTGGCTCTCAGTTATGGTTGTGCCACCTTACTTTAATGGAATTATACAGGAATAACTCAGGTTGGACCTGATGGTATAAGTAATAAACAACTAATAAACTACTAATAAACAAAATAGATATCAAATGCTGAGAAATATCACCTTGGATAAAACATCTATTAAAGGAGACTGTTTCTGTCAAAAGTTTTAAACTGTGGAAGGACATAGAAAATACCATATGGGCCTTTTGGGGTTTCTATAAGTGACTGACTTACATATTTATGCATGCATAAAATGATGGCAAGGTGGCAGAGGGCTATGATCAAAACCCAAAAAGCCTGTAGAGATGGCACCCCCATGGGGTGACCACAGTGCTGAGTTATGTCCTTTAGATGAAATAGTTCTTCTTCCTCACTGGTGTTTGTCTCTCTGATACATATGTAGACAGCAATTCTACACTCTCTCAGTCTAAATAAGTTGGGTTCGCTTCACTCTTCTCTTGTAAGAGAGGCTGTCCGTATCTTTGATCCTCTTTATACTCCCATACCAGGTTCAGTTTTCCTATCCTCAATATGCCAGAATTGCACGTGGTATTCCAGATGAGGTCTTCCTGGAACTTTATACAGTGGTATGAATACTCCTTTAGCTTTCTTGGGAACGTCATGGCTTTACCTTCAAAATAAAATTAAAAAACTAGATCAGTTCTGAACATGATCTGAAACCTAAAGGGAACTCTGTAGTTCAGAATGGGAGTACTGCTTGATTTTTGGCTCCTTCTTACATCTTGGGTCTTAAGGAGCAGGAGCAGGGCCAAGTAGGATTATTTTTAAGCATCTAAATTCCATCTAAATACTGGTAACGGGCCTGGATCTGGCGCATACTTTTTTGGTATATCAGATCATCTTTAATCTTGACCCCAAACTCACTGCATAGAGGCTCTACTATTTCTCTTTTTGTTCCCTTTTAATTTGTGTGGCTAAAGAATCTTTTGTTCCTTGTTTTGCAAACTTCACTTATTTTGACTTTTGGCAAATCTCACTTTATCCCTATACTTTCTGACCTCTTAAGTGCATTTTTTTTTGCTGATCCGCTCCTTTTTCTGTTTGGTGTTTTCCATCCTCTGTTTGCCGTGATTTTATGTTTGTTTCTTAATCATCTCAGCCTTGTGCAATATGGATGCAATCTTACATAAAAACATAATCTTGCCCCATGATGTTGATAGCAAAATTCCTGTTAACTTTTCTGAGTTGGTTTAATTCTTGAAGTTTTGTTTAACAAAGTCCCTTCTGATATTTGGCTAAAAAATGCACCCCAAAGCCTCAGAACATAAATAAATGCCTTTGTTATATATTCATCCATAAATGCACTATAAGAGGCCAAGAGTGACACACTCTGTTACCTCTTGGACACAGTGAGACAGAAATTTTTAATTTCAGGGGTACTTCTACAAGGTGGTAATATAGACACAGTCTACTATGTATACAGTCCCTAGTGCAATAAAGGCTTTACTAGGAGTGCACTTATAGAGATTTTGGGAGCCGATACCATTAGCTGATTTTTAAGGTGGCATATTGGCTGATAATGATCCATTATCTGATACAGCTGTGTCCAGCTGATAAGTATGTTGTAGCAGAAAGGGATGGGGAAGGGAAGGGGCATGGGGGGTGCAGATCAGTGCCCCTGGTGGTGAGGGAGGGAGTGAGACTGGGGCAGAGGCAGACTGCCCAGCTGGGGTGGGGCAGGGCGGGGTGTGGGACAGAGCCATGGCTTGTCCAGTGGGGACTCTGCATGCACCCTGGGAGGGCATGAGGGGGTGCATGTGCCCCCTGGATCTGCCTGAGGTGGGGCGGGCTGCAGCTGCAGGCTGGAATCAAGACTGCGCTGGGCTCTTCTTGGTGGGGGCTGGGCTTAGGTCAGGCAGCAGCAGCATTGGGAGGGAGCTGTGGGGGTGGGCTGCAACCACCCCAAATTTTACCACAGCCCTCCCCAAAGCCCCCTCCCAGTGCTGCCATCACCTGCCCGGTGCAACCTCCGGCTCAAACCCTGCTTCCACCCATGCACCGGGAAGAGCCAGGGCTCTGCTAGGCAGGCAGCAGCAGCGCTGGGAGGGAGGTTGGGGGGACTGCGGTGCTCCCCGCTTTAGCCTCCTGCCAGTGCTGCTGCCGCTTGCAGCTGCAGCCCGCCTGCCCCACCCCACACAGATTCAGGGGGCATAGGCCCCCCCCCACTGCACCCAGCTTGGCAGCCCTTGCCCCAGCCCCTGTCCCACTTCCTCCCACAACGCGGGGGACATTAATTTGCCCACTCACACCCCTTCCCTCGCTCTCCCCTTCAATCACAATGAACTTAACAGCTGCACACAGCTTTCCAAGCTGCCGGGCTGTGCTCCTCGCTGCCTGTGTCCTGTGCTGTGGCTGCATGCATGCACGCACATTTATTGGACAAATTATCGGCCACATCTGGCCAATTCCTGATACACACAGTCTTCTTTATATCGGTGCCGATCTGATATCGGACCGATGTATTGGTGGACCTCTAGGCTTTACCTATCCTGTTAGTTTGAGTTCACTTTTCCAGTGCATGTAAGTATTATGATTTTGTTTTCTTGTTACTATAATATTGCCCTTTTAGGTGTCTGCTATAGGCAGTTTCCATCTTTTCCAGTTTAGATACAGCCTGCTATAGCAGTGACTCATAGAAGGTTTACTTATATTCTTTTTATTGTTCTCTCTCAATGTAAAATAGAAAAGTCACTTAGATTGAAAGTGTATAATTGCCTTTTTTGTATGGAAAACTATAGCTGTCACAGCCTTTCTGGTCTTTCAGTAACAGTTATGTGAGGCATTGAATCTAAAAGACTCAGCCAATTTATCTCACCTTTTATTATGGAAAATTAATTTGGTCCATGAGGTGTGACTCTGCAGTAGCTGATTGTTTCAGTGATTTTGTGAACATTTTCAGACATGTATCCTGCAGTTTTTTGCCCTTTTCAAATGCAAATGTTTAATCAGTTCTCAGTGAGATATAGTTTCAAAATGCATGTACTATACACTCATGGTTTCTTTTCTATTCTTGCAGTGATCTGCTATCTTCTGGGTATCTTGAGAGACATATTGAGAATGGAGGAAAGACAGTTGAAATTAAAGTAAGAAAGTTTGCCTGTTTGTTTTTTTCCCCCTTTCCTCCCAGTTTTTAAATGCTTTCTTTTTGGCTTAATGGAAATTACCCCATTTTCTTATCACAATGGAATTCTCATTTTAAGGCAATATGAGGAATGAATTGCTCTTGTGATTCAGATAAATATTGTGTCATGTAATTGTTATATACATACATTCTTAGAACACATAAATATGATTAACAAATCAACATAGACTAATGAGTTATAGCTATTTGTACCAATAAATACAATTTTCTATATATTCTAATATGTGCACTCTGAAGAAAAATGCAACAATCTTATGGTCTACAGGTAAGGCTTGTAAAAGGTCAGATTTGCAGCTTTTAATGGATTTCCTTTTAAGGATAGTTGCTTTTGGCATAACATGTTTTTCATAGTCAAACCAAATATCTATCAATCTGTTGATACAGGAGGCTTATTTCTTGGAAAGTTTGTAGTAGCTGTCTCATAAGAAATCGCTGAGATTATGCTATCTGTGTTTCAAGGTATTTCCATATTTTAATGCTATATATGTTTCTGTTTAATCTGAGATATTTTTCAAAACCTAAGACTTTCACTAACAATAGAGCTAAATCCATTTTTGCCTGCAACTACAAAGTTGCTGGGAAAGAACCTTCTGTTTGTAAAGATAATATCTTGTGAAAAAGCAACAATAGAAGTAATGTAGAATGCATGATGCAATGATGCAGCATGTATAGCAGAAAGGGTGGGAAGCATAAATAGCTTCAAAAAATACTGTCAAGTGTAGCTAAACCCCAAAATTAAATTTTGTAAGAATAACCTTTTACTAAATTATTAAGGCCCCTGACAGATGTTAAGCATAGAAAATTAGGGTTGAAAGGGAGCTCAGAAGGTCATTTACTCCAAACCCCTGGACAAAGCAGGACTATCCCAGCCAAGTCTTTGTCTAACTGGGTATTAAAAACCTCCAAGGATGGAGAGTCCACAGCCTCTCTGGATAGCCTGTTCTGTACTTCACTACCCTCCTCGTAAGAGAGTTTTTCCTAATATTTAACCTAAAATGCCCTTGTTGCAACTTGAGACCATTGCTCTTTGCTCTGTCATCTGCCACCACTGAGAACAGTCTAACTCCATCCTCTTTGAACCACCCTTCAGGTAGCTGAAGGCTATTAAATCCCCCTCTGTCTTCTCTTCTCTGGATTAAATAAGCCCAGTTCCTTCAGCCTCTCCTCATAAGTTATGTTCCCCAGCCCCCTAACCATTTTGGTTACCCTCTACTGGACTCTCTCCAATTTGTCCACATCTTTTCTGTAGTGGGGGGCCCAAAACTGGTCATAGTACTCCAGATGTGGCTTCACCAGTGCTGAATAGAGGGAAAGAATCACTTCCCTCAGTTTGCTGGTAACACTCCTACTAATGCATCCCAGTATGCCATTAGCCTTCTTCTCAACAAGGGCTCACTTTTGGCTCATATTCATTTTATTGTCCACCCCACCTCGCCCCCCGCCCCCTGGTCCTTTTCTTCAGAGCTGCTGCCCAGCCAGGTGGTCTGCAACTGGTAGTGATGAATGGGATTGTTCCATCCTAAGTGCAGGACTTTGCACTTGTCTTTATTGAACCTCATGAGATTTTTTTATTTAGTCCATTCCTCCAATTTGTTGAGGTCTCTCTGAATCCTAACTCTACCCTCCAGTGTCTCTACTACTCCCCTCAGCTTGGTGTCATCTGCAAACTAGCTAAGGGTGCACTCCATCCCATATTCCAGATAGTTGTTGAAGATATTAAACAAAACCAGCTCCAGGACCAACCCCTGGGACACTCCACTTACTACCAGTGGCCAACAAGACATCAAGCCATTGATTACTACCTTATGGTCTGGTCAGTTTTCTATCTACTGTACAGTCCATTCATCCAGCCCATACTTCTGTAGTTTGCTTGTATGAATGTTATGGAAGACTGTATCAAAAGCCTTGCTAAAGTCAAGATGCATCACATCTACTGCGCTTCCTGCATCTATAAAGCTAGTCATCTCATCATAGAAGGCAATCACGTTGATCAGGCATGACTTCCCTTGATGAATTGATGCTGACTGTTCCTAATCACCTTTTTATCCTCTGAGTGCTTAGAGATAGATTCCTTGAGGACCTGCTCCATGATTTTTCCAGGGACTCAGGTGAGGCTGACTGGTGTGTAGTTCATTAATCCCCCTTCTTCCCCTTCTTAAAAATGGCACTAAATTTGCCCCTTTCCAATTGTCCAGGACCTCTCCTGATTGCTGTGAGTTTTCAAAGCTAATGGCCAGTGTCTCTGCAATCACCTCACTCAACTCCCTCAGCACCCTTGGGTGCATCGCATCTCACCCTATGGACTTGCACACATCCAGGTTTTCTAAACAGTCCTGAAGCTGTTCTTTTGCCGTTGTTGGCTGCTCACCTCTACCCCAAACTGTGCTGCCAGGTGGGACAGTTTGGCAGCTGACCTTGCCTGTGAAGACTGAGGTTAAAAAAGGTCATTAGGTTGCCTTCCCCATTTAGTAAGGGACCCAGACTTTTTGTGATCTTCCTTTTGTTGCTGACATATTTGTATAAACTCTTTTTGTTACCTTTCACATCCCAAGTCTATGTTAATATGAAGGAATGATGGGATCTGGTGCAGGATCCCAACAATTTTGCTTCCTGCCATGCTATACTTGATGCGCAGTTGTGGGATCCCACATGAGATCTGATGGCACCATGTTGTCATTGTAGGGGGATCCCGATACCAGGCTCCCCCTGCACTATCTAGTAGCCAGGTTGGCTCCCTGTGCTCCCCTGGCTGGGAGCCTTGATCAGCTGAGGAGTGCTCTGGAGCACACACGCGTCTTAGAGTCCTGTGTGCTCCTGTGCCCTTCAGAGGCTGGGCACTGGCTACATGCTCAATTAAAGACATAATAGGAACCGTGAGGGTCCCATGCCCCTGCAGTCCAGCAGTGCAGCCAGAAGCCAAGTGGTGCAGGAAGGCAGAGAAATGGCTGGGGGTGGGGTGGGCCTTGGCTCCTGTCATTTTTGACAGGCAGCCAGGAGCAGATAAATATTAATTTTCTAAATTTTTTTAGAGGCTTTGTGGGCCAGATAAAATGGCCTGGCAGGACAGATCTGGCCCATGGGCAGTATTTTGCCCACCCCTCTGTTAGGTCCTATTCCAACATGAATAAGCATAAAGCATCTTCAGTGAGTATGGATTTAGTGTAGCCTTTTTCATTCTAGAAGTCAGATGATCAGACTGGCCAACAACAGGGATACTGTAGGATTATATGCAAACCAAAGTTTACTTCTATTCTACTGTATTTATATATTAGAAGTGCTTATTACATCAAGTACACATCATTGCATGTTACAATTTGCTGATTAAAAAACTTTATAATTATAACATTCCTACGTCTGTTATATCAAGTTTTGGTTGTACCTTCCTCCATGCTTTTCTTTTCTACCATGGCAGTTCATATTGATTCTATTCGTCTTAGAACGTTATTGACCAGATTCCAAGAGTTCTGATGTACTCTATTGCCTCCCACAGAACGTCAGATCAGCAGGTTTTAACTCCTACTGCTCCTTGCCTGCCTTGGGCCTACAGCAAGTATCTTGTATGCTTTCAGTTCTGTATTTTATTCTGAACACATTACCAGATAAAACAGACAGACAGACATGTTCAGTTACACTCTAAAGAAAAATTTCACAGTGAGCCTGAATTACAAGTCAAGAAATCTGACTTGAATCCAAAATTTGACTGTAAACAGAAATAGAAGATGGAAGTTGAAGTTAATAAGAACAAAACCATTACTCAGTTTCTATCAGGAAATATATACAAAGTGGCAAAGTTAAATGTTCTTTGGCAGCTTTACCAAATGAGGGACAAATTCTTCATCCTTTTCCCGTGAGTAAGTCTTACTCGAGTAAGCAGTATCTTTTGACATCACTGGGATACTTTATAAATAATGACCAGCTGCAAGAGCAGGAAATGGTAGGACTGGGACATTAGGGTGCAGGTTCATAGAATCAATGGACCACGTCTCCCTGCAAGACCACTGCAGGTATCTCGGAACCACTTCCCTGACTGGTGATTGCATGGACTACTTCTCCTTTCATTTGCAGTATGATATTCCAGTGCAACTACAGCAATTGCTTCTTTGGAGTCGATGTGTACCTCAGTCTGCTCAGTGTAAGGTAGAGCACATTGTCACATTACCCCAGGTAAAGAGGATGGAACTGTAAACAGTCATCATTTTGCCTCTTCTTTCCCTATCCTCTGTGGGGAAAATAATGTGCACCAGCCTCTTTCCACATGTGGCTTGCTTCCTTGTCTATCACATACAGTCTTCTTCCCATGTACCTGCCTATAGAGTGGAAGTAATTACCTTTGGGGTATTGCTCTTCCCACTTCGATGTAACTGGTAGGCTGGCTCTCCATGCAGTGCACTGAAGTGTAGTATGAAATTTCTGTTATGTTTTAGGTTTTTAAGTACTGCTTAATACCTGGAATCAGTGTGATCTGGTGGCCCCATGGCCAGAATTTTCAGAAGAGATCATTAACTACAATTAGTGACAGATTTTCAAAAGAGCTAAGCTCCCTGTCAGGCAGCAAAATAAATAGCTAGATTTTCTAATGAATGCTGCCTATTGGGAGATTTCAGTGCTGAGCATTGAATGAGACTAATTTCACTGCCTCAACAGGAGCAAAACTCTCGAACAATCTGGTCCCACATGACCAGCTAGCTCTGCAGGCCTCCAGCAAGTGTTATTATTGGTCCCTTGAATGCAGTTTGAGAATCATTTCCTTTAGATACTGAAAGAGAAAGGAAAAGGCAAAAAGTGCAGCAAGGTTTAATTTCCATTTGAGAAGCCAAATTCTGTTTTTGCTTGAAATGCTTCTTAAAAACATATTTTCTGAGATAAGCTTTTTATATGATGGTAATAATTCAGTACCTTAAAATGGTGATGTTATTGTTTTACTTGTAAAAGCCTGTTGGTGCTTACCTTGTGTTAGTTCCAACAATTTCCATAAGGGAATGTTCAGATTACTTAAATATTAAAAAAAAAAAGGGTTAATGGAAGGGACCACACTTCCAAGTAAAACAGATTATGTAATAAGGACCACATTGTTGTGTACAACATCCTAAACCAGTGAGGGCCAACCTTTTGGGCAGGCATGCCACAAATTCGCCCCACATTGTCCCTGAGTGCCACTGCAGTCCCCTTCCTCTGCCCAATCTGCTGCTCTGCTTTCTGCCCTTGCCCCATGCTCCCTGCTTTCTGCTTGCTGCCCTTTCCTCTTTGCCAAGTCTCCTGTTCTGCTTTCTGCTCCTTGTCCTATCTGCTGCTGTGCTGCCCGTTCCCTCCCTGATCTGCTGCATGCCACATACAGAGACTGCCTGTACTAGTTGCGGCAGATTTGCCTCAGGTTGGCCACTCCCATCCTAAATGATTCAGTTCCATTTCTAAGTCTGTTATTTACACAGTTAGGAGACTATGTCTGGTGTTCATTAAAGGCCAAATCGTATTTCACTCCCTGTAGCTATGGAGGGGCCTAAGCAGCTGCCGTAGTCCAGCTGTGTGACAGGAGAAGAGACTGAAATTCCCACACATGCAGCCCTGTGCATCATAAGAGTTGTTCTCAGTGCAACTGTTACAGAATTATGGAGGAGTTAGTTTTTGGTGGAAGCAGAGATGGAGGGAGGCAGGTCAGGAGGGAGGCTTACCTCCATAAGCAGTTCTCTCTTCCTATTAGAGGAAGAGGCAATAGGACAGGGGTGGGCAAAATGTGGCCCGTGGGCCAGATGCAGCCTGCCAGCCCACATGACCCCTAAAAATACAGAAAATTAATATTTATCTGCCCCTGGCTGCCTGTCATGCATTCCTCGATGACTTGGAATGGGGAAACACAACCCTTGCTGGATGGCAAGGTCAACAAAATGGTCCTGTCAACTCCCTTTCCTTTCCTGTCATTCTGTACTGTGGGATAAACAGATTTTAAAATATTTTTCCCTGTTATTTCTTAACCTTGAAGTGTTTTTCCTGCTTTTAAGTAACGCAGGTATTTGGGCTGGTATCATCAGCCACATGACAAAGAGAAAACTATGGAAATGCAACTGTAGACACAGTCATCGTTTAACAATGGTGCAATCATGACCGTACCTGGGGAGTGGATACTTGTTCTGCCTTGTACTCAATGTAGAACCAATTTGAAGCACTCTGAACTGCAAATTCTTGATCTGAAGGAAATGTGCTGGTTTTCTGTATTCATTGATAATGTTTTGGAGATGGGATTAGAAAAAATAAGCAATATTTTATGCAGTTCAAGGAAGGGAAAAAAGTAACACTGATATAGTTCAATGTTCCAGCTTTCATGGAACAGCAGATCTCAACAATGACAGGTTCCTCAGTTAAATATCTCCTTTTATAGTAAGTTGATTCTAAATTGATTGTTGCATAATTAACAATCCAGTTAACAATGTGAAGCACTTTCAAAATGAAAAGGACTATTTATTATATATTATTTCTTCAGTACCATTAGGCAATAGTTGAATGAGGCAGACAATCTGGCTGCCACACACCCGCTTGAGAAGTACATCTGCTGCTTTGCAGAAGTTATGTAGGACTTCAGGGTGTCTATATATGGGGTCTGAGATGCAGGGGTGGGAGCTTTTATTAACATGGCTCTGAGAGCTACACTGATTAAAAGTGCCTGGAGCATCATGTGTATTAGTGCCCCATGCTAACAAATGGCAGTGGGGCACTTTGAAATAAAGCTCATCGAATGAGCTTTAGTTTAAAGTGCACCACCATTTTTCAATGCAAGGATGCTGATACATGTGATGCTGGAGCATGGTAACTACCATGCTCCAGCAGACTAGATTAATTGAGTCTGCTCCAACATGCTGTAATTATAGTGCATCAGTGCAGCATCCCTACACAAGTATAGGAGCCCTAAGATATTATTTTTACGCAGCAAACAGTGCACAATATATGTACACACACACACACACACACACACACACACACACACACACACACACACACACATGCAAGTAGAAGAGGTAAGAGTTTTTTTAAACCTACACTTTCAATCGGGTTTCTCTACTGGTTAGCAAAACTGCATCACTATCCTTAATGTCCAAAGATGCTCACAACCCCCCCCCGCCAACTATTAATAAAGAAGTAGAAAGACTCTTCATGTGTTACCTTTTCTTGATTGTGTCAGTTCAGATCCTACTCTGCTGTTGGCACATAAATACTCAAGTTGCATATGCTTTATATCACCACAGCCTGTCTTCATGTACTTTTATCTCTTTTTAGGTTATCATTCTACCACTAATGCTGTCACTGAGATGAAAGGCAAAGTACAGCTAGCAGTGCTGAGTAATCTACAGCACTGGATTTTTCTTCCTTAGACTGAACAACTTACATCTATTCAGTGACATTGTCTCCTATTAAATATTTTCCTTTTTCCTTTGCTTTGCTTTGCTTTCCTTACATTTGAACAATTTATACTCTGTTATCATTTGAATAAAGCTATCACATAGTCCTTGAGAACAGCATAGGTACCAGGATTGCCAACCGTCTATAAATGTATAGACAGTCAATTTAAAGAAAAGCTAAAAATGCTTGTCTGTGAAGTTCATTAAAAATGTGCTGTCCATAAAAAAACAAGAAACCAGGAACTTAATTGAACGTCCATCATCGGGTTAAGGCTGGATGCAAGTACTGATGGACAGATAGAGTAAAGCAGTACCATTTTGTCTGAGTGGGAGCACACTTTGGCACCTTGCAGGGAGCTCTCATTCAGGGCTCTGTAGTCCATGGGAGCCTGCATAGCCCCAGACCTTCCCCCAGCTAAATTCTTCTGCTACATCCTGTTGGCCATCACCTGCTTGTAACAGCTGCACTTGGAAGGCAGGCACACATGGCTCCAGGCAGTCTGAGGCACCAAGTATGTAAAAAATGTATGTCAGTAAAAAAGTTTGATTGGTCAATAAAAAGTTCACAGATGGTTAGTTAAAAAAAAAAATTCTTGTGTTGGCAGCCCTGACAGATACAGGTAGTAACTTAAAAAGAAACACTGTATCAAAAAGTTTATAAATATCTTTTTTGGTAGAAAGATTAAGTGTAACTGTAGGACACCTTTACTTTTAAGATAATATAGTAAGCCACAATATGTTTCATGCATGTACTTATATATAGCATATAATATGCTATAAATAGTATATGCAAAAAATTGTTGCTAAAATATTCAAACTTCTCTGCCTAAAGTTAGATATTTAGCTTCCTATTTTGATCCCTGAATAAAAGCTCAGACCTGCAAAACTGAAGTCAATGGGAGCTTTCCTATTTAATTATATGGCAGCAGATTCAAATAGCTTAATTTGTAGAAGAATCAACTACCTACATCTCTTATTGACTATGTGTGTGTTCAGTGTATCTGAAAGTTGGAGAAAATGAGTTCAATACCACCTGTGTATTCAGATAATTAACTTCAGACTCAAATGTTTTGTGCATGTTATTGCAATTAGAAGTTTGAGATTTCAATACAGAAAACTTCAATTCTCCCTTCTAATTCATATATGCATTCCAAAATAATCTTTCATGATAACATCAGACAACAGGTATGGAATAATAATAAATGTTACATAGAAATCTATATTAATTTGAACAAATTATCGTAGCTGTTTTTTATTATATTATTAGCTGAATCATATGCACAACCTCTTGTAACATTATACTGTTATTAACAGAATATCATGCTCAATCTCATTATAATTTTTAAATTATTTTAATGCATACAAGCAAGGGGAGAAAGTAAATTGCAGTGAGAGCTTGAATATGTGTCTCGACCTTTATGAGATTAAAATCTCAGTCTTAATGTGCTCATAAGGCATTTTGATTTTTTTATGCCGTATATATTTAAAGAATTGAACCCAAAATTCTAAAAGACCAGGAAAGGATGGGGAATACTAGATGGATTTAGGTACCGACAATGAGATACAGTATTTCTTCTCCCAAGATCACTAGTCCAAATCTGGACCACATTAGCCTGCCCATTACCATCCAATGACTGACATCAAGTTTAGTATCATTTGCATCATTACATTCATTTTTTATTAGGCTTCATGCTGAACCCCTGGTTAGTGTTTCAAAATGTCACAGTAGGATATTTTCATGAATGCTGGCTAATCAGTTTTATAATAATTTGTGAGGTAGCTGCAAAACTACCCTAGATTACTAACTTAGACTTAAATTTTAACATATGAAAGGCTCCCCAGTGGGTCCTCCATTTAATTTGTAACAAACCTGTCTACCTGAGTTACATCTGCTTGCTTGGAGGAATGCAGAGGAGCTGAATCCATCTACAGTAAAAGCTGCGTTAAACAGCATTTTACTAACTGGAATACTCTATTAACCAGAATTTCCAATATCCCCCAATACCAGGGGTGGGCCGGATGTGGCCCACCAGGCCATTCTATCCGGGCTGCAGGGCCCCTAAAAATTAAAAAAAATGAATATATATCTGCCCCCTGGCTGCCTGTCATGTGGCCCTCGATAGCTTGCCAAAACTCAGTAAGCGGTCCTCCGCCCATATAATTGCCCGCCCCTGCCCAATACAAATCCTCACTTTAGCAATCGGAATCTTTGCCGAGTCTGTCCAGCATGCGCATGGAGTATTTCTGTTGTTTACATTTGTTAGTGATGCTGCCAATAGAGAAGCTCCCGGGAGTCTGCTGGGGAAGGGGGAAGGGATCTGTGCAGGGCAGGGAGGGCTGGGGCCAGTATAACTCTCAGATAACTAATTTTTACATAACTGGCACCCTTCATACCCCACTCATGCTGGATAACAAAGCTTTTATTGTATTTCTCTTCCTCTTTCAGTAAAAATGCTTTCTCATAACAAAGGCACAAGGTAATACATCTTGGCAGGACAAATGTATATTAACTGTTCTTTACTGGAAGTGTTTAGACTTTGTTCCCAAAAATGCACTGATTGCTTTGACAGTACAGTCATGTAATATGAATGGTGGAGGGCAGGCGGAGAAGTAGAAATTGGAAGTTGGAGGGTCTGAAGGTATGTTCTCTCTGGATTCTGTCTTTCTGAAAATAATTGGCATATGGCCTAAGCTGCTCATACATTCCATGGGGAGTTGGCACTAGAGGGGAGGAGTGCTCTAGTAAGTCATTGGAGCCTGAGTGGTAATGTTCTTTTTGTAGGAACAATATTTGCACCAACCAAAGAGGAGGCTGTTTTATTAGAAAGTAGAAAACCACTCCAATGCTCACTTTAGTTTGGTAGAAGAATTTAAAAAAGGAATACCCATGAGTTATCTGAAGCATCCCTTTAATGCTGTCTGGAATTCAGCAAAACATTGATTTTTGGACCTTGTTGCAAATTATTAATTAAACTAAAAAAGCTAGGGATTAATAGAAGAATACAATGAAACTGGGTGAAAGGAAGATAACAATTGGGCTTTTCAAAAGGGGAGGTTAATAGTGGAGTTCCTCAAGAATTGGTGTTTGGACTGATCTTATTTAGTAGTTTCATTAGCTCCCTGGATACAATAGGTAGAAGTATGCTTACAACACAATGCTGGGAACATCACCAAAAGAGAGAAGGAAAGACTGTTATATAGGAAAATGGATGACCCTGAGGAATGGTAAATAGAAATGAAATGAAATTCAGTAGTACAATATGCCAGGACTAAAAGTTTCAGCTATAAGGTGGGTGCTTATCAGTTGGAAATGGCAGTTGAATGAAGAAATTTGTATTACTCTATCACAGAATGATTGTTAGGCACCAGTCTGATAAGGCCGTGAAAAAGGCCAATGCAGTTCTAGGTTATAACATGTAAGACACTTCTAGAGTGGCCAGGGAAAACCTAAACTGGAACACTGTGTGCAGTTCCTGGTCACCAATGTCCAACAAAGGTAAACCTGCCATTTTCATAGGTACTGATTACTTGCAGGTAGAACAGGTGCATATTAGGATGATCATTGGAATGAAGACTTTCATTATGAGAAAAGACTAAAAGGGTTTGAGTAATTTAGCCGACAAAAGAAAAGAACTAATAAGTATAAACTGACTATGAATAAATTTATTTCATAGGCTGGAAATTATAAAAAATTCACCAACAGAATAGGTTTTTGAACAGCTCTCTACTAGGAGTAGTGATGTCAAGAACTGAGCAAGATTGGAGCTTTGTAATGTTATGAAAGGCATAATTTGGCATGGTTACTTGTAACAGCAGGGAGTTGGACTTTATATGCCAGGAAGCCCTATTCATTCTTCTGTTTCTGTTTCTGTTTCCTACTTAGACTTTACAAGAGTCCCCACCTTTGCCCACGTATATGACACACACACAATTTTAAAAGAATTTTGCAGCATGCTTGATTTATCTGAAACTCACTACACTGAAGCAATCCATTTATTTTGCAGTTGCTGATGAAGCTTTAAAATTTCTGCACGTTTTCAGTTTCTCTGGACATTTTTTTGCTTTAGACGTGCTGTCATTTAGAATCAATATGGGTCAGAGAAAGTCTCAGTGGACACGTTTATACGAGATGCTTTATTGTGGAGTAGACTAATTAGCTATCTAGTAAAGCGTCACCATCTACACGTGCAGTGCTATTAGACTGGAGTAAACTAACTCACTCTACCATAGGCTAGTACTGACCAACAAAAGTACTGTCCTACAGCAGAGTTATTTAGTGTGCTGCAACGCATGTATAGACAGTGCCTGTGGCTGGCTGGGGCTCAAGGGTGCTACAGTGTGGGGGCTGCTTGCTGGCTAGCCCTGCACTGTAGCACCCTTGTGCCCTAGCTAGCCATTCTGCAGCACACTGAGCCAGGGTGGAGCAGCTCCAGGCTGGCAATTTTTGGGCCCCTTGCTAGCCAGGGCTGTGCCACCCTGGCTCAACATGCTGTAATTGGAGTTTGTCTCACACTAGTTTCACGTGTAGATGCACCCAGTATTTCCCATTTTATTTTGTTTGCAATAGGCACTTTCTTTTGGGTTTCAGTAAAATGTACTGCCCTCTGTGGGGTACCTGGGACTAATGCAAAACTCCTCTAGCTCAGCCCTCATGTATATTATATCTTTTCAACCTAATGGTCTTGTAGGATTACAAGTGGTATTAAAATAGGCTTGTAAAAATTAGCTGATGCATTATTACTAGTTTAGTTTCTATGTGAATCCTGCTACTGGGAATGTAAAAAAATAAAGGTGACATCCATTGTCAGCAGGAGTCTTTTCTGAGCAAGATTCTAAGTTCATGACTTACATAAGGATAATGCAGGTTTAATTACTTTGTCTTCCCTCTTCTAGTAATTGTTCTTCCAAAACCTAGCAACACCAGAACTGTTTCATTAAGAATTTTTTTTCATTGTTGTAAAGTTGGGCCTAAAAAAGAAAAAGGTAAAAAGTAATAATAATAATAAAAAAGAATGACATGGAAATAAAGGGCATGACAAGTTTAAAATATGCCCTGCCTTTAGAATCCTGGGCTTTCTGAAGTTGATGGGAATTTTGCCAGTGATTTCATAAGAGCAAGGATTTCACTCTTGAGTGTTAACCAATTAATATTTTTCTTTTTTCCTTTTTCTTCACTTCTGAGCATCTGAGGCAGCAGGAGCATTCCAGTGATATTTTAGTTTTTGGACTCTGTGGACAGCACAGGAGTTAGGATCTTTTTTCCCAAGATGAGCAATGTCTTTAGTAGTAGTTACATGGTTAAACAAACACCCTGTTTTGTTAACCTGGCATAGTGACTGCCCTTGCGATAGCTGAAGTGCAGAGACTCCATTGAGTTAACACTGATAGTGACACTAAAGGGTAGAAGGAGACTTTAAATTGCCCTGTTCTCCTCCATCCACCCTGATGCTTAAAACCATTCTTTCTCTGACACTGAAAGAAAGCAAATCAAAAGGCTATTTTCTTAGTAGATGCTAGTGCAGCTCCCTGGCCAGATGGCAGTGTGCTGACAAATGAAATAACCATCCACATCCTCCAGCTGAGTACAGAGCATCTTAGCTGTAGCTATTGACCAATAAACACAAAACCTCATTTGATCTCAGAATCTGAAATCTAGTCTAATAGCACACATCTGCTGCTGAAAGTGGTTATTGTAAGCCATGTATAGGACAGTATTTTCAATGATAGTGCATCTGTGTGCATCACACCTTTTTAGAAAGCAGGGTAGATTGCACTTTATAGACTAACCAAAGTAGATCTGTAATAACCCCTTTGTCATGCATGCACTTTTAAAAGCATGTACTTATTTTTTTCAAATAATTGTGCCCACTGCTTTGAAACACATTTTTTTATGCAGCGTTTCACAATGTTGGTGATGCTGTTTCATCCCTAATGTTAAAACTGTCTTTCTAAGATTGACCTAAGGTAACTCATTTTGATTTCAAATTTCATTAATTCTACAATAAAGATATTTATTCAAACCTTCACAATACCTGCCTTTCGGGAGCTTAGATTACAACATAGGCTAAGTCCAGAACCTGTTTTAAGGTGGAGGTAGTGAGGTAGTATCCCAGACATATTTTTCAATTTTACAAGGTTTTAATTTGAATCCTTGTTTGTAGTCATTCCCTTTCAAAAATAAACACTTAAATAATCAGAAAACATACAGATATCTGAATGTTTGTTTTCAGTTATCTCTGGGTTAAAACTTGGAGAGACTTCAAGAATTTCTAAATAGCACTGCTTACTGAGGGCAATAATTTAAATGCCAGTTACCCTGGGATGGCTAGCTCTTTAAAAAGCTAATCATTAGCTGGCTGTGGACAGATAATAGGCTGGTCATTAGCTGATCCCTAAGGAACTCTCTGCTGTAAAGAGAAGGGCAGTGTATTACTGCAAATGGAGGTAGGTTGACATTTTCTCTTCCATATCCTGCACATCCCCTACTTGGGTTGGGAGGAGATGCCGCCAAAGCCCCTTGCATGGGAGACCTCTGTGACATTTCAGTTGTCACCCATACCTTCCACCTCCTGAGCTGCCTGGACAACCTGGTGAGCACCGTTGCTGGTGGTGTCCTGAAAGAAACCACCAAGAGGAGGATCTCTAGGCCACTGTCCAAGAATGACCTACCTGGCCACATTCTTGAGTGGGTTGCTGGAGGGTGAATTTGGGTGAGATGGCAGGGACTTTGCCTTGATGCGGAGCGGAGCTGTGCCTCGACAAGCACATTGTCTGCTGTTGGACATTGTGAGAGGAGTGGCAGGAGCTGGGGGTTTAGCTGCTCCCAGCCCCATCTGCCAACTGAATCACCATTATCTCCTGAGTCAGGCCCTGCCTGGAGAGCTTCCTGAAAGACTGCCACGTGGGCTGAGTACATCAGTGACCTGAAGGCAAAACCTGGCCAGGGTGAGGTAACCACTTTGTGCTTCACAGAAACTTTATGCACTTTTCAGACTGGTGTTTAATCCATGGGGGCCTTCCATCTGCTTCTCACTCAATGGTACCATCTGCTATGACTACTGGGATAAGAGGTGCCAGAAGTGCAGCTAGGAGGGTGAGACCCTGCCCTACACACTGTATAACTTCAAGCCTCATGCAAGAGCATGGCAACTCCACCACAACACTGTATAGGACTATTTGATGAGGGCCATCTCAGCATCTGTCTTGACAGCTGCTGTGAGCCATGTTGTCCCAGGCTGTAACAGCCAGCAGCATGTGGACATTGTTGTAACAGAGGAGGACAACAAAAGGATCCTGATCATTGACATGACCATTCTGTTTGAAAACCACCAGCAGACTTTCTCTGAAGCTTGAGAGTGACAGGTGTTCAAGTACAGGCTACTGGCTGTTACCCTGAGGAAAAAGGGGTGCGTTGTGATGGTGCAGGCACTGATCTTTGGGGCACTTAGAGCATGGGACTCAGGTAATAAAAGCATCCTGTGACCCTGCAGAGTACCTTCCTGCTACTCAGAACTGATGAAGTGCCTTATGGTATCTGATACCTTCCTGGTTAAATGATAGCTTTGTAGAGCATATTATAGGCCATCGCTGGTATAAAGACCACCTGGCAGAAGCAAGAGTGAGGACTGTGCCGGCTAAAACCATTGTCTTAAAAATGGTTTACAACCTTTCCGCTCTGTACTGATGCAGTTACTGTGTATGGAGTCCTATCTCTCTTCTCTCCATAGTGTTGCATTGAAACTTTTTAACCACTCTACTCTGGGCTAACATAGGCTGAATGGCTAACTGCATATCTTACTTTGTGTTACCATATACCAACTATGTACCCATGTAGATACCATGCAAGATGCCCTTTCAACTCTAAAAAGCCATGCTGTAATGTTATTTTAAAATATTCTTTAGTACTATAACCTAGGCAGTTCAGGATTTTGTAAGTAGTATCAAACTGATGGTAATATGTATAAGCACAGATGTTAGGGCATAACCTCACTCCTGTCAAAATGGTTAATTGTGTTACTTGATCCTGCTTTTGAGTCTTCCTGAGATTTCTTACAGAATATTATACTAATTTTTAATTACCAGAATCAATACATCGTCACCTCCTCCTTGTCCATGTTATCTTTCCAGGTCACAGTGGTGGGTCAACTGCAGGGAACTGCAAGAAGCAGCAGAGGATGGGGACACAGTGCCCGTGGTAGAAAACTTGCTCTGTACTACATTGGCAATAGCATGGAGAATGGTTACAGTCATACTGGGAAGGCAAAGAAGTTGTTTTTATTTTCCACAATAGTATTAGTCAAAACTCTTGAAGCATAACTGGTCAGGGTGTCTGTGGCACTGGTTGGGAAAGGGCAGGATGTAAAAATCACGAAACCAGAATTGTCGGTCATTGTCTTGCTATAGAGAATTTTCTAGTAAGAGCCCTAGAAGTCAGACTGATCTGACTGACTAGTTTTAGTATTAGAGCAGGGGAAGACAAACATGGTGCAAATTTTCACTCTTCTTTACTAGATAATAGCATAACTACATTAAGGGAACTGAATCACTTCATCATCACCAGTGAGCTAGATCCTTGTCCAGTGTGGTTGATGAAGACCAAGAAAAAAGTTTGGATTGTTGAGGTATATTAATATTTGTTTGGGAAAGCAGGATGATACTGTGGTTGTCTTTAAAAAGGAGGTAATTAGGCTTCCCCTTAAAAATAAAACAAAGCAAGCAAAACAAGCAAAACAATAAACCTCTTCCCACTGTTTACTGAAATGTAATGTTACCTTTATGAAAAATATTAATAATCAAATGCCACCAAAAGATTTTCAAGAATGTCTGAATTTCAGGATTTTCCTCAGTTTCTCTCAGTTTACAGATCTGGGTGGGACAGAGAGTGAGGGACAGAGCACTGATCTTTCTGAGTGTCTCTGTTAAGGGATGAATGCAGATATTCATGCTCATTTATAGGAGTGTTGCCAGCAGATTGAGGGAAGTGCTTCTTCCTCATGCCTGTCCTAGAAATACCTTCAACAAAAAGTGTATTGGAAAGATATTTATGATAAGGTGTTTCAAAAATTCATTTAGCTCAGTGGTGCACAACCTTTCAGTCCCGTAGGTGAATGAGTGGTGTGGGGTCAGTCCACAGGCAAGGTACGGTTTGTAGACCTGATCCAGCACACAGAGCCAGTCCAGCATGTGGCCCCAACTCTGTGTGCTGCATCAGGCTCTGGTCCTGGACCCACATGCTGGAATGGCCCTTGCCTTGCATCAGTTTTGGCCCAAACACCGGATTGAACCCCAACCTCATACATTGGTCAGGCCCTGGCCCTGGTCCTATGCACAAGATAGCTCCTGGCTGAGACCCCGGCCCTATTCCCAGCCCTATACTGATGAGGTCACATCTGGAGTCCTGCATCCAGTTTTGGGCCCTGCACTTCAGAAATGATGTAGACAAATTTAAGAGAGTCCAGTGGACGGCTCTGAAAATGGTTAGGGGGCTGGGGCAAATGATTTATGAGATGAGGCTGAGGGAACTGAGTTTATTTAGCCTGGAGAAGAGAAGACTGAAGGGGGATTTAAAAGTAGCCTTCACCTACCTGAAGGGTGGTACAAAGAGGATGTAGCTAAACTGCTCTAAGTGGTTCCAAATGACAGAACAACGATCAATGGTCTCAAGTTGCAGAAAGAGTGGTTTAGGTTAGATATTAGGAAAAAGTATCCCACGAGGAGGGTAGTAAAGTACTGGAACAGGTTACCGAGAGAGGCTGTGGACTTTCTGTCCTTGGAGGTTTTTAAGACCTGGCTAGACAGAGTCTTGGCTGGGATGATCTGGTTGGGGATGGTGCTGCTTTGAGCAGGGACATGGACAAGTTGATCTCCTGCAGTCCCTTCCAGTTCTAATTTCTATGATTCTATGATTATGTTAGCTCTTTCAATAGTCTCTGATGCTATACTATGTATTCTGTTACATTAGTTCTTACATTATTATAACATTTTCCATCAAAGCACTTTAGTATTCCTTGCAAGCTGTGATGGTTTGAGACTCAACACTTTTGTAGGGCAAAGGAAGAAAACATTTCTAGTGAAGGAAGAGAAAATTTCTAGCCCAAGGTCACATGCTATCTATCCTTACTGAGTCTAGCCCAACTGTCCTGATTTATACCATTTATTTTTTAAGCAATATACCAGGGATACCAAGGTTTACTGGTTCATGTACCACCACCATAAAAACATTTTTGAAGTGTATTGATAGAATTGAAACTCAAATTACTACCAGAGGTAGCACCGTAGTTTGGAAATTCCTGCACAGACTTTTCTTCCATTTGTACCATGTGTGGTGGCAGCCTTGCTGGAGGTCCTCTTTATCTTGTGAGACAGTCCAACAGACAGCACTGAATAATTACTTTTCCTCCCTGGCCTTTCAAATGCTGAGTGCATACAGTTTCACTTTGACACATCCTCCTCCATTCTGTCTGTCTCTGTGATCATTATGTGTGATTGTGGCAAGCCCTTGGTTCCTGATTTAAGAGAGTCTTGAAGGCAAGATCTGTCATTTCCACGGATCATTATAACTAAGGACACATGGGTAACAGATATTTCCAGGTACACCTATACATTTACCCAGTCTTCTTTTGGCTTTCTGCATTGTCTCCAAGAATAAGAAGGGAGCCCATCATAAAATTGTCCCTTATATGTTGACATCTGAGGAAGAACATTCTACAGTGGTAAAAAATATTGTTGGAGTCAGGTTATCTCAGTCCTGTTTATGTTTCTAATGGAATTTATGTGACCTTTGGCAAATAAGCAAATTGAATTGAGTGAATTAATAAAATAGAACCTTTTCATCCAAGATATGCTCTTTCTAGAAAACATTTGTAAGATTGTTTTCAGCTATTTCTGTTTTTATTCTAGATTTGTAGATGGAAAGCATATTTCTGTCCACAGATTTGTTATGGTATAATTTTACTGAAGAATTATGAAAACGCTTGGAGTACAATCATGGAACATTTTATTTGATTCTCATTAAGGAGATCAAAACACTCTTTCGAGCCATATAATTTATGCAGCTCAGATATTTTGAATGAAAAATGTCTTTCCTGGTTACATAGATTTCATTTTGTGGAATAAGTAAGCCTCAGGCACCATTGCGGATATATATTCCACTACTTTTTATGAGGCTAAAGCAGTCTTGACTAATTACCAAAATTCCTTCCAGAACTAATCAAAATTCCATTTGGCTCCATCCATCTCTTCTAGTATTATTTGCATACCCACATGCCTGTCCTAGAAATACCTTCAACAAAAAGTATATTGGAAAGATATTTATGATAAGGTGTTTCAAAAATTCATTTAGCTCAGTGGTGCACAACCTTTCAGTCCCGTAGGTGAATGAGTGGTGTGGGGTCAGTCCACAGGCAAGGTACGGTTTGTAGGCCTGATCCAGCACACAGAGCCAGTCCAGCATGTGGCCCCAACTCTGTGTGCTGCATCAGGCTCTGGTCCTGGACCCACATGCTGGAATGGCCCTTGCCTTGCATCAGTTTTGGCCCAAACACCGGATTGAACCCCAGCCTCATACATTGGTCAGGCCCTGGCCCTGGTCCTATGCACAAGATAGCTCCTGGCTGAGACCCCGGCCCTATTCCCAGCCCTATACTGATGAGGTCACATCTGGAGTCCTGCATCCCAGCCCTGTACCAGTGATGGATTGGGCCCTGTACCAGATTACATGCATCGCCCTAGCCGCATGAGCAGGGCCATGCTGTCTGGCTGGCAGAGCTTGGACATTTGGTGGTTGGGGAGCAGTGACAGTGTTAATTGACACTGCTTTCCTGCTGCCACATTTCTGGCTGTGTGGTCAGCTCTGTGGGTCAGACAACATGTCTTTGCAGACTGCATTTGGCCCATGGGCCAGAGGTCAAGCACCAGTGATTTAGCTGATTATTTGTTTGGGTGTTAACTCCTCACTGTTTTTTTTCTTTTTTACTATTTATTGCGTGAAGGCTCTGAAGCCCTACACACAACTGAGCCCTGTATTATGCCAAGTAATGTACAAATGAAAAAAAAGATGATTCCTGTCCATAGTATCTTAGCTAATTAAAAAAAGATGCCACTAGTGGGTATAATAAAAAAACTGGAAAGAATAGAACAGTGGGAGTGAGACAAACAGTAACAAGAGCATGCCCTTATATTGGGTAGACATGCACACAGCTAGTTTTAATCTATTCCATTTTATTCTTTTCATAAACTGCAAGATTATAAATAACATTAATAGCAGTAGTTTCTACTGAATGTGTATCTACCTTGTGTAATGTGACCATTTCCTGTAAACATCCAATGGAGAACTTGTTGTGGATAGGGTAGCTTTACACAGTATTTTGGTGAGCGTGCTTGATGCATACAGGGCATCACAATGGAAAACAGAGGTTCTCATGACTGAAACTGGTAGGCAGTGGGGGCTGCCATTGTCAGAGGAATAGAGGAAATAAGAGA
This sequence comes from Crocodylus porosus, assembly GCF_001723895.1. NCBI lineage: Eukaryota > Metazoa > Chordata > Crocodylia > Crocodylidae > Crocodylus > Crocodylus porosus. The sequence goes on from NW_017728886.1 coordinate 38,398,090, forward strand.
TGGTGTAAAATACAAGAACAAACAGGCATAAAAATGAAGTATAGATTCAAACTTTTTCATAAGGGTACTCTGCATGAAAAGAAGCAAGTCTTCAATCTATCTAATTACATATTAAGTAGTTCTACAGCAGTAACCATCCTAGAAACTGAGGCCTGTGCAGGGCACGAGCCAGGCTGTGGCTATAGCCCCGGTGGGTTCTATCCCCTGATGTTAAGTAGTGAGAGGGAGAGGCGGACTTGCAGCAGTTCCAAGATATTTTCTTTTATTTAGTCCCTTTCTTACACGCGCTCCACTGATGCAGATGTGGCTGTGCAGGCAGTTACACTTAGTTTAGTCCCAGTCCTAATAAGGGATGGATATAACGAAAACAAAAAGAATCGGGGATCCGCTTATTTACACACCACCCGGTGTTGAATGTGGCTGCCTGTCCCATCCCGGCTCGGGAGAGGGACGAACAAACGACAGACAATCGAGGGATCCAAAATGATTAAAGCAAATCGATCCATCCCGGTTCGGGTGAGGGACGAAAAATCGAATCTCGGGTTGGGTAAGGGCGAAAACAATAAATCGGTGGATCATCTGAGATTAAATCGAACTGGCCTGCAAACCTGTTACTTCGGAAATCAGAGATGCTGTGGGAAGCTGGCCAGGGCTACCCACTGAGCGGTGGAAGCTCCAGCTTCTGGTCTAGCTAGTTGAGCGAGCGATGGATGCTCTGGTGTCTGCACGCTGCTCTGCTCTCCCTGCTCTGCTGGGTGGAAAATTCCGCCCCAGTCTTTATAGGCCAGATGACAAGCCCCATTTTTAAGCCCCCCATTGGTCACAGGGGATGGGGCTTCCCCAGCACATGGCCAGGGGCCATGCAGACGGGGTTTCCCAACACATGGCCAGGGGCCATGCAGGGCTTTCCCAGATCGCGAGGAGAGTGCTTGGTGGCACCTGTTGCTGGGCAAAGCTGGCAGAACCCAGCCGGAGCGTGACAAGGCCTACCTTCAAATATATGGTACAGACTGTTTTAAGGTCTATACTGGGGTAGGCAAAATACAGTCCGCAGGCCAGATCCAGCCCGCAAGGCCATTCTATCCGGACCACAGGCCCTTAAAAAATTGAGAAAATTAGTATGTCTCTGGCCTTGGTTCAGAATGACAGAAACCAAGGGCAGCAGGACCCATAGATTTCATAGACATTAGGGCTGGAAGGGACCTCGGGAGATCATCGAGTCCAGGAGAAGCCTGGTGGGCTCCCACAACAGCAGGGCCCGCCCGGCCCCACCCCCCCAGCCAGAAGCCCCAGGAGGGTCTTCTGGCCTGGGGCCACATGGCTGTCCCGTGCCAGAACCTCAGGTAAGTGGGAAGGTTGGGGGGAAGGGCAGGGGAGAACCCCGGCAGGGAAGGAGCCCAGGGAAAAGCTAAGCATGGTGCGGGGAAAGTGGCCCCTTGCCCACCCCATGTCTGGTGCCCTGTGCTGCAGCCGCTCGCAACCTGCGTGGCTTGCCCATCAGGGCTGCGTGTGGCAATAGCAGCTGCGGCCCCCCTGCTTGCAGTGCTGGGCCGTATTTGCCACTGCCATCTGTGGGCTGCCCAGTGCGCACTCTGGGCAGGGAGTAGCAGCCAAGACTGCCTGGCGCAGAACATGGGGGGGCTGCAGCTGCTGCTGCTGTTCACAGCCGTGACAGCCGAGGCCAGAGCCGGGTTACAAGCTGGTGCCAAGCGTGGGGAAAAGTGGCCCTTCACTTTGCTCAGCACCAGCTTCTTCCCTGCTGGAGAGCAGGGGGTCAGGGCTGTGCACTGCCCCCTATCTGTACTGTGGGGCTGGGGAGCACTGGGAGTGAGCAGGTGCTGGAGCCAGTGAGAGCACAGGGCCTGCACCTGTGTCCCGGGGCCAGTGCCGGCAGGGCCCAGAGCAGCGTGGCAGGAGCGCAGGGTCCTGGCTGCCAGGGGCTTTATGGAGCCGGGCCAGCTCTCGCCTCTCCCTGCTGGTGCAGCCCAGCCCAGCTCCACAGACCCGTGCCAGCCTGTGCCCTGCTTTGGCCCCACTGGTGCAGGCCCTGGACATGGGACCAATGTCTTGGGACCAAAGACATTGGGACATTGGTCCCAAGATGGTGACCAGGGGGCGGGGCACCTGTCAAGGGGTGTGGCTACCCACGTGGCCCTCGACAGCCTGCCAAAACTGGGTAAGTGGCCCTCCACCTGAAATAATTGCCCACCCCGGTCTATATCATGATATCAGGTCTTTGAGTAAGGCGATAAAATATTAAGGAGAAGATTTCTGCAGTGGACTAACGACTTTATATGCCCAGCCTGAGATTGGCTTTATTTCTAAAAAGTGCTCCAGTGTTCTCGAAAACAGGTTCCTGTAAGGCATCTTAAGTCAGCTCCCCAGAAAACTCAGCCATCTCAGATCATTAGTCTTTTAAAAAAATAATTTCAATTTGGATGATCCCATAAAAAAAAAGAAAACCAAACCAAGGGAGAGTTCCTTTCCAAGATATATAAAAGCTACTAATGTTTTCTATCTTCACTGAGTTTATTGTTTATGGAACAATGTTTTGCAGGGTAGAATCTGAGTGCATTTAATTTGACATGTTAATGACTTTCAGCTTTTCCTCAAACTTTCACTCAAGTCATTGCCTGGTTGTGAAAATGAAAAGTTATTATGCATTCCCCTGTGATAAATGCTCATAAATATTCCCATGTATAGTTGTATAGGGGTGGGAGCCCCTTATTGTCACCAAAAATGAGTATGTCCATATGTAGTTAAGTATTATAGTTTTAAGAGCCATGGCAAGACCCCTCTGCTGAAGCAGGAGGATTTAGCTGACATAGAACAGAGCTGGGTAAGTTAATTAGTTAACTTTTAAGTTAATAATTAATAGTTACTAAGTTAATAATTAATAAATTAATAATTAATATGAATTAATAATAATGATTAATTCTAGTGGGGGTAGAGTTTTAGCTTGGTTTAGGGACCCAGTTCTGATTTTCACTGACTTCAGTGGGTATTTTGTTGAGTAACAGCTGTAGGATTCAGCTCCTATTTGTTCATCTGTGTTCATTATTTACGAGAAGGAAAGGGCAAGTATTATGTTTCATTGCTCTCCTTTCTCATTTGATTGTACACTTAGTTTCCTTTCAGTTCAGCACACTAGATATGTTTATGACTCATTCTTTTTTAATTGTTTTCTGTTTTTCTTTTTCTGCAGCAGTTTTCCTTTCTCTTGATGCTCAGTGACAATGAACTTTAGGCACCAAGATGACAGGCTTGGCAACATAATCACTGCAATACCATGACATGCATGTGATGTTCTAGGACACAGTAGTTTCATATTCTCTGTTTTCAATTGCAGGGAGGAGAGCATTGCTATTACCAGGGCCAAATTCGAGGAAATCCTGAATCGTTTGTTGCATTGTCAACATGCCATGGACTTCAGTAAGTTTTCCCAAGTTATTCTTTTAATGAGATGTGCATATATGTATATGCATAATATACATATATTACACATGCACACACACACGTGTTGCTTGAATACCATTGTTGTGTTTAACCACTTAAAAAGATATTTTGTTCTTTTCTATTTACTGTGGTAAGTAGCGTGATATGTCTGCTTTATCATGACTTGTTTTATAAAAGAAAACTATGTCAGTGATTTGTGTTTTTGCTTGCCTTTCATTCACAAAGACACTAGCCATAGAGATTTACCTGCAGAGCTGGTGCTTAAGATATATGACAAATTGTCTGTAAATCTGAATGATAAGATGAGACCCTAGACAGTAAATTAAATTTTGCATCATTTTAATAGTAAGTACCATAATGTTGCATTTAATAGCATTTTCCATCTGAGGATCTCACTGAGATAAACTATTGGGGATTTTTAGTATGCTTTTGGACCTGTTTTAAAGATCAGATTTTCAGAGGAACTAAGTAACCACCACCTTTCTTGATTTCATTAGGAATTACAGATTCTCTGAAGCTCCAATACTGAGGCTGTGGCAACAGTCTACAAATAGCCACATTTAAAAACAGTACTATAAGCTGCTCTTTTCCCTCCAGTTTTGCCAAAGGGCAGGACTTTTATACGATGGGGATCTTCACTGATATGATTATTTTTCATCTCCAACCATTTTTTAATTTCTGTATGACATTTTGAAATGTAGTATCAGATTTCATATTGTTTCAGTTAAATTTGTTGATTTTTTTAAAGTTTGGTATCGTTGCACTAATCATCTGATTTCATTATTTTATCTTCTTTGAAATCAAGATTTAGGAATGAGGAACAGCTCAACCTAGGAGCCATAGCATATTAGTGCATTTGTAGTTTAGGGTGTTAACTTCAAGACTTCCATTAACAATGAAACATTAGGTCTTGGATTGTAGGTCCAAACTGCTGGTAAATTCCTGGGGACCTAGGCAGAAAAGGGAAAAGAGATTGTAAGTGTTTCTTTATGCCCTTTCTTTGGTTCTTCAGGTATTAAGTCTGTGCATTCTAAAGCAATTACATGATCAAGGTGATAATAAGTTGTTACTTCTCTCCCCCCCATTTTTTTTTGTTTATTTCATTTTTGAGCCTCACTTCTAGTCTTTTACTGAGGGGTCTTAAAGCAGATAAATATACAAGCAGCTAAGATCAACAGTGAATAATCTTTCATAGAATGTATGATGTGAATTATGTTGAATAGGCTGGCAGGTTCCAGGACCCTGGTTGAGAATGCAGTGTTTTTTAGAGTTGTGTTAAGCTCAGATGCTATGATGCTGCATCATCATCACAGTTAGCTCTTATATTGTGATTTTCCTCAGTGGAGCTCAGATGCCTAATAAGTACTTCAGATTCATGCTAGTGAATACATCTTAATAGCTCCAACCAGTGTCTGTCTGTTGCAGAGGAAACTAGAGATTGTTATCAGTTAGTGAAGACTGTAGGGCTGGAGCTGTTCTTGAGTAGACTTGGGAGGAATAACACTGGAAAAGATGCGTTTAATGGAACAACAAGCTCTGTACTCTTTGTCCAGGCAAGTGTTAATGCAAGCATTTTCCTTTTCTTCAGCCATCACCCAGGACCCTAGCAGCAGCAGTTGTATTATTGATGTGATGGGTATAGGTCAGATGTGAGACTGGTGTCAGAATTGTTTATATAACCTTATCTTGTGATTTCTATAGGTGTTTATGTCTGTAGTAGTTTTAGAGGTGTCTGTCTCTGATCAGTTAAATTAAGAAGGTAGCAGAGCTGAATGAGAGAATTCTCATACTCGTTTATTTTTTTTCTTTTTCAGTGATTCTATCAATTAGAGATACAATTTTACAATCTTAACACCAAATTAACCAAGATTTCTTTTTTTTTTTGTTTACTTGTTTTGGATGTACAGTAGCAACAGTTAGGTAATACAGAGATTCAAAAGCAAAACATAGCCTTTTGAAAAAGTCACGCATGTTGTTAGGATTACTTTTGTCCATTTATCTTTGCTTGCTCCCTGTTGGGTTTCTTTTTCTTACAATTGTTCAAAAACCCATGGAAATGGGTGTGAAGTACATCACTATTTCGTTTTGTTTCTCTTATTGCAGTCAAATGATGTAAGAGTCTGTTTGTCTGTCTGTCTGTCTTGGTAATCTGAGAATATAGAAATATGGAAAAATATAGGCATCTTTTAGCAGTATAAGCTTAATGCATATTCTCCATAATGCATTTCTTTTATCATAGGTTTTTTTAAAGGAGATTTGTGTTTTCTCTATGTGATGGACAACAAAAGGCACCTGGATGCTTAATAGCACATCCCAGTTTATGGAAAAATGTTTTTTTAAATAATATTATAGCATTTTAAATATTCATGTGTATTCTTAAGCCACAGTCCAGCAAATTCCTCTTCCCTCCTGTGAAATCAGTGTTTCTGTATATATAGGAGTCCATTGTACAGTGCACCTAGTTAGGATTATGATTTTGGTTTGAAAACTGTTACATATTTTTTGGAAAATGAAGGCCTATATCAGAATAATTATAGACATGCCAGGGCTAGGCCTGATTTAAAGGAAGGATTTTATGGCCTATGGTACAAATATCCAATTGGTAATCTTGCTGGATTATGATGTTGCTGCCCACTGGTGGTCAATTTAAAAATAGCAATTTTATGACCAAATTGAATTAAACAGAAATTAACTGTTTCAAATAAATATTTTGAGAGTTTTATATGGTAAAATATTAAAAAATGGGCTGCTAATGGTATGTTATTGTCATTATTAAAGAGTGGTTCGATCAGAGATCAAGACTGGTGTGTGAAAAAATCTTAATACAAGGCTCTTTAGAGAAATGCAAGTTTTGTCTTTGAACATTGAGGCTTAGGTCAGTCTTGAAGATTATACTTATGTCAAATAATGTATGGAAGCATTGCTTAATTTTGGTGTGTGGGATGTGTTTCCAAACAATATTCCATAAAATGTGTGTTTTTACCCACTTGTCTATATATGTTAATCTGTGCTAATTCTGTTAAGACATATATCTGAAATACACCATTTAGGCAAATGTATAATATGTTAATGAAAATCTGCAAAGCATTAAAAGTTTCACATGAAGTTATGGGCCTTTAAAAATGGGAATTAAATTACATCATTTTATTACTCAATTGGGTATGGTCAGAATGAGATGTGCTGATTATAGGGACAAAAAAGATACAACACTTTTCTATAGAAATGTTTTAAAAATCAGTGTCCTTTTTGACCTACAAAAACACCTTGCTCCCTGGCTGAGCTCCTGGCTGAGGTGGTTTAGTGTGTGCCAAGTTTGAATATGCAGCTCATATTTATAGCCATATTTAAAACCATTGAAAGGAACATTTTAGAAAAGAAATGCTGACTCAACTTACTTTCAGAAACACACAATATGCTGCTATATGGCAAAATTGCAAGAAAGGCAGATTTAGGTAAACATAAGAATGGAGGAGGGGTAAGAAATGTACTTTTTAAATATGCTGTTGATTAACATTTTCTATATCAGGTGACTTCAGTAGGATGTATGTATGCTTAAGATCTCTGGATAGGGTTAGATTTCATTTCTGCTATGTATTTACATGTTAACAGTCATGCATAACAATACAATTTAACTATGGGAGGATGTCTTCATTTACCGTGATACTTTAAAGCTTGTATTGCTCCCTGTATTTAGAACTGAGCTGAGTGTCATCACTTGGGAGCTTTGAATATTGGTGCCCATTCATGTGAAACATATTGGTTACTGAGCATGCACAACAGCAGATTTTTCAGGGTATACAGCAGTGTGTCATGTCTATAGTGGATGCCCTTAAAGCAGCTGTACTTGTCTGAAAGAGATTACCTGTATATATAATGAGGAGTACCATTAGGGTACATGAAAGCTTTCTGAGTATTTGAAATACATGGAAAATCCTTTTCCTAAATGATCTGAGGCTACGTTGCTCACTTCTGAAAAAGACTAGAGATTCCTTTGCAGTTTACCCCAGATTGTTCAGTAGCAGGTTTTGTCTTCCTGTGGAATAGCACAGCGCGTAGCCCTCGGGGTGTGCCCTCACACTTTGGTGGAGGCCAGGCTCGAAACAGTCACAGAAGAGAGGGGGTGCTTTCATATCTGATGTGTGGATTGGTGCAGAAACTTCATGATATGATATTTTATATATTTTCCCCATAAAAAACTTGAATAAGTGTATTAGCTTCATAGGGGAGAAGAACTTGTTTCCTTTACCTTGTGCATTTGGCAGCACTTAGTTTATATTCACTTTGATTCGCAGTCATTTCTACTGTTAAGGGCATGCTAAAAATTGGTAATTATTATGTGGCAGTCCTGTCGGTAGAATTATGGCACCTAAGAAGTTAAAATCTGAGGGTCATTTCAGCTTAATAAGCTTGATATGGGCATGACAAAGGTATATTTGTACTCCTGACATACATGAAGAGACAAGCCTCCTAGATAGTTTTCAAAGAAAGGTGTATTCTCTATCAGGGAGAGAACTTCATTCTGTGTTTAGAAAGGTCGTGAAGAGGTCCTGCAGTTCTTGTGTGGGTCTTTCAGGATGACAGAAATTACCATTTTGAAATGGGAAAATATGGTTATCAAGTAACAAAACTAGCATATGGACTCAGAAACAAATCCCCAAAATGCCTTTACATTTTTTTTTTTTTTTTGGTTATTTCTCAGTTTCTCAACCATAACACAAGCTGCTTAAATTGTTTTAATTTTTTAGAAATATTTTAAAATCAATGTTTAAATTTCCTGATTTTAACAGTGGAATGTTCTATGATGGGAATCATACTTACCTTATTGAGCCAGATGAAAACTACACATCAAAGGTAAGTAGAACTTCAGTTAACCCTAGGCATGGTCAGAATCAGATGTACTGATTATAGGGACAAAAAAGATACAAAAATTCATTAAAAAATGTTTATTGAATACAAACATTCCAGAGCACAAGAGAGGTAGAAAATACAAGATTTCCCCGCACTTCTTGCTTTGTGACCCAGTACAGCTAGAGTCCTTATCCATTCCTAGAAGGTAGTCATATAGTGTCCTACGTGTGTAAAGATTAGGTAATATGTGTTCTGAGTATCCTAAGTACTCTCTCAAGAGAGCAGAAACAGGCTTACAGAAGTTGTTTCTCACAGTTGGTTAGTAAATCAAAATATGTGCCTTAGAATTATAGAATCATAAAGAAGCAGGGCCAGAAGGGACCTATGGAGGCCATCCAGTCCAATCCCCAGCATCCTTCTGGTCAGTTTAAAGATGGTTCATTAATGATGGGAAATTCATTATGTCTAGAGCTGTAGATTTATTAAAAACATGCACATACATATCTACTTTACTCCAACTGCATTCATATTGGTCAGCTTTATAATGTTGGCCCAATCCAGCAAAGTACTTTAAGGACATGCTTAACTTTAAGTATATAAGGTAGGCCCATTGATATCAGTGGAGCTGCTCCAGGGCTGGGCAATTATTTCAGCTGGAGGGCCACTTAATGAGTTTTGGTGAGCTGTTGAGAGCTGCAACGATGGCCTTGCCCCTTGATAAGCACCCTGCCCCCTGGTCACCATCTTGGAGCCGGACGTCCTGCCTCCTAACCCTGACCTGTGCCACTGGAAGTCCCTTCCCTTGCCCCCGGCAGTACTCCTTTTAGGAAGGGGGTTTGCCATTTTGGAGCCGGAAAAAAAATTATATACTAAAAATCAAACATCCACAATAACATATTTTAATTTTATTTTTAAAAATATTATCGTTCTGATTTGTGTGTGTTTGCATTGTGTATATAGAGAGGAGATTGCATAATAGCGCAAAATCATCAGGGATGATGGTCAAGGGCAACCAGCACGGTTTCATTAGGGGCAGGTCATGTCAGACCAACCTGATTGCTTTTATGATCAGGTTACAAAGGCAATGGATGCAGGTGTTGCTGTGGACATAGTCTTTCTAGACTTCAGCAAGGCCTTTGATACCGTCTCCCACCCCATTCTCATTAAAAACTAGGCGACTGTGGCATTGATGCCTACACAGTCAGATGGATTGCAGATTGGCTCAAGGGTCGTACTCAAGAGGGTGGTGGTGGACAGGTCATATTCGACCTGGGGGGAAGTGGGCAGCAGAGTCCCCCAGGGCTCGGTCCTGGGGCCTACGCTGTTCAATTT
>NW_017728886.1:38408099-38416251 GCF_001723895.1 Crocodylus porosus
GGGGACCTGGTCACCATCTATAAACTCTCTAGGGGGGACCAGAAGGGTTTAGGGGAGACACTGTTTCCCCTAGCACCCCCTGGCATGACAAGGAACAATGAACACAAATTATTAGAAAGTAGATTTAGATTAGACATCCGCAAGAACTACTTCACAGTTAGGGCTGCTAGGAGCTGGAACCAACTTCCTAGGGAAGTGGTGCTGGCTCCTACCCTGGGGAGCTTTAAGAAGAGGCTTGATGACTATCTGGCTGGACTCATTTGAGTCCAGTGTTTTCTTCTGCCCAGGCTGGGGGTCGGACTTGAAGATCTACAAGGTCCCTTCTGACCCTACTTCTGTGATTCTATGATTCTATGAAGTCTTACTCTTTTATATTACTGGAAGTGTGGGGGGTATGTTTTTTTTCAGGGGCTGTGGGTGTGTGTGTTGGACGTGTGGAGTGTGGGGGAGGGTGTGGGGCATGAGTGAATGTGGGTGGGTGGGAATGTGTGGATGGGTATGGGGTTTGTGGGGGGCTGATGGGTGTGTGGAGGGGGAGGGTGGCTGTGTGTGTGTGTGGGTGCATGTGTGTGGTGGGGTGAGTGCATGTGCAAGTGAGTAGGGCTTCCCTAGAGATGCACAGATATGTATATGGGGGGCTGTTTTTGGGGGTGTGTGAAGAAGGGTGTGGGTGTGTGCAGTGTTTGTGGGGTGTGTGATTGTGTGTGGGAGAGGGTGCGATTGTGGGGCTTGTGTGGGAAGGTTTGAGAGTATGATGGGGTATGCATGGGAGCCCCCTTTTGTGTCCCCATGAACTGGTTAGCCCCTGCTCCCACCCTGAAACAATCCAAAGCTCTCATGCCCTGTGGTACCTCCTTGCCACTGATAACAGCGCAAAGCCCCCAGAGCACCCCATGCCTGTTCTGCACTGCTCAGAAACCCCACAGTACCAGTGGGGACCTGCACATGCAGCCTTGATTTGGCACAGCACACCCCGTGCCTGCTCTGGACTTAACCATCCAGGCTCACCTGCAGTGGTGCTGGGTAGAAACTGTTGCTCAGCATGGGGAAAAGCAGCCCCCCTCCCACCACTGCTGGGCAGTTCTTGGTGCAGCCAACTGGATCCTGCACTATGCTGGGCTGCCCACATCAGTGCCCACTCTGGGCTGCCCAGTGCAGCAGCAGTGACAGCATGGAGCAGCCTCAGGGCAACCTGGGAGGCAGTAACGCAGGGCAGTCTGGCACGGGCTCCAGGCACCTGCACCAAGAACTGCCCGGCAACGGTGAGGGGCAGGGGCTGCTTTTTCCCTGTGCCAAGCAACAGTTTCTGCGCAGCACTGCTGCCACTGCTGAGCCTGGATGGGTGAGTCCGGAGCAGGCATGAGGCATGCCAGGTCAGGGTTCCACACGCAGGTTCCCGTCAATACCATGGGGCTTGGGGCCAGTGATGGTGGCAGCCAGAAGGAGACACCATTGCCTGGGCTGCCTAGAAAGGCAGTCCAGCTGCGGAGCTGTTCCAGCCCCACCTTATGCACAGAGGATGGCAGAACGTGCCATGGCCAGGCGGCGACTGGGCCAGGTGGGACCAAAGGACCCGCTGTGGGCTGGACAAATCCCCTCTGCAGGCCATATTTTCCCCACCCCAGGGCTACTCACATGCTTAAAAATCAGTGCATGCTTAATCAGGACATTAATGATCACTTCTTAATTGGGATGGGTAAGAGAAGGATCTGTAGCATGAAAAAAGATCCCTGAGGTCTAGTAGCTTGTAGTTTTTCATTACTTCAGCAACACATGACCTTGGTACCTGTCATCCTTTTTGGATGCTCTTCCTAATACTCATGGCATGGATTATTTTATCCTGGTTCAATGCAACTGTCTGTTTGCTCTTTCAGGAAGACTTCCACTCTGTTTATAAATCAAAGCTATTTGAATTTCCTTTGGATAACCTACCAGCAGGTATGATTTTTAAAAAATAACCTCTTCTTTTTTGTCTTGTCTTAGTTTAATACCAAATTTGTTAATCATATTTCATGTAGTTAATCTTTTCATTTACTTGATTCTTCTTTTTTGTTCAACTAAAAAGGTTTGGAAGAAAAAATAGCAAATCAAACTGCACCTGAACTTTTGTATCACTGAATTTTTAATAAAGTCTTTTAAGTATGGACTATGTTTATGCTATTATACATAAAGCAGATGCTTTGCAGTCTAAAGGCTATTGAAAATAATTCCCATTTGCTAGATATTGATGATCTTTGGTTTCCTCAACCATTAGAGAGGAGTAATCTGCTGGTCCTTGCATGTGTCAAGGTGCAGAACCTTCTAAGTTTTATCCAAGTTCTGGTTCTTAATGTCTATGCCTCAGTTTTCATCTCTATAACTGGCACATACAACAAGGTTTGCATGTTTTGAGGTTTACTTGCTTAGTAACGGATACTGAAAATGGAAGGGTTAACTTTTAGTACACATGTATCTCCATAAACACTTTGTATTATGTAAAGAGTTAGGTAATGTTTAAAAAATAATGTTTTTTTAATAAAATTCTAAATTGAAGCTGAGAATTTAATAAGGCATAGAAACATTGTCAAGTGTATATTGGTTTGCAAATATAATTTCCTACTACATGCAGTGCATCCTAGATAAATCAGATCTGCCCCACCCTGCTTGTTTCTTAAAGAAAAAAAATGTCCAGTGTTGGTGTTCTACAATATTGAGATACAGAAGGTATAAAGACTGGGGCCTTCTTGTGCTGAATTTTCCATAGACATGGATGAGTCTTGGCTCTGGAGGGCAGTGTTCTTTTGCTCATTGATTTGTGGGAGAAGCTGCAATATTCATAGCACCAGTGAACTTCCACCACAGGCTGTAATGATTAAGTTCCCATAAAATCTACTTTGTAGAAGTTTTTTTTCTAAATAAAAAGTGTCCTTGGTAGATTTGCTTATGTACTGTTGGCTAGCACACTGTAAGGGGAATAACTAGCTCAGAACTTAGTTGAAAATTCATTATGAAACTGACTATACACATGCATCAGAGGTGGTTACTCTCTTCAGTTGTGGGGAAAGATGCAAAATGGCTTTATAAACCAAACAGCATATCCAATATGAGGCCAAGTAATGGCGTACACTTCTGTGTGGGATCTGTTTGCCAGGATGCCCTCTAACATAGCCAAAGATAGGGTGACTGCTGAGTTTGAAAGGAGTCTTTCTAAAGGGGTTACTAGAGCATGAGGCATATTGGAATTAGACTTGGGTGTCCTCTGGGCAAAGGGATTTCCTTGTGGGAAGCATTGTTTTTTTTACGTATTTGGGGAAAAATAAATATCAATTTTGATTTTTTTATGATTTTGAGAAGCAATTTTTTGCAAGCAGCAACCTGTTACCTTCAAAGAAAGTGTCACATAAGACTTGCCACCTGTGACATTTTCACAAAAATCTTGATTTGGTTATATTTTGCTGACTTTTGTCATCAAAACTCGAACATTGTTGGCTTTACCACCAAAACCCCCATGTATGCAATCTGAGATAGGGAAGGGTTGCCAATTGATCAGCTTGTGGAATATGAATGAAAATAGCATTTGTATACACATACTTTGGCATGAATATGACACTAGTCTCATGCCTGCTTATGGTACTTTAGGATCTCACATATAAACAAATTAAAGCAAGAGAATTGGATAACATGTTATAGATTCTGTTAAACTCTCTGTCTGCCCCTTCTGCATTCACACGCAATGTTGAACACCTGCCCTGAATTTCAGATGAAAGATTTAACAATTGTAGAAGAGTTAGGTTGGGCTGGAAGGCTTGCTGTCCTGAGTGATAGGCAGGGAAGCAGAGGTGGATGTCATGGGGTGGAGTTATAAAGTTTTGGGTTGTCATCTGGGGGAGTCTATTGTTGTTTCTTATTTTGTGGTTGTTTGTCTTTTATTGTAAGCTTCCCTGAGCCTTTCTGGATAGGGTGGAATATAAATAGTTACCAATTTTATTTTCACAGAACACCCCAAAATTTTTTCATTCTCTGTTGTTTATGTTGATTTTTGTTTTAATCAATAATATATAATAAATATGTATGTGTAACTTCCATTGCCTGATATGCATCTGTGGACAGCACCAATGAACCATTTAAGGGTAAAATTCTGGTCCCATTAAAATCAATAGCAAAGTTCTTATGGACCAGAATTTTAAGAACATGAGCTTTTCTGTCCTTATTTCCTTTACCTGGTATAGTACATTTGCAGTTAGAAGTATACAATATTTCTGACTTTTTGTCTTTTTAAAATTACTGTAGCTGGACTATTTGTCTAATCCCGTCCTATAATTAGGATGGATATTATACGAAAAAAAAGCATATTGCCATGTTCTTTATATCACTAGTATTTCTCTTCTTCTTATTGATCTCATTTGTGAAACTTACATGCCCTGAGAAGTTTTATCCTTAAGGTCAGGATTTTGTTCTCATCCTTTTTGAGTTCTCTTCCTCAGCTAAGATTTTCAGTCATAGCTACATTGTGAATGTGCATTGATATATCAAGAGCCTTTTATGCTGGCAGTAATAAGCTAACTTCATATCAGTACTAATAGAAGCTTACAGTATTCTATTATGGTATTGGCAGCATAGCTTTTTATTTTCTTCTGTTCCATGGAAATTAATATATATATATATATATATTGTTTGCAAATAAAATATACTGCAGTGTGTGATGACCTGCAGATACTCCATGCTACAGTGTGAATCTGTCAGATTTTGCTGAATATGGAGGGTTATAACTTTGAAGAGGAAAGCTGCAGGGATAACTCAAGGTGCCCCAAAAACTGATTTAGTCGTTTGAATGGTGGCAGAGAGGTGCGTAATATGTCTTGGTACAGTTCAAGGGGTATGAGTTCAAACTGTGCTCTAGGCTCATGCTGAAGATCACCTGCACTCAAATGGGTACCTGCTCTTTCTTGTGGGAAATAAGGTGGCTGTGGTAAGGCCAGCTATAGCACTCTTTTGTGTGCCATGGCTGAAGAAATTGCTATATAAATGATCATTGTTATTTTATTGTTAAAAATGTACTATTACCACTGGTTTTTTCATCAGAATATAAACATTGAAATTAGTTCAATATTTATATAAATTTATAATTATAAATACAAATTCTGAAATACGCTTTGGTAACATGGCATCAATGCTTAGATTGAATAGACAATTGGGTACAGTGAAAATATCAAAAAATACAACTGTGCCCCCCCAGTACAGACCTATACATTTCAAAACTGTTAGTTTTCATTCATTGTGAGCTCTAGAGATTGACTAGGGGCTACCTCTCAGTGGCCACCATATCACATGTTAGCTAACAATATTTTTAAAGACGATCCTGTCCCTTTTATTCTCTCCTGGCAGAATATGCTATGCTTAGAATTTGAGTTATAATATCACAGCTAAATATCTTCAAATATATTTGCTCTTCTGTAAGACAAACTGAAAGAGAACAAATAGAATAAAGAAAAAGGACCTGACTCTATGAACATGACCCTTATATGTGACTAACTTTAGTCACACGAGTAAAACCATTTAGTTTAAAGGAGTTACTTATAGCAGTGAAGTAACCTAGGTAAGTATTTGCAATCTTGGCTCCTAGTTCATGAACTATCATGAGATAGTGTTATTTTATATCTAGTCCTGGTGATTATGTTTTGTTCAATCCCAGTGGGAGAGAAATATGTATGAAATTTTTTCACAAAAATGTGGTGTAATCTCCACTGTTTGGGTGAAATAGGCCAGTCATCTGTATTTTGATCTTATGATTTTTATTGTCAGAAGCAATTTGTATGGTCATCCTTGTTACATTGCAGCGATTGTAGTCCTTTCAGTTTCTTAAGCTACATTATCTTTTCAGCCTGGTGTTTGATTCATGTGCAGAAATGCTGTGTTTCATGCACCGCATATGCAGAATCACCAGAAGTGGAAATGTGAGAGATGTTTAAGACTAGATGTGCAACCAAATGTCTTATGATTGCATTACAAAGCCAAATTGGGGGCAAAGATTATTTGAATTGAAAGTGCCTTGCTTTGCACAACCCTAGCCATAATATTATTCCTCTCAGTCACATTAAGACCAAATTGAAAACCTGAAAGAAGATTTCAGCTACTGATAACTAAAAGGATATTCAAAAGTTGGAACAAATGCAGAGAAGGGAAGCTAGACTATTAATGAGGACATAGTATTAGATGAGAGATTGCTGGAATTAAATACCTGTAGCCTCAAAGAAAGGTGTTTAAGGACATAAGAAAATTAATTAATTTGAGACCTATTAATGCAAGAAAAAGCCTCTGTTTATATAAAAAATATTGGAACAAGGAATGATAAATCTAAAATGAAAGAAGGAAAAATTCAGGTGGGAAATTAAAAATGATGAGGACTAATGTTGTCTCCTGTTTAGTTCATGCTAGTCTCCTCATCATCTCATGACTTTCTCTACGTGTTACATGCATTCTGGAATTACCTAGTTAATTGTGCGAATTAACTATGGTGCCTTAAATGTTTCAACCAACTATAAAGTTATTGCTGGTAATGTGTAATAACTTTATAGCTGGTACCTATTCAGGTTTAATTTGCATATGTAGACTGTGCCCTGCGGCTGGGAGCCCCATCAGCTGTTTGGAGCCTCAGCAGTGGGTGCCTATATAGATTGTAAGGCCGGAAGGCACCTTGGAAGATCATCGGGTCCAGCCCCCTGCACCAAACAGGAAAGATAACTGGGGGGGTCAGGTGACCTCAGCAAAGTGACTCTCGAGTCTCCTCTTGAAGGTTTCGAGGGTAGGTGACTGCACCACCTCTGGAAAGAGCTTATTCCACACTCTGGACACCCTGACTGTGAAGAAGTTTTTCCTAATGTTGAGCCTGAATTGATCTTCCAGGAGTTTGTGGCCATTACTCCTGCTTTTCCCCTCGGGTGCCCTGTTGAACAGTTGCTTCTTTAGTGTAGTGGTAAGCTGCTACCAAGTCCCCTCTCAGCCGCCTTTTCCTCAGGTTGAAGAGTCCCAGATCTCTCAGCCTTTCCTCATATGGCCTGCCTTTTAAGACTCTGATAATAAGGGTGGCTCTTCTTTGGACTCTCTCAAGCTTGTCCATGTCCTTGTTAAAATGTGGTGCCCAGAACTGGATGCAGTACTTC
The DNA here is from genome assembly GCF_001723895.1 of Crocodylus porosus. Taxonomy (NCBI): domain Eukaryota; kingdom Metazoa; phylum Chordata; order Crocodylia; family Crocodylidae; genus Crocodylus; species Crocodylus porosus. The sequence goes on from NW_017728886.1 coordinate 38,415,239, forward strand.
AGTTGGGGTCTCATCCGTGCTGAGTAGAGCAGAAGAATTACCTCCTTGGTTTTGCTGGAGATGCACTGATTAATGCATGCCAGAGTATTATTTGCCCTGCTGGCAACAGCATCACACTGCTAGCCCATATTCATACTGTGGTCTATTATTACTCCCAGGTTGCTTTCATTCATGGTGCTAGTCATTTTGGTGCCGCCAAGCCTTTAGGTGTGTATGCACCTTCATGCCTGGAAGTTCCCAGCTGAGGCTGGCGACTAGCCATGGGAGCACATGTCCTCACAGCTGGAAGCTCTCTCAGCTGACAGGGTCCCCACAACCGGAGCAGAGCTGAGTGGGGCAAGGGCAGATGCAGGCTGCCCACTGCAGGCTCAGGGCTCCCCACCTTGCTGCCTTTTCCTGGTAGCCCTGTGCTGGCTGTGTGCCCCCTGCCTGCCTGGCAGGAGTGAGGGCACAACTCCATACTGTGACCACCCCTGCTGCTGCTGGTCAGGCAGGGGGCACATTGCCATGGCAGTGTGGCCAGTGTGGGGCTAACAGGGGAGGAAGCCAGGGCAGGGAGCCTTGAGCATTCAGTGACCAGCCCACATCTGCCCCTGCCCCATGCATAAATCTGGGGGGGCACATATGCCCATATGCCCCCTGGGGGGGGTGTGCAGTGGTGGGGAATCGCCCCTCCATGGACGAGCTGCCCATGGCTCTGTCCCACTCCCTGGCCTGGGCCCCATGCCCCAACCCGGCTGGGCAGTACCCCCACCCCCTGCCCCACTCCCTCCCTCACCATGGGGGCTTATAGTTTCATAGTTTCTAGGGTCAGAAGGGACCTGAGCAGATCATCTAGTCCGACCCCCCACCATCGCAGGAAACAATACTGGGGTCAAACAACCCCAGCAAGATGTTCATCCAACCTCCTCTTAAAACCCCCCAGGGTAGGAGCCAGGACCACCTCTCTTGGAAGTTGGTTCCAAATCCTAGCCGCCCTGACAGTGAAGTAGTGCTTCCTGATATCTAGCTTA
>NW_017728886.1:38416351-38549123 GCF_001723895.1 Crocodylus porosus
GAGTGCCCCTCCTCCGACACCTTGCTAATTAACGAGGATGTGTATTCCTCCTTGGTATAGAGTGCCATGCCCCCACCTCTCCTTCCTATCCTGTCCCTCCTGTACAACCTATAGCCCTTGACATTCACCACCCAGTCATGCATAGAGTCCCACCACGTTTCCGTGATCCCCACTATGTCAGGGCTGGTGTCAGCCATCAGGAGGGCGAGTTCCTCCTGCTTGTTGCCCATGCTATGAGCATTTGTGTAGAGGCATTTGAGGCCTCCCGTGGTTGTGTGTACTGCCCCCCTAGTCCCAGCATTCCCCATGATCTGCCCTCCCCCAATACTCCCTTCCTTCCATGGATCTACCTTCAGGGAGCTGATCTCCACAGTGTCCGGCTGTATTCCTAGCCACGTGCATGTATGTGGGCTCACACATGCTCGTGACGTCCCCTGCATCCCACTCCTGGCAGCTCCAAGGAGCCCCTGCCTTGGAACACTGCCAGCCTGCAAGGGGAAACTAACCGTTTCCCAATCCCTGCACAATACTGTGAATCTGGGAGAAATACTGTCTCGGAGTCATGCATCCTGGTACTGGGTCTATCCCACCCAGTTAGGGATGGGTGGTCACCCTAGATGGGATCTGACTTGGAATCCCACAATCACATCTCCTGCCATTTACATGTAGTACAGTAGGAGGTATGATTGTATGGATTGTGCATTGTGTGGATTACACATTTTACTTGTGACCAGCAAGTAAAATGAAATATGGCTAAAGAATAAGCTACTCAGTGTTTCTGATGAGAGATTTTCAAAGTTGCTGACAAGGTAGAATTAATTTAAGGGAATATTAAATTTGTTGTGGATATTGTCAGTATCCCAAAGGTTTAGCTCAATCCTACCATGTCATTCTGTGAAAAAAATGACTCTCAGAGCATGTGTTCACTTTGTTTCCTTTTCATGGTAATATATGCAGACAGTTTAAGAGTGGGGTGAACTGATTGCTGAATTAATGAAAATATGATTAATTTCATGATAGCACCATACAAAATTACAATTTCAATAACTGGAGTCTTAGTCTTAGAACACCAATTACACCTTCTATGGTATGATACCCACATAATGATTGTTTTAACAAAACTTTGTTATTAATAGTAGACTTTTTATTCATACTCTGTTGTTAGGAAAGCAGCTGAAACATTGTCCGCAGTCTAGATAAATATTCAAAAAGTACAGTTGTTATCTAATTTAAATATGAAAAAAACATGCCAAGTGAAATGATATACTTTTTTTTGTAAAACTAAAGACTTTTCTCATTGTGCTTTCCATGTAGAATTCAAGCAAATGAACACTACATCACAGAAGTTTGTTGTAAAGTCAAGACACAAAAGGAGTAGAAGACAGGTATGAGCTGATATACTAATTTATACTGTTAGGATTGGCTTACAGCTATTGAATGACTCTGAAGATGAAATCCTATTGTTTCTGTCATTTTGAGATATGAGATATAAATAAACAAATAGTCAAGGGAGGGAAGGAATTTCAGTAGCATCCATGGGCAAATGCAGGATTTTGTAAAAGGGGTGCAGGAGCAGTAACCAACATTTCAGGGATGGTTGCACCCTCACTCCTAGCCCCTTTCTACCCCTGGATGGGCAAACCACACCACAGGAACATCAGATGAGGATTTCTTTTAAGTCTCCAAATCAAGTAAGATATCCCGCTCTCCCTCCATTACTCTTTGTGCTCAGTGGGACGTCCCTCCAGGGACAGTGGCAGTGGTGGGCAGTGGAAGGAAGTAAAGGGAGAGGAAGGAAGGGGACATGCCACTGAGGGAAAGGGAAGGGGGGAATTCTTGAATCTTGAATTCTTGAAGAGGGGAATCTGATTCAGGGATTTAAAAAAGGCATCAGCTGCTGCTCCCATGGCATTGCCTGAAACAGGGGTGTCACTGCACTCCCATCTTGATCCACCTCTGCTAGAGGCTTTTTGGAGACGGCTGAAAAGTGGGGGAAACTGAGGAGGAGGAGGAAGCAGCATTTCAAGAGCGCTGCGTTCACTTGGAAAAGTGCACAATTGTCTCCTGATCTCTGAACTAAACATAAGACTAAAGGCTAAAAGAAGTGGCAAACACATATTTATCACCTTGAAAGTAAACAGGCAATAAAAGAAATTGACACATAAATGATTTTTTGTGAACATCACTCTATACCAGATAGCACTAAAGGGATTTGCTGCTTTTTCATAAACAGCATGCAGTAGCTGTAGAGCTATAGCAGCAATCATAACATAATAATCCTTGTGGGAAAACCAGAGAAAATAAGGACAACACAGCTGTGAATATCTGTAAACTGGAAGGAAATGAGGCACTAAATTGACTGTGAAGTAATGACTGATTTAGAATTTGAACAGATAATACAGCCTTTTAAGTGCTTTTCTAGCTAAGAACTGCTTTCTCTTTATATCAGTGTTGTAATCTCCTAACTGATAGCAAACTGTTTCTAAAAATTCAGTTGCTGTTTAGGATTTTAAAAAAATCTAGGAGTTCTTGTTTGCTTTTTAAGTGTTTATTAAGCTCTGGAGGAGATCGGGCAGGGAACACTTACCACTTTTAAAGAAAATACCTATCATTCTTCCACTAGCCCTCCAAAAACTCTCTAGATTAATTTTGGAATTAAAGTGTGTCAATGTGTGGTTTACAAGCATAGACAGGCAGAACAACAATGTGAACACACAATTATTTTTGTAATGTTAGATTCTGGAATAAAATAAGTGAAATGATGGAAGCGTAGTAGTATGATTTATACCTGAGACCAGAATAAAGGGAATAAATTATCCTTCCTGCTGTAACAAATTGAGATGTGTTTTCCATAAAGATTTAAACAGAAATTGAACGTTAATGTTTCTGCAGGTTCGTCGGATTCCACATAAAGTTGAGAAGGAAACAAAATACATTGAGCTAATGATTGTTAATGATCATCTAATGGTAAGACTTACATGCTTTGCTACTTAAAATTTATTAATATTTTAAAATTGTCTTAAGCCTCTGAGGCAAAAATAATTAGGCATTCTATGTTGCCAGGGTGTAAATTCAGCCTACATCTTAAAGACAATTGATTCTGACCTTGTATTGCTATTGTGTAATTACATAGAAAATACTCTTGATTTTCACCAATATAAATGAGAACAATCTTAGATTAAATATGAAGAACTAGAATCTTGGACAGTAGTTTCCTGTGTTTCTGGACTCAAAGCAGATCACATTTCTTTCATAGTGTTTTGAATATTATTATGCTTACCACTAATATCCATGCAAATCAACAGTGTTTGCGTATTGATGACAGACAGATTCATAATGACTGAATTTATTGAGACATCAGAATACACCAATGTTATATTTTATTGTTAAGCAAGTACCTTTCTAGAGAGCAAGTACTAGGGCTTTTTAATACAGCTGAGAAATACATAAACCGGAGCCAATAGCTGGGCACTAAAGCTAGGCAATTTCAAAGAAGTAAAGTTTTCACAGTGAAGAGAATTAATCCTTGGAAAGAGTAGGTAGTTAGCTGTGTTAGTTTGAAGTCAGGTAGAAGTTAGGGCAGGATAGCACCTTAGAGACTAACCAATTTGAAGATGCTATGAAGGTGGTCACCTACAAAAACCTATCCCTCTCTAAAGCAGTTAGTCCCTAAGGGTGCCTGTACATGAGCATTGAGGCTGCTTAGACATGCTGTAATTACCGAACATTGGAACAGACTCAGTTAAACGAGTGTGCTGGAGCGTGGTAGTTATTGTGCTCCAGCAGCCTTCCACGTCTTGTGTATCAGTGTCCCCATGCTTCAGAATGGCAGCAGGGGCACTTAACTAAAGCATATTGAATGAGCTATGGTTCAAGTGCCCCTGCTGCCATTTTGAAGCGTGGGGATGCTGATACATGAGATGCTGTGGCACTTTAATTAGAGTGGCTGCTCTAATTAAAGCACCCCTCTCCCCCACCCCTGGAGCATGTGTAAAAGTGCCCTAAATTGCTACCTTGCCTTACCTTCTGATTAATCTTCAGGAATAAAGGTAGTGACTCCACTTCTTAAAATCTTTAGATAGGGATGGATTTCATTTCTGAAAGATATGCTTTAGTTAAACCCAAATTATGATGCGCGGTAGAAGTAAGTAGATAAAATTCTGTGACTAGTGAATCTCTTAACAGATTGCATGAGATAAGTTATGAAACCCTTATGATTTTAAGCTGTATGAATATATCAGTTGTATCCATCTTTTCCGCTAAGTCTAGTATATTCTGAGGAGTGCCCAAATTTGGAAACATGCCCATCAAGTTGTAGAAAGAATAATACACTGTCATCATTGGGTGATTTAATCCATTTACAGCTCTATTTGGTGAACAAAGCATAATTTCTTAAAGCACAGAGGAAAATGTTGGATGCCATTCAACATTTTCTGAATTATTGTGTTCAAGCCTGGAGAGTAGAGGCCACAGCCTGGACAGTGGTACATGTTCTACCCAACTGAACAGATCTGATTCCTCCAAAGTCTAGTGCTTCTTATATTATGATATTTATGGATAGTATCAGAGTCAGTCCACTGCTCCCCTGCACAGACTGTAGACAGCTTTGGAAATGAATTATTTCCTGTTGGGTTACAATATTTTTGGTAAAGGGTCTGAGGCAATGTAACTGAGACAGGGGTGACTGGGATAGCAGCCCCAGGCACTGCTTTTGTAGGAGGGATACAGAAACAGCCATTGTCACAGTAGTAGCTAATTGTACAGCTGCAATCAGCATGGCAGGAGCCGGCGCTGCCCTGAGTGCTGTGCAACTTCGGTGGGTGCAGCGCTGTGCTGCTAAGCCTCTGGGATTAACCCAGTCATTATTAATTTGCCTGCACTCTGTATCTGGAGCTATGATTATGGACAATTAGTTACGGTATTGGCAGTGCGCTTTGGGCTAGCATTTGAATAACCATGGGCACTGTGAGATGCAAAGTGCCTTTTTAATGGTCACACATTCTGTTGTTGAATTTTCAGACACTTCAAACTTGAGAATGTTCCAGTAACTGTGTTCATCTTATCACTGTTTTTGTTGAGTCTGCAAACAGCAGTAACCTAAAATTGGTGAATTTCTTCTTAGCTGAGTTATTCCAGTATGCACTAAGCTACTGACATCACAGCCCTCATAAATCAGTGTTGGAATCTGGCTGTTCAGAGTCAAGAAGTTGATTCAACGTTTCATTAGCCCTATAACAACACTTGTCTCAGTTTTTATTTAATAGAATATGTTAGAAGCACCACAACTTGTACAAAACCATAAAATATTGAGGAAGACTAAATAGGCATAACTTACCTATAGCTGGCTACCATATTCTGTCTCTGGTAGATGCGAGACAGCAAGATATCTTGTGGCAGCAGAAAATAAACAATCTTATGCAAAGATGCTTATTGCCTGGTGATTTAGATCCAAACTTTGCCTTCCCTTGAAGTTTGTATAGGCTGGTAATGTATAAAAGGTACCTTTTTATTAATTTCTCTATTTTGGAAAGAGGGATTTATATTAAAAAGCCAAAAGCAATCTCCCTATTGTGAGGAGACCATCCTAAACAAAACATGAGCACCCAATGATGAATTTCTAGGAGCAGTTACTTCTAAAGATATACTTCCCTTTACTGGAGTGAAAACAAGGACATAAACTAAAAACCACACTATTTTTGTCTGCTTTAGATAATTTGGTGATATCAGTATATTCTGAAAAGGACAAAAATCAGCTGCAAAGATATATTTATCTTTAGATCCCAAAGCCCTTTTCAAAAAGAGGGGGGTGGGAAACCATCATCCTTCTAATTTTTAAGATGGGTCAATGGAGATTGATTTTTCAGAAGAACTAAGTATCTGCAAAGCCCTTGATTTTTCTAAACTTGTTAGAGCTCAGCACATCTTGAAGATCAGCTCTGTGTAGTTTGTCCAAGGCCACACAGTAAATCACTGCCAACTGAAGTGAAAAAAAAATGAAGCAAAAAAGGTAGTGGACACAGTGACCTTGGAAAAAAATCTGAACACATGGCTGAAAAGAATAATTAAATACTATCATTTTTAAAACATTCTTGTAAAGTCTGTCTATGACTGCTACCTCATCACAAAATAAATGTTATCAAAGGTAAAATATTTCTTCAGCACTTTTTTTATAGCGGAACTATCAATACCGAAGTATTTGTGTTTAAGGATCCTTTCATGCCCCCTAAAATATAAGTTGGGAAATATTTTTCAATTGTATTGTGCTCAGTAAAATAAAAAAGGGCGAGTCAGATCTCGGGTAAGGATTATTGTGAGCTCAGGCTTAAAAAACAAAATGACAAATGATAGTGTAACACCCCAAAAGTAGTCATTTTAAAAAAAGACTCATATGAATGCATCCAGTTCAAAACAAAGAATTGGTGTATACTTTAGAACGTATTCCTTTTTAGGAATAAATATGTAAATATGTTAACGTTTCCTAAGTATTCTTTAAAGATTCTACATTTAGAAAAATTTACACAGATGCTGGATTTTATGTACTGAAAATAGTTTCACGTAGTGCTTAAAGTGTGTGCATAAATCTTTGGAGGCCTGAGGCCTGAATTTGGTGTTCAAGCCTTTTTCTTTAGTGCTCTGTACTTTTCATTTTGTTTCTGTGTTCTACCATCTTTTCTTGACTATCCTTGTGCCTGACTTCTCCTTCATGTCATTTCTCTCATGGTTATTTTGTCATGGTTTTTTTTCATCATACATTTTCTTCCATCTCTTCCTGAGTGTATTTTTCTTTTCACCTAGTCTCTATTTCCCAGGTTGTTACAGTAGTATCTTAGGTGGGTACAGGCATTCATTTTTACTGATAAAAATTTCTTACTGGTAGAAAACTAGGCTGGGAGCTGGAGTGTACATGTGTTGCAGCCCCCTAGCTGGAGAGTTACATATACGAGCTGTCCAGCCAGGGACCACAAGAAGGCTGCTCCCTGGGTCATCACTGCCCTTAGGGGAGCTCATTACCTGGTAGCCTGCCCTCTCCCCTGCCTGGGAAGGAGGAAGACTGTCAATAGGCAGCCACCCTGGTTTTAAATTGCCTCTTCAGCAGCCCAGATGAGCTGCACACCAGGTGATTTAAAGTCAGAGGAACAGAGAAGTGTGGCTAGGGACAACTTTGAAACTGGGTCCTGGCTCCCCAGCTGACCTGAGTGGGTTGTCAGGGAGTCAGAGGACTGTGGGGTGCAAGTGTCTCTCCCTCCTGAAAAGCATACAGGCATTCAAGTCATATAGGGAGGAGGAAGATCTTCCTTGTAAATAACCTATCGAACATCTTGTGGAGGAGACAGTTTTCTTCTGCAAGAAATCTCTTGATTGTCCCTTCATCTCTCTTTTTCGTGGTGGGAGAAAGGCTTTTCTCTTAGCACAAAAGGAATATCTGTACATTGCCTTAATCTCCCTTTCCTCCTGCCCAGGTCAAAAACTACATAGTTCCTTGGCTTATTCCTCTTTTCTGCCTCCTGCTCAGCAAAACAATCTTTCCTTTTTCCCATCTACAATTTGAAGCTTGGAAACTCTGGATTTCAGACACTCTCTGGGCTGCCTGGTACTGGTTGGGAAAATATTTCAAAGAACTCCACAGGAGCCAGGCTGCAGGAGGCTGAGGCATGTGTACGGTGTGGAGTCCCCAGCTGTTTATGACGGGGTGGAAAAAACGAAGATATTTTCTAAATAGTTTTTCCAGGCTTGTAGTTTCCTGAAACCTTGAGGAGTTTTTTGAGGCATGTTTTTGTCATGGCACCAGAGGGATATATTATTCTGGCTGACCTAATCACTATGTACAGACATTGTATAAAAACTGCAAACCACCCAATAGAGGCTAGACAGGTGGTAAGGCGAGGGCTTTGGCAGCCCCACAAGGACTTATGGGAGCATTTCAGAGCTTCAGGGATTGCATATTCCAGTCACTCTCACTGGTTTTCCAGAGTGGTTAAAGGGAGGTTGTTTTTATGGTCCACTTCTGGTGGGTGTTTAATATGGTAATAATAAACAGCATATATTACCTTTCAAGAGCAGGAAACATGGACCTGATTTTCAGCAAGTACAGGGCACCTTTTTAGAGTGTTTTAGGTTGGTTTCCAAAACTGTTAGACACATCAGAAAAACTTGGTCTAGGTGTCTTAGGCTTTTCTAAAGCATTTGTCACTGTAACATTTAAGCACATTAAAGGTGCAGAATTATACGAGGGCTGTTCAATAGGTAGAAGGACTTGGGAAGGTTATGTTGCATAGGAAATATCACCTTTATAGAATAATATTGCAGTGTTCTACTGTTGCTGTGTCATTACAAATATGATTTGAGACTGTTACTGTGAAGTACTGCAATTTATTTTTTATAAGGAAAGACAGGTAGAGATTTGGGACAGAATAATTTCAGGAAAATGTGTTCAGATATATTAGACTGCAAGTGGACAGATTAATATTGACTACATCTGCAAAGCAGTTTCAGGTAAGGATATTGAAATTATGATAGCATATGCCATATTGGCATTTGACCGTTAACTACTAATAATTTATGGTTTAAGGTCATGATAATGATAACAAGTGCAATAAAAATACTTTCATAGAAATTCTATAGCATCTTCACCAAAGAACTTAACTTTCCAAATATGTATTAATTGATCCTCCCAATACTGTACAATGCATATTTGAATAATTTTAACTGTTTTAAATTATAATCAATCTAAAAGATAAACAGCTTGCACACAGCTTTTCCTACAGGTAAATTCATTTTTAAATGCTTATCAGATCACCAAAAATGTATTTATAACTTGTTTCTGTTTGTTTCCAGTGTAAAAAACACCGGTTATCAGTTGGCCATACGAACAGCTATGCCAAGTCAGTTGTGAATATGGCAGATTTAGTAAGTATTACTCAGTTTAATGCTTTTTTTACATGTGTTGTGAATCACGTGGTTATAATGCTGTGGAAAATGTCAGTTCACAGGTAATTATAATATTAAGTTATGTGTAGATTTCAGGCATTTATTTAGGCCATAGTCCATCAAGGGACTAAGATACGTGCTTAAAATATATAAGAGGAATAATTTCCTTTGCTTCATGTGCTGAGCTGACTTATAGTTTCATAGTTTGTAGGGTCGGAAGGGACCTGAGCAGATCATCTTGTCCGACCCCCTGCCATGGCAGGAAAGAGTACTGGGGTCAAATGACCCCAGCTAGATGTTCATCTTCTTATTGAGATTTTTAAAGTACGTCTTACAAGAAGAGACTACTTCTTCAGAGTACCATATTAATTACTGCTAAAACTAACAAGGCATCTGGAACGAGAGTACACTAAAATTTATGAGGAAAATAAGTATTTTACACAATATTGAGAAATACTGGGTAAACCCTAGAAAGAGTTGGCTTTCAGGGCTATAAATAATAAAAGGGCATAGTGCACATTCCTCACTCTAGAAATATTTACAAGGATTCAAAAATCAAACTATTCTTATTCTTGGAAATCTTTGGTTTGGGATATTCACTCCCCAATAGCCAGAGGTTGTCCAGGTTTCTGGAGAGTTACTCAGAGTCAAAATAAACTTGACTAAAGAATTGCATGACAGTCAAAATTGTAGTGCTGCTGCCATTCAGCAGTGCTAATCTATCACTGAGGTTCATTGAACACTATGAAATACAGATAAACCCTGGGCTTTTCTGAACTCAAAGCTTTAAGGTATCCAAAGTCTAGTGTGGTCCTTCAGAAATTTGTATCAGAACTAACGTTCATTTTTCAGAAAAGTTTTAAGACATGCTGGAGGCCTTCATAAGATTTTTCAGCTGGCAAGGAGCATTTTGGTGTTTGACTATTGTGGGATCATACAGAACTCATTAGAGGATTTGACCCTAATCTAGATTTTAGCTAAAGTACTTTTTATTTAAAAAAAAGGAAAAATTGGTGATTTTCAGGAAACTAAATGTTCATTACCATCGATTAAGTACTGAATTACCTAAAAAATATAAGTTGTTACCAAAAGGGAAAAGGAGGTTACTATATTGTATTAGATATAATATATTTGTTCATTCTGTTAATATACTAGATATATAAAGAACATCTAAACACCAGGATAGTATTGGTTGCCATGGAAACCTGGGCCACTGATAACAAGTTCACCATATCTGAAAACCCACTGGTGACCCTTCGTGAGTTTATGAAATACAGGAGGGATTTTATCAGAGAGAAAAGTGATGCAGTTCACCTTTTTTCGTACGTAACTTCGTATGATATTTTATTACTATTTCTTCATTCCGTGGGGGGATGTTATCACAAGTGGCTGGCACATCTTTATATTATCTATGCAATCTACAGTAATGCAAACAGTAGCGCATAAGAATGCCAGGGCAGGGGGAGGGGGATTAGAGCAGTACACAAACTAAGCACAAACTGCATGCACTGTGAAGTCTGGTTGCCTTGCATATTAGCTGCCAACACGGATACCCTGATGGTTAATGCATGGCACTTGTTGCAGTTCTGCTTCTTTCAAGCCCCGATGAGGGGCCATTATCACAACATTATTGGGAGTTCTGAATAAAGGGCTCAGTATATATTACTGAATGCTCTGCATGTTGCAGGATTACTGAGGTTTTCTTTTGCCTCCAAATAATTTATTTTCAAAAAGCGCATGAGCTGTAAGACTCACACTGAGTATTTTTGCTGGGAAAAATATTTTTTGACCTTGTCTAAGTATTTGAACTGTTTTGGCACTGTGATTAATGTAATAAAATACAATAAGTACAGGAGCAATAATGCAATAGCACCGTTTCATGGTTGAGACGCTGGGTTGGGACTCAGTTCGTGCTTGTGTGTGACTTGGGCAAGTCATGTGGGTTTTGTCTATACTGTCTCTGTGCCATACCTGGGACTGCCACAGAAAAGCACACCCTGCCACCTACTCCCCTTGGTGTGCACCAAATTCCCATACTGAGGCACTGCAGGAAGTACACCCAAGCCAGAGAGTCAGAAAACAGTGCTCAGGTGTGACCCTCAGAGCTGCTATAAGCCAGCTACCACACCTCATTTCCAGAATGTGGTGCTCCATTTCACACGGTGGAGTGCACCTGCTCTGTTTTTTGGTCATGGGCTCAGTATGGAGGCATAGAGCTAGGGCCCCAACCCCAGTTGGTACCTTTAGATTTTAGTATAATGCAAATTGTAATTGAAATGAAAGCCTGAAGATATTGAAATCATGGGTAATCTAGAAATCAAAATCTAAGAATGTGTGTTTTCAGAAGGGATGTAATCACTAGAATTGGGAGGTCGGGATGGATGGTTGCAGCGGGTTCTTCTGGCCTTGGAATCTGTGGCTAGCCCTGTTCATTCCTTTCTTCATGGCTCTTGGGAGAACAGGAGACTATCAGTTTAGCTTGTCATGTTGATAAAATTTATAGCTTGGCTTTAGGACAATGATTGTAATCAAATTGTATGCATCAGGGCTTCTGCTAGTTATGTCCGGGGATCAGGAATTTTTTTTTCTTTGATGCATCTGATCAATGTGTTTTTTTCCATCTTGCTTGGAAGCATCAAAAAATGGCCAGAGCTAGGGGTGGGACAACAGATAGGGTGGATCAGTGCCATAGGGTGGTCTGGAGAATTCTCTTTCTTGAATTATGGCATCATAGGAAAGTAGGACTGAAGGGGACCTCATAAAGTCATCTAGTCCAGCTTCCTGCTCGAGGCAGGATTGTCTCTAAACAATTCCAAATGTCTGTCCCAGTTGAATTTCATCTGGTTGACTGAGGACAACTTTTCTAGTCTATCAAAGTCATTCTGGATCCTAGCTTTACCCTTCAGGGTTTTTGCAACACTACCCAACTTGATCATCTACAAATATGCTAGGTGTGCACTCAGTCCCATTGTCCAAATCATCAATGAAGATATTAAACAACACTAGACACAGGAGAGATACCTGCCATAGATGACTTCTCATTGAGCATGATTATCCACCTTATAGTACTTTTGTCTAGTCTGTATTTTCTTAGCTTGTTAATAAGAATGTTGTGGGAAACAGTGTCAAAAAGCCATGGTAAATTCAAGGTATCTACTGCTGTCCCCACATCCATGGAGCCTGTCACCTTATCATAGAAGGGACTGGCTGTGGTTACTTTTGAGTGTGGTTAGGGTCGTACTGATCACCAGATTTGGGGTCAGGAAATAATTTTCCCACGAGTCTGTTTGGGGTTTTTTAACTTCTTCATCATAGAGTGTGGATGATTGGCTAGTATCAGCAAAATGTATCTCACTTAACTAGTTCCAGTTGCTTGTCACTGCTGGGGCTTGAGGCCATAGTCACTTTATTCTCTTTTATTCTCTGCTTGTGTAACACAAAAGTTTAACTTGCTGAAGACTGAAATGATTTTTCTAACATATGCTATTAGACTTAATATTGGAGGTATGTGCATGAAATTTAATGATCTGTTATATAGAGGAAGGCACATTAGAATATTTCTCTTTTTTCTGGTCTGAAACTGTGAAAGTATGGATCAAAAGAGATTTCTCTCAAAGAAGTTGTGCACCACAACAGTTGTAATCTTTGGCTGTTTGGGGAAAAGCCTCCTCAAAAAAGTTATGAACAATTCTTTTTGGTTTTCATAGTTCTGTATTCTGGGGTTTTTGGGGGGGTGAACTGTTTGGAGCTGGCATTGCAAAATAAGAAAGGTAAATAAAGGGTAAATGGAAAAACAATGAGCCTGACATGGTAAAACTTCTTGCTGTTTTTTCTTTTTTAAAAGAGGGAGCCGATTTCAGAGCAGTCGCAGCGGTGCAGCCTACATTGGAGGAATTTGTTCCCTGTTGAAAGGCGGAGGTGTGAATGAAGTAGGTGTTTGCATTCATAGTAGCACGACATTGTGGACCCTATGACACCTGTATCTATACAAGCATGTTTTTCAACCATGTCTCTTTGCTTCACTCCCAATACAGAAAGTTCAGATAAAGAATAATACTACAAGGCAAAGTGAATAATATTAGCTGTTTGCAGATATTAAAAAAAAAAAAACCCTGTGCTTCATTGGTGCTTTTTGGCACTGTTAGCTAAAGCTGGTTCGATCAGCTATTCAATAGAAGTGCCAAAAAAGCCCCACTAAAGTGCCCAATCTTTACAGATGCTAATGAGCTAGGTCGAAGTAATGTGTTGCTGCTTCTGGGCATGCTCAGGGCTTGGTGCAGAAAAGTGCTGAGTTTAAATTAAAGTGCTGTGGGTTTTGGGGTTTGTTTTTTGTTTTTTTACATCTGCAAGCACCAGTTGTGTTTATGTTCAACTAAACTTTCCAAGCCAGGGTCCATTGCTTGATTTTCTCCACTCTTACATCCATTCTGGCAGGAACAAATTAAATGTTTTTTACAAGACCTGTTTTAAACATTTTTGTTTTCCTTGCTGGACTGTTAAAGAGGTGAAGATAAATTAGTCTTCACTGTATTAAGAGTTAAAAAACTGCTTTCTGTTTTATCTCTGTCTTTGCTTTTCTCCTCAGACCTGAAGAAAAATGCTTTGCAATTGAAAGCTTGTCTAACTTTATCCCAACTATGCAGTTGATCCAGTAAAAGATATCTCATGAAAGAAAATCTCTCTTTCTCATATAATTCCTGAACCAACATGGCTACAACATCACTACTTTTCCTTTAAAAATAATCTTGCTTTTAAACTATAAAAACTGCCCTCATATTTAAGAATCTTTTATCAAAATTATTTTTTCCCCTTCTTGTTTTGTTTCCTTCAGTTTGGAAGGCCAGACTTAATGGCAGTAACCTTGGCGCAGTCCTTAGCCCACAACCTTGGCATTTTCTCAGATAAAAGGAAACTATTAAGTGGTAAGTTTGGTTGTTTCCTGCCTTCCCAAATTAAGGTCTTCAAGAGGGGGAAGTATTTCCCAATATTGCCAACTTTTGCCAGAATCTTGATATTTCGGTGATTTAGCATCTCTTTCTTGATAAAATAAGGACAGTCTACTATCACATAATTTTCCTCTTAATTACAATGGCTGCCATCTTAGCTACTCTCAGTAAGGCTGATGCTAGCAAGGTGATGACCTTTTTCCTCCACAGTCTATCAGCATGTGGCAGTAAGGCTGCTATCTCACATTGTTTTAAGTGAAATTGAAACCATACTTCTAGGCAAAGGGTCCACACACTGTGGTTTTGGAGACTAAATAGATTGCTTTTGGAATAGATGGATTATGAGGAGACAAATAGATCCTGCGATTGGTGAGCAGTTGTGAATGTTGGCATCACTACATTCCCTAGCTGTTCAGAGGCAGGGTTCCCCTTCACCTGCACTGAAGTAAGGTGGGGAACTGCGTTTCACCCCTGTCCATTTCCTACCCCAGTCTCTATCCACATTCCTTTGGCCTCCCATATACCTCTATATCTTTTCAAACTTCCCTTCACCCATTTTCCTGGATGTGCCTCCTTTCTTCCAGGGACCTACATCCTATTATTTCCTCTGCTTCTGCTTTAAATACAATTCTTGCTCTGAGGAGCTGGTCTTGTAATAAAATGAAAAGCCCCTTTTCCCTTGTGCTTTTCACATGTGGGCATCTGTTCAGAGCAGCAGCATGGTGACATGGCTCAGTGCCCAATGAACATAAGCAGTGGTGATTTGTAGTTGCCACTGGCCCAGTCATGATGGTATGGCTGCTGGTGGCAGATATTTTTGTCTGTCCACCCCCCAACCAACCTCTGGGTTGGTGCCTTTGGTGGTTGCCTTGGTTCCTGTGTCCCACTTAGCCACTGTGGGAGAGGGTCTGCATAAGAACTCTGGCAATGAACCCAGCAGCAATACTTCTCTGCTGCATGCTGCCCTATCTGGGTCTCGGTAAAAGAGAAAAGTCTTGGTGCAAAAGGAGGGATGGGAGGGGGAATAGTAGGAGACTGCTTCTGGGCTCCCAGATGCAGGCCAAGTCAGTCCCAAGGCAGTAGGAGGGAAGGATAATTGAAATAAAAATTAATTATTTTTAGTGTGTTGGAAAATTAGTTATAATTATGGCAGGAATTATTTGATAATGACTGTAATTACTGGATGATCCATGTATTTACATAGTTTACAGAAAATTTTTTAAAAGAGGGATTTAATTTTTGTCATGTTTTGAATATAAAGAATAGATTATTTTTTAAAATAGTAACATTTAATGATTCTGAATGAGATTACTTTGCTGAGTTATTGGAAGCTGTACTTGGGTTGGGTTTTTCTAAGCATTAGCAACATAGTTGATGTTGTATTAAAAATGTCATTACATAGAAGATTTTTGCAACTCATATAAATCTTTGCTGATGTATAATTGCCCAATTTAATTCAACTGAGTATTGTTTTATGTGTTTTTTTCACTTTTTTTATCCACATTATAGAAAGCTTATGCAAGGGAAAATGAGGATCAGAAGGTATAGGAGAGGAGGGAGAATAAAAGCAGTATTAGGAAATGTATAGCAGTTCTCCTTTCTTATCAGCGAAGAGAGGCCTGCATTTGAGTGTGCACTCAAGAATAATTATTTCAGGCTGAAATTACAACAAATTATTTGGAAGAGGAGTAGGAGTTAAAAATCAAAAGATGGAAAAAGTTGCAGTATTTAGAGGTTGAATCTATTGGTATGTTGGGGATCTTATTTGTGAATTTTACTCTCTTGTGGGGATCTGCCCCAAGAAATGAAAAGCAAGAGAGACTGTTAAGACTGTATAGAGATGCGTGTTTTCCTATGGAAAAAAGTTTTGTATATATGTGTGTATGTATCTATATATTTGAAGTACTATAGTTAAAAAGAGAATTATTTCAGATTTCTTTTGAAGTAAATGAGGAATAAAGTAATAAAATTAAGATAAATTCTGATGTCTTTCTTGTCATAGTAGCCACATTCATACAGGGATGTAAGAGAAGCAAGATATGTAAGTTGAGGTAATAACTTTTATTGGACCAACCTTCATAGTTCAGAGATAGAAGACAAATAACTTTCCTAAATTCTATGTAAAGAAACAGTCACAGTCCAAGCTAAGTAAGCAAACCATTCATTGACCAACCCTTACCAAATGTAACTTAACTTTACTAAAGAAAAAATGCAAAAATGTCCAAAAGAACTCCCCGGCCACAATGCTCAACAAACAATAAAACCGCTTGAATCCATGGATCCTACACATGTGGATGTAGGATATGATATACCTCATCCCGTGCACTAAATGCCCTTGTGGAAATGATATGGATGAAAACAAATCACCTTAACATTTCCCAGAATGAACACTCATGGAAAACCAATAAAGGACCAAAACACTCTGTAATGAAACCATCCATCTTTTACCTTTATTCTTATCCTCAGAAGAAACCTTCATGATGCATTTAGAAGACAGGCCCACAAAAATAAATTCAAAACTTTATTGAATACGAAATACCATGGACTTAAAATACACCAGAAGGCCATGGGCTTAACTTGCCTCTCACATCTCCTGCTAACTTCTCTTTGCTTCATGGGAGACAACTGCCCATTTCTCTTTCAAGTGGTCAAATGTATTAACATAATAAGATATCCTGGTTTGCTCTGATAAAAAAAAATATTTTCTGCTTTAACCCCCTTCCCCCCAAATCCAATGTTTTCCATGATTAAAATGAAACACCTCTCTCTCTCTCTCTCTTTCTCTCACTAGATACAGTATCTGTACAAAAAAATCTATAGATACATAGATACTGTATCTATCCAAAAAAATCCAAAATTTTCTGATTTTAACCCCCACCTCCCCAAATCCATATTTTTCCCTGTAATTAAAACAAAATGTCGCTATATTATATATGGAGATAAATAGATAGATAAATAAATAAAAAATAAAATAAATAAATAAAAAATATAGGGACATTTTGTTTTAATCACATAGAAAAATATGGATTTGGGGAGGGGGCAGTTGAAATCAGAAAATTTTGGATTTTTTTATCAGAGAAAACCAGGATCCATGCACATAATTAGGTTAAACTGAAGAAAGTGTTCTGACTGGCTCTTAGCTTGGGCTGTAAATGCTTCTTTCCCAGACCTGGTGGAAGGGTGGCTTGAAGCTCTAATTCTCATCTCTTGTCTCTGTCAAGTGTGCGAGTTGGTCCGATAAAAATATATATCTCACTTCATAAATCCTAATTCTTTTAAAATAAGTAAGTTTATACATAACTATATAATGATTTTAAACTTGTAAGACTAAACTACGAATTTAATCTTTGTCTTTTGTTAGGTGAATGTGAGTGTGAGGATACATGGTCTGGATGTATAATGGGAGACACTGGGTAAGACACATCTTGAAAGAATTTCCCATACAATGCAGAGCTATAGCTAGGCATTTAGTTGCCTGGGGCAGGTCATGTGCAGAGCACCCCACTCCCCATTTTGTGTTGCATAACATTACTTCCCTTTGATTTGGCACACTTTGTCCTAGGGCACCCAGTGCCAGTGCACCACTGGCCTCCCCTTGCTAATGGTGCTGATACAGTGATATAAAGGGAATGAATCACCATCAGTGTATCTATCTATCTATCTATCAATCTATAGAGATACATGTATCTATAGATAGATAGATAGATAGATAGATCTCCTCACATGTTTGAGGATATATTAAATTCAGTGCAACATTTGCTAGCCAAATATTTGCATTATTTAGGGCATCAATTCTAGGCATGAACATGGAGAAGGAACTTCAACACTTTAATTACAGTGAACTATACAGAATTACAGCAGTCTTTGCAATATTATGTATGTCAATGTTATTAGAAGAGAAATCAGATGTGGCCTGTTTTCTCCAGTGGCCATGAAGATGGAAGGCTGAAACAATTAATGACATATCCAAGTCCTTGCTATCCCCTATTGAAGTTTCTTTTACATTCCTTATTTCAATACTATTTCAATTTAAATTGCTAGGTGAAAATCTTTCAGAAATATATTTAAATTATTCATTACTTAATCATAGTCTATCGGAAAAATTAGTGTCAATATATAGACAAATTCTTGGCTTCATGCACTATGTTTTCATTTTTACTGTATTACTTTCAGAACTGAATATTTTAATTTATGAATCTTTAAAGCATGAGACTATTATAACATAAATACATTGTAGAATAATATTAAGCTTGTTACACTTCTCCATTGAATTAAGGGCCTTATCATAAAACTGTTACCCTTGAATCATATAATCATGGAAAATTAGGGTTGGAAGAGACCTCAGGAGGTCATGTAGTCCAATCCCCTGCTCAAAGCAGGACCATCCCCAGCTAGTTCATTCCAGCCAAGTCTTTGCCTAGCTGGGTCTTAAAAACCTCCAAGGATGGAGATTCCACAGCTGCTCTGAATAACTTGTTCTTGTGCTTTACTACCCTCTGGGTGAGAAATTTTTTCTTAATATCTAACCTGAACTTCCATTGCTGCAACTTGAGACCATTGCTCCTTGTTCTGTCATTTGCCACCACTAAGAACACAGTCTAGTTCTATCCTCTTTGTAACTACCTTTCAAGTGTTTGAAGCTGCTATTCAGTCCCCCCTCAGTCTTCTCCTCTGCAGACTAAATAAACCAAGTTCCTTCAGCCTTTCTTCATAAGTCATGTTTCCCAGCTCCTAACCATTTTGGTTGCCCTTCACTGGACTCTACAATTTATCTACATCCTTTCTGAAGTTGAGGGTGCAAAATTGGACACAGGACTCCAGATGTGGCCTTACTAGGGCTGAATAGAGGGAAATAATCACTTCCCTCTGTCTTCTGGCAATGGTCCTACATATGCAGCCTGATGTGCTGTTAGCTGTCTTAGCAACAAGGGTATACATTCAGCTTATATTCAGCAACACTAGCTTATATTTAGCTTATTATCCACTGTAACTACCAGGTCCTTTACTCCAGAGCTGCTGCTTAGCCAGTTGGTCCCCAGCCTGTACTGGTTCATAGGATTGTTATAAATGCAGGACTTTGCAGTCAGTGTAATCTAATTTGGATCAGTACTGTGTGCCAAATATGGAAAGTGTTTTCTGCCAGGACAATAACTATCTACCCCTAATTTTGTTATCAAAGTAATTTCTGAGTATAAAAAACTGATGTGCATACAAAGCTGTTTGCAGATACAAATTTATCTGAAAATTCAACCCCATAATTTTTTTATCTGTTTTCAGTAGATTTTTTGTGATAAATGTTCCTGTTGATTATACACATTTGCTGCTTAGCTAGATGTAGATGTCTTGAAGTGTTTTCACTGGAGTACAAAGTTTTCAGATATTATATTAAAAATATTAACTTACATTTACACAGTACTTGACTTCTTGATAAATCCTAACTGGTCTGTAACCCTTGTAAATTGAATCATATAAGCATGAGCTGGGAAAGACCTATAATGCTTTTAGGCCTTTACTCTTGCTAATGTAGAATGATAATCATAATTCTTTGCTAATATTTTTATCCAGTGATCCTGATTCAGGACAGCATGAATCAGCTTATTTCACTGAAGTATGTAAGTGCTTTGGGAACCAGGATCTCAATATAGAAATCTCTTAAGCTATTCTACATAAAATTTATTCCTCCAAAAAGAATGTATACAGGATTGTGTGTCACTTAATCCATGAGTACAGACTGATTAAAAGTTTCTTTTTTGTCTTAAAACTGTTAGGGACACCAAAAAAATGTCTTGACCCCACAAACAGTTCTAATGAAACTCTTTTTATAAGTAAACACTATTTATATCACATTTATGATTTTTCTCTAGGTTCTCTAAATGAGTTTTTTTAATTTCTTGACTGTTAAAAGTGTGTCTGAATTTGCTCAAAAGGCTTGCAGGTTAAAATTTTTATGTATATACTTTTACAGCATGTCTCTGAGCCAAGTACCCTCACAAACTGCTTTCCAGAATAAAACCATATGCTTTCCCCCTATATTTTGTAAGCATGTAAAATATCATGTAATGTTTAAAAGCAATTGAAATTATAATAAAAATCTGTATTTCTTTGCAGATATTACCTTCCTAGCAAGTTCTCCAAGTGTGACATTGAGGAATACCATGAATTTTTAAACAATGGAGGTGGTGCCTGCCTTTTCAATAAGCCATCCAAGGTAATTATTGGCATACTATTCAAAGAGGGAACATTTACCAAGGCATATTTGATTTCTTACCATTCCACAGACTTATAAACATTTATTTGCAGCCAGAGCACTGAGAAAAAGAAAGTTACCTTTCTGTAAATGCTCAGAGGGTGAAATTCAGCCTGTGCAGAAGGATTAGCTTAAAGCATGTATGTCACTTAATCTTTATGAATCATAACAACTGTAAGCCACATGAGATCAGAGCATGCTTTCAGTCCTAATGACTGTGTTTGTTCAAAGCTAATAATTTGCTTTAGTTAGCAATCTGTTTGGGTAAGAGTTTTCTTCAACTCATGTTTGGTTTAGTTGTTGGATGGACACACACCTTTTACTGAGTAGGAAGAATATTATGTGCATCCTTTATCTTTATAAAGTCTGAGGTTGCCAATAAATGCCTACAGAGATTCTAGGAAAAGTTATCCTGTTTGAATAAAGTAGTCCTTGTAATTTAATTGAATTCATACCATTCAAAAGCTGGCAAAGTTCAAGATTCAAAGTCCTCTCCTTTCTGCATTCTCTATTTTCAAGTATTCATTCAAGACAGTGAAAAAAATACTATGCGTGATGTTATTCCTGGTGTTATTCTTTTCCTAATCCATCTGAAACCATCCATCTGAAGAGCAGAAAAGAAGTATCATGAAAATACTTCCCCCGCAATTGGGAGGTTTCCAATCTTTCTTTTAGGTATTCCAGTGATAGCTGAATAAAAGTTAGGGCTTTTGGTTCATAAAGATTTGGGGACAAATTTTCACTGATATAATTTTATGGGGGTTCATGCATTCTACCATCCTCCTGATTTGCTGGAGTTTCAGGATTAATCCCCAGAACTCAATGGGAAACTGTAACAGGGTTGGCTGTAAAGCCCTGGGAGGAGAAGAAACTTTCTTGTACCCTGCTATCAGGGCAGTCTACCCATCTTTTTCCCACCAAGCCTTGATGTAAATTATTATTAAAATATGGGATGCTGCCCTGATCTTACTCTAATGACCCCCAGGTTTCAAGGGTCAATGCCCTAGAAGCAAATTGTGTGGCTCCATTCCACCCCTACACCATGTCCCATGCTTTTCATGCATCTTGAATCGCACATCAAATGGGATACTTGCCTTTACATCTCCAGGCCACCTCAGGCTTTCTGTTCCTTGTTGGGGTTTTAGCCTTCCCAATTTCTGCCCTGTTACTTTGGCTGGTTCCATAGACAAAGCCCACTATTCTAGACCTGGCTTCCAGGCCCCAGCCCCCATTTTGCCCTCTTTGGCACCAGGCTGCTTGCCCCTATTTCTGCCCTGCTCCAGACTCTGGGCTCTGCAGTCCCCATGCTGTGCCCTGCTCTTGGCTCTGGGCTCTGTTGCCTCCACACTCTGCCCTGCTCCAGGCTCTGGGCTGCCTGCCTTGTTATAGGCTTTGAACTAATTATGGCTTTCTTATCTGTCGCAAAAGAAACTAGTACCCTGCCCTCTTGTACTTCTGCAACTTGTATTCATCAATGACTTCAAAACAGAGTTTGTAGGAAGTTATGATTTTTCAAACACTGAAGGAGACAGAGCAGAAATTCAGAGTAGAGTAAGAGCAGCACTCATTAGGCTGGATTCATCCTGATCTCACTTCAGAGTTCCCTGGGAATTGTGCTTGCATTGCCACATTATCCTCTCTCACCAGGACCGGTAGAGCACAAAAAAAACCTGTGGTAAATTTTTGCCAACACCTTCAGCTTTAGCTTGTCTGTTTGGACACAAATTTAGCAAAATGTAATAAGCACTCTTGCCCATGAACCCTGGGGGATAGAGAGGATCAAATGGATCAGTTCATGCCCTTGACCTGCCTCTTGCAGATGGAACTGAATGGGAATTCCTTGAAATCCCCAGAGAGGGGCTTTATCATAGCTGGGAGAAGTGGAATATATAACTCTCCCTTTCTCTGGAATTCCTCATTGTGCTAATGGAAGCAGAAGACTGAGCATGAGGTCACCTAAAGATTATAGAAAATAATCTTTAAAATAAATTTAATTATATGAAGTGGAAACACTTATAGCAAGACTTAAAGGAAAAGCAATATAATGTAACATTAATGAAACCATAACCAAAAGAATTAGTATTTGTAAGATGGTGGTTCTGTAGTAGAATGCTTAAGGAACACCTGCTTCATTAATGAAACTAGCAGTCAACACCAAAGGTAGTCAGGATGAGGATCTTGAATCTTTTGTTTAAAACTGATGCTATCCTATACAAAATTCATGTGCAACCTGTTGGGAACACATGCAAACAGACTAACTTGAAAAAGGGACATGGCAGTTTACTTAGCGTCTGACAGAATATGCTGTTTCCTACAAAAGCTCACATGTCTCTGAAAGTGGCACCTTCTCTAAGGTTCTGTCTACCCTGTCCTACCTTCAGGAGGTGGCATTTTTATCAATGTGAAAGAAAACACTTTTTTTTAAGCTCATGCAGAAACAATACATTTATGACAAGTTCCACATCCACAGTATTGCAGGAAACACAGAGATATATCATTCTTCAGATGGATAACTAGGATTGCAAGTTTTATCCTTCTCACTACAGGAGGCCTTCTTGTATTCAGAAGTAAACAAGAATGCATTTACTGCTTCTGTCTCTTGACAGAGCAAAAATCATCTCCTGAGGCTCAGATACTAGATGTTCATTTGCTTCCCTCTGTCATATGCTGTTATAGCTTTTAAAGAAAATAATCATTATTAAAAGGGAGAGTCAGCCTTATGCATGTGTAATTGCATATTTTGAACACATCCCTCCTTTTTATAGACCTGGATTTTTTTAATTGTAGCCCAGGTATATATAGGGTATGTTCCCCCTTCTCTGATTGAAGAGGATCACAGCAGGTAGAGGTGCTGTGGGAGGAGACTGCAAGCTGAACAGTCTCCCGCCATTCCCTATAGAGTCAGGCCAGGGCCAGACAGCATTAACTATATACAGGCTTATTAATGGACATATGAAAACTCAAAAGAATAGAGTGAAGTTTACATATATAATAAGTATCTCTACACAGTCTACCAATCTGCATTAAGTTTATATTCTATATTTGGATTGTTCCCTTTACTAAGGCTCCAAACCCGCAACAGTGATTAACTAATTTAGGATAGGTTCGTACAGGTAAATACAACTAGTCATAAGAATAAACGCAAGGGAACTGTAGATAAGCACTATAACCCCAGGGGAAATATCGTCAGGGATTCAAAAAGATAAACATTTACCCATGCACATGTATATTGAACAATCATAATTGACAATAACAAAATATGAGGTGCTTGGACAAAATATAGGGTGCTCACACAGCCTTCAAGGTATTCTGTATCCCTACAAGACTTTCCCTTTAATAGCAAATAGCCTTGTGCAGCTCCAATGTGGGAAAGGTCACAGTTCCCAGGCTCAGTCCCTTGTGGGCTGGGTTGGGATCCCTGCCTCACAGGGACCTCTGCTAGCTCCCCCTTCCAAGGGCTTCCTCCCCTGTGGGAACCCTTTCCCCATTAGCTCATGGCTCCAGTGGAGTGGGGTTATCTTCGGCTTTCAGATGGGGGCCCCTTTCTGGCAGGGGTGTTCCTCCACTGCCTGGGGCTCTCCAGTCCCGTGGGCCACCTCGGAGCCATGTGCACCATTTGGCTCTCCCTGTTGCCCAGGATTGGAGGCCTGGGCTGCCTTGTGTGACTCCATGGCAGGGTCTTTGTTAGCTGCCTGGCCGCATGCCAGGGGCTAATGATCCAAGCCACCAGAGACGGCTCCAAGAGTCCTGAGCCGCTCTTGGATCCTCTGTGCAGTGCTATCTGCACTGGGGTCCCTGGCCACCTGCCAGAGGTTGCAGACTCGAGCTGCCTCCCAGGGTCTGAGCTCTCAGGGTCTGAGCTCCAAGCACTGATTCGTGCACACTGCGCCTCTGGCCACACACCAGAGGTGCAGACCTGAGGTGTCTCGAGCAGCTCCCAGGTCTGAGCCCCATGTGCCACACTGTGCACTGACTGGGGCTGAAGCGTCGGTCTGGCAAGAAAATCTTTGGGGCAATTCTGGCCACTGGCTCCTCCCAATGGGCAGCTCTTCCCTAGGTCTTCTTCGCCCCTCTGTCTCTTCTCTGTCCTGTGATGCATCTGCCACGTGCTGGGCACACAGCTCCTTTTATTCTCTTTGGAGGCTCTGCCTCCTAAAGTTCTGCCAGATGGGCAGAGGGCAGGCTTGAACCAGGTCCAAGGCTTCTTTTTTTGTTTTGTTTTTTGCCCCAAGCAGGGGTGGAGCAAAGCCCCTCCCAACAGTTACCTGATTGTGGATGGGCTCTACCAATCATGAAGAGGATTCTCCGAGCCCAGACATGCTGGGCTATATTGGTAAGTTCGCCAGATTATATAGAAACAGAAAAAATATTGATTGGAAATTCTCTTTACGTGGAACACTGCTTTTTTTGTGTGACATAGTGCTGTCTTTTTTTAAATCACCATGGCTTTGTTTCACCAATTATACTGTTGCACACACAAGCTGGAATAGCAGTAACATCTGAATCATAAAGAGAGCGAGCACGCACAGTGATGTGTCTTATCTCTAACATGCTGCTTGAATGTTGCTTCCCATGCAGACAGTCAGAAGTAGACATGTAAAGGTACAATACAAGGGGAAAAAAAGATTTAACCAGGTGCACCTACATGTGCAGTTGAAGTGGAGCAATAAGCTATGGCACAAATTGCTAGGTGAAAATCTTTCAGAAGTATAGTCAGTTTTCCTGGACTGTTCTCCCCATCAGACTGGCTTTCTAGGAGATCCTGCCCATGAGTTCCGTGAGTGAGTCAAAGTGTGGTTTCCTGAAGTCCAGGGAACTTACTCTGCTGTTCTGCATCCTTCCTCTTCTCAGGATCCTGAACTCAATCATCTTGTGGTTACTGCTGTCCAAGTTGCCATCTACTAGTATATTTCCCACCAATTCTTTGTGGTTTGTGAACAGCAGGTCAGGAAGAACAGGGCCCCGAGTTTGCTGTTCCAGCACTTGCACCAGGAAGTTGTCCCCAACATTCTCCAAAAACTTCCTGAATTGCCTGCTCACTGCTATATTGCCCTCCCAGCAGATGTCAGGATGATTGAAGTCTCCCATGAGAACCAGGGCCTGTGACTGGGAAACTTCCATTAGCTGTTTGAAGAAAGCCTCATCTATCACTTCCTCCTGGTCTGGTGGTCTATAGCAGGCCCCCACCACAACATCACCCTTCTTGCTTTCTCCTCTGACCCTAACTCAGAGACTTTCAACAGGCCTGTCTCTAGTTTCATACTGTAAGGGCAAAACATATGATGGCAAAACCAAATGTAGATCTTCATGTTCATTTAAAAATATCATAATTAAAAAAAAATGTCATTTCTTGTCATACTTTAAATTTCTGATAGTGATTGAGACCTGCACCCAGACAGAGCCCTTGACTTTGGGCTGTGGCGGCTGCCTGGCATGGCTACCAGCAGCTGGGAATGGGAGCAAGGTCACTCCCACCTGTAGCGTATGCTCCTTAGTGAGGTCCCTGGAGTCCCAGCTGACTGAGCTCCAGTCCCATGTAGGCAGGCTTTGTGCCATCAGGGCCATTAGCAGAAGACTGATGACTACTACAGTCAGGCTTTTCTGAAGAACAAAGAGAGAAAAGCACGGATGCCCAACTGCATGAAGATAGAGAACAGGAAGATCAACCAGGAGCTATGCTCAAGGGATGCTTGGAAGATGGTTGTCTCGGGTCCCAAGATATGCAGTACCAGGTCACTTTTCCCTTGGAACTGAGCAACAGGTTCGCACCTCTCACACCACCAGCAGAGACATCAGCAGAAGCACAAGCAGTAGATGAGGGGAGGCATCCAGCTGTCATCCCTAGGAGGAGACGCAGCGTGGTCATGGTGGGTGACTCCCTCCTGAGAGGGACAGAGGGAGTGATCTGCTGCCTTGACCCCCTGGCCCATGAGATGTGCTATCTCCCAGGGACCCATATTCAGGATGTGGCAGAGAGGATTCCTAAACTCATCTGGCCCTCTGACTACTACCCCATGCTTCTCATCCATGTGGGCCTGGCTCAGAGCAATGCTGGTTGGTCATGAGTGACTATAGGGCTCTGGGGCTGGGCTTAGAGGGCTGGGGTACAGATAATTTGCTCCTCGATCCTTCTGGTTATGGATCACTGACGTAGGAGGGAGAAATGTACTGAAGAAGTCAACAGACGACTGTGGCGCTGGTGCCATCCCAAGGGCTTTGGCTTCTTCTATCAGTCTGCACTTGAGAGAGAGAAGCAGCAGTTTATTGGGAAGGGATGGCCTCTACCTCACTCCGAGGGGAAAGAAGCTGTTTTCGGCCAGAATGGCTGACCTGTTTGATAGGGCTTTAAACTAAGCTCAGTGAGGGACAGGCAGACAATCACTAGTGCAAGCCCTGGAAGTGATAACCATGAATCAGCAGGTCAGGTAACATAAGGGAATCGCTCCTACCCCAGCCCAAGGGTGGGACTCTGCTAAGAGGACAGGGAAGCCCAGGGCTTCCGATGGCAGGCTTAGCTGCTTGTACACAAATGCCAGGAGCATGGGGAACGAACAGGAGGAACTGGCCATTCTGCTAAGTAAAAATGAATATGATCTCATACGGATAACAGAGACCTGGAGGGACTCCACCTATGACTGGACCACAGGTATTGATGGCTATACTTTGTACAGGAGGGATCCTGTTGCAAGGAAAGGCATTGGTGTAGCTCTCTATGTGAAGGAGCAGTATGCTTTCCTACAAGCAGAGATTGGTGCCCAAGGAGGGCAACTTGAGACCCTGTAGGTTAGAATACAGGGAGAACGTGGTGAGGGTGGATATAACTGTAGTAGTCTATTATGGACCTCCTAACCAGGAGGAAGATCTTAGCCATGAGTTCTCTAGGGAACTGACATAGGCTGCACACTTTTGGTCATGGTCATCATTGGTCATTTCAAACACCCTGACATCTTGTGGGAAGAACGTTCAGCCAAATCCGATCAGTTGTGAAGCTTCCTCACTTGCACTGACAAGCTCTATTTGACTCAAGGAGTCTATGTGCCAACAAGAAATAAGGTGCTGCTGGATCTGGTACTGGCCTTCTTTACCATCTGAGTCTCCAGAGTCTGGAATAAACTCCGCACAGAAGTGGTGCAAGCACCTACTCTGGATACCTTTAAGAAATGTTTGGACGCTTATCTTGCTGGAGTCATATGACCCCAGCTGACTTCCTGCCCCTTGGGTAGGGGGCTGGATCCAGTGAGTTCATGAGATCCCTTCCAGCCCTAATGTCTATGAAATCTATTTCAGCTAAAATCATATCATTGTGATAGAGCAGTGTTTCTCAACCTTTTAAGTAGCAAGTACCCCCTAACTTCTGAAAATGTTAATAAGTACCCCAACACTCCATTTTCCAGGGGATTTTATATTAACAGACTAAACTGTGCCATATGTTGGAAGAAGGGCTGTGTATATAAGGCTGCGATTTGACAAATGTCTAATCTGGTGTGGGTAGGGTTGCCACCTTTTACACCAGGGGTGCACAACTTGAGTATGTACCACAGCCAGAGGTGATGTTGGCCAAAGCTAGGAGGGCTGAATGCCAAATTACTACTGGGGAATTTAAAGCGCCGTGCAGTGCGTGGCGTACCACATTTTTTGCTGTAGTTTTGAGAGGAGGAAGGGGTGAGGGAGAGAGAGAGAGAGTGTTGAGGTACCCGCGTACCCCCTGCCTGTGTCTCACATACCCCCAGAGGTACATGTACCACAGGTTAACAAACTATGTGATAGAGGATGCAGAAAAAGCTGAAGTGCTCAATGCCTTTTTTGCCTCAATCTTCACAGGCAAGGGCAGCTCCCAGACTACTGCAT
The DNA here is from genome assembly GCF_001723895.1 of Crocodylus porosus. Classification (NCBI taxonomy): domain Eukaryota; kingdom Metazoa; phylum Chordata; order Crocodylia; family Crocodylidae; genus Crocodylus; species Crocodylus porosus. The sequence continues at coordinate 38,444,321 of NW_017728886.1, forward strand.
TGGGCAGCACAGTTTGGAAAGGAGATGAGCAGCCCTCAGTGGTAAAAGAACAGATTATGGACTACTTACTAAAAAAGCAGGATGTGTACAAGTCCATGGGTCTAGATGGGATGCACCCAAGGGCGCTGAGGGAGTTGGCTGATGTGATTGCAGAGCCATTGGACCATCATCTTTGAAAGCTCATGGTAATCAGGAGAGGTCCTGGATGATTGATTTTGGGCAAACAGTGCCCATATTTAAGAAAGGGAAAAAGAGAATCCAGGGAATTACAGACCAGTCAACCTTACCTCAGTCCCTGGACAAATCATGGATCAGATCCTCAAGGAATCCATGTCTAAGCACTTGGAGGAGAAAAGGGTGATTAGGAAGAGTCAGCATGGATTCACCAAGGGCAAGTCATGCCAGAGCAACTTGATTCTCTTCTATGATGAGGTGACTGGCTCTGTGAATGCAGGGAGACCAGTGGGCATGGTCTATCTTGATTTTAGCAAGGCTTTTGATACAGTCTCCCACAACCTTCTTGCAGGCAAGCTAAGGAAGTATGGGCTGGATGAATGGACTGTAAGGCGGATAGAAACCTGGCTGGAGCATCGGGCTCAGAGAGTAGTAATCAATGGCTCAATGTCTAGTCGGCAGCCAGTATCAAGTGGAGTTCCCCAGGGGTCAGTCCTGGGGCCAGTTTTGTTCAATGTCTTCATAAACGACCTGGAAGATGACATAGAGTGCACCCTCAGCAAGCTTGCAGATGACACCATGCTGTGGGGAGTAGTAGATATGCTGAAAAGTAGGGCTAGGATTTGGAGTGACCTAGACAAATTAGAAGATTGTGCCAAAAGGAATCTCATGAGGTTTAACAAGAACAAGTTCAAAGTCCTGCACTTAGGATGGAACAATCTCATGCACCGGTACAGGCTGGGGGCTGACTGTCCGGGCAGCAGCTCTGCAAAAAAGGACCTGTGGGTTACAGTAGACAATAAACTGAATATGAGCCAGCAGTGTGCCCTAGTTGCCAAGAAAGCTAACAGGATACTGGGCTGCATTGTTAGGTGTGTTGCGAGTAGGTCAAGGGAAGTGATTATTCCCCTTTATTCAGCACTGGTGAGGCCACATCTGTAGTAGTGTGTTCAGTTTTGGGCCTCCCACTACAGAAAGGATGTGGGCAAATTGGAGAGACTCCAGTGGAGGGCAACAAAAATGGTGAGGAGTATGAGGGACATGACTTATGAGGATAGATTGGGGGAACTGAGTTTATTTACTCTACAGAAAAGACTGAGAAGAGACTTAATAGCAGCCTTCAACTACCTGTGGGGGGGTTAGAAAGAGGATGGAGCTAGGCTATTCTCAGTGATGACAGATGATAGAACAAGGAGCCAATGGTCTCATGTTGCAGCAAGGGAAGTTTAAATTACATATTTGGAAGAATTTTCTCAGTAGGAGGAGAGGAACTAGTGTTTCTCTCCAGTAAAACACTGGAACAGGTTACCCAGAGAAGTGGTGGAAACACCATCCTTGAGGGTTTCCAAAACCTGGCTAGGCAAAGCCTTGGCTGGGATGATCTATTTGGGGTTGGTCCTGCTTTGAGCAGGGGGTTGGACTAGATGTCCCTTCCCTTCTGAGGTCCCTTCCAACTCTAACTTTTTATGATTTTATCTACAAAACTAGTACCCTCACCTAAATGATACAAAATAACTGCTGGACTGCTATTTTACTTCACTGGGTAATTCCCCTTCTTCCAACAAGTTAGCTTTCTTTTTCTAAATAAATACTATTAAGATTGCTCCCAAACTATGAAAAACCTCTCTGTTTAATTTAATTGAAGTCCCGATTGAAATACATGTTGTACAGAATTAATAGTTGGGAAGTTCACTTGGAATCTTAGAAGAAGTTTGTAACATTTTGGTTTTTTTGTTAATTTCTTCCCTATAGCTTCTCGATCCTCCTGAATGTGGCAATGGCTTTGTAGAAGATGGAGAAGAATGTGATTGTGGTACTGTTGCAGTAAGTGTAGTGTCTTGTGGGTTGGTACTTTCAGTATCAGGGTTCACCCTGAGTCCAGTTGCCATACGTAACTCCCTTTGGCATTAAACAGGAGGGAAAAACACAGAATGTAGGGATGAACATATCTTGGAAGTAGAAGCTTTAATTAATTATGTGTTTGTACAAAGCTATGCTCAGTGGGACCCAAGCTGGTTGTAACTTAGATTCCATCACTCTATAAAATATATATTAAAATAGTAAGATGTGTAGAATCAGTCCTGAAAAGATTACTTTTGGTATTGGGGAAACAGTATTAGTCAATCAAGAGCTTACAGAGGTTATGTCTAAAATATCTGCATTTGGCAATAGATACCACATGAGTATTACAATTATTTTCACCATATGGAAATGCTAACTTTAACTGCATCCATAATGTGAATATTTAGTTGCATTCCCGACCTGGTTAAAATCTATTCCAGTTTAAAAGTACCTGGTGACAATAATGGATATGAGAGTTCTTGCAGCAATCTGCTTTTCTGTGTAATATTATCAGCATATGTGTTCCTTAGGAGTGTGCCATTGAAGGAGGAGAATGCTGTAACACATGCACACTGACTGCAGGCTCACAGTGCAGTAATGGACTTTGCTGTAGGAAGTGTCTGGTAAGTACAGTATATTTAAAGAAATGTGCTGCAAATTATTTAATATTAAATGGATGTGATTATGGCCATGTGTACATGAGTGGCAGACTGCGCAGTTGTTACTGCGCAGTCATTTAGTACTTTACTGCGTAACCAAGTACTAAATGACTACGCAATAACCAGCATTACTGCAGTAGCATTCCCATGTCTTTTTTTTTTCTGAAGCTGCTGTGCAGTAGCTCGTTGCAGTCACGTCATGGTTAATGCCCCCAACCCTACTGCGCAGTAGTTGTGCAGACATGGCCTATGGGAGAAATTGTACATGCACAACAACACAACTGCAGCTGCCTTCCTTTCTGAAAGCTTGCCCTTTAAAATTTATTGAAAACTGTTTAATCTAGGTCTGAGCCTTTTGTTTTAAGATTATGAACTACTTGGAGTAGGGAGTGTAGCCAAATTCTGAGGTGAATCTAAGAATGGATGTGGTATACATGAGCATAATTTATACCTTCTCATAACCTCAGGCCTCTTTGATGAGCTTGGTTTCCTCTGGGCTCGCTTATATTAACTTATTTGAACTCTCTGACATTTTATCAACATGGAACTTTATACATCTCCTTATGCCTCACTCTACTGAGCTGAAGGTCTCAGGTATACTGAAAAAGTAACCAGAAGGAACACTGAAGAATATGCAAGTGAAAGAAAGCCTGCCCTTACTCTAGTTTCTGCCTTCTACTGGCATCTTCTTACAGGGTTTAGCCAAAGCCTGTTGAGCACTTGGGGAATCTTTCTATTTAATTTAATGGGCTTTGGACCCCATGTAAGATGCAGCAGCTTATACACCCTTTATACTAAGATATCAGTAAATGGGTGGTAATAGACCTAAGGCAGTCTGACTGTCTAGTTCAGTGGTTCTCAATTTTCTTACGGTCCAGGCAACCCTAGAGAGACTCAAGGCACTCTTTGTTAGACTCAAGACACCCCTCAGAAATGTCAACTCTTAGTTTTTACTTATTTTTGACTACATAAAAATAATAGACCAGTTCTTCTGTTGTAAACAACTCATAAAATTCACAATGGGTCAGAATGGTTTTAACACTGTGAATTCCTATTTGAAATATCAGGTTTTATCTTGTAAATAATATTATGTTAGCAGTGCTAACATTGCGTGGCACCCTGCAGCACCCTTGAAAGGATCTGAAGGCATTCAGTGCCTAGTGGTACTCTGGTTGACAATCATTGGCATAGTTAAACACCACTTTAATAAACCACTCTGATTTTCACTCCTATTTTTTTTTGCTCTGTGAAATGCTGAAAACAATGTTGATGCTCTTCTAATGCACAGTGTGGTCCTTTTAACTGCCACTAAGCACCACTGACTTGCAATGAGACTTACGCTACCAGATGCCTAAATCAGTTTTGGAAATGAGATTAAGGACTTGTCTATACATGGAGTTGTGAAAGTAGGTTAAGCCAAATACGAATAGGTGCTCTTAGTCAGGAATAAGGATGTCTACACATGAAGTTAATTTCCAGCAGCTTTTTATGTAAACAAGGCCTTATGCTCTTAAGTCAGGAGGGACTTGTTTGCAACATCTCTGTGTTACTCCCAGGACTGCTGCTGACAAGTGCATCCTGGCCATTTGCTTCTGCTCAGTTTATGCTAAATCATGGAAATGATGCAGTATGGCTGCTTTAGAGTATCCCTGAGCAAAAGCCAAATGTTACCCTCAAGGCCGAGAGCCTTATGCCATCCTCCTCTTCTGGGTCACAGTGCTTTTAGGAAGACATGCTTGTTCAGAGATAAGACCTGTACAGGTTGTCATTGCTGAATTTCTCAGCCTTAATCATCTCAATATGCTAGAAGTCAGATGTGCTAGAACGAATGTGGAATCTAGCGTTATTTTGGACTGATTTCTGCCCTGATTTACATCATGATAGTGAAATTAAGTAATAAAAAAAATAATACCTCACTTGCTATACTGGTTTTCTTCCACTGGTTTTGAAGCACTTTACAGATGAGGTCTGTATCACTGTCTTCATTTTACAGATGGGGAAAGGGTCACAGAAAGTATAAGTGACTTGTCCAGCATCAACCAGCAGCCCAGTGATAGACGCAGAAATAGAATGGCAGAAGTCCCAAGTCCAAGTCCAATGCTGTATTTACAAAACTACACTTCCTATTCTGTAGGTGTAAATGACTTGGTGGCTTAGAGGCTGACTTGCCTTTATGGCACCAAAGAGCTTTGAGTTCAAATCTTGGGAAATGCATTTTAGAGGAAATCAGAATTATTAAATGTGTGCCTGTGGTTAAGACACTGATTTGAGGCTCTGCTCCAATATCCCATTCCTCCATAGATTGTCCTATCTTTGGTTCCTCTATGTTTCAGTTTCCCATCTATAAAATAGGAATGATTGCACTTCCCTACTTCAGAGGGATGTTGTGAGGATAAATACATTTAAGTGTGTGAGGTGCTCAGATACAATAATAATAGCAGAGACCATTAAATGTCTGAAATTCTTGATATATGTGCACTTTAAACTGAGTAGAACCAACATGGGTACATTCTACTTCAACAAACAACTGAAAATTTACCAACTTTTTTTAAATTAATACTCTTGGAAAATAGGGTATGAAAACTATGTTCTATAATACTAAGAAGCTGTTTGTCAATACTTGTTTTAGTTTGAAGCTAAAGGAGTTTTGTGTCGGGAAGCAGTAAATGATTGTGACATTCCAGAAAGCTGCACAGGAAACTCGAGTCAGGTAATATTTTAAATTTCTTGCCACAATGACCAAGTGCAATACATGTGCCACCTTATGATCTGGTAATTGAACAGAGAGCTGTATAAAATACTCTGTGTTTCAGGGAGAAAAAAGTGGTGCTGAAGTAAGTTTAGAAATACCAGTAATTCCTTATTTTTACAAATTGGTTTTATGAACCACTCTTAAAACATCACTCTCTGGATAAACTATTGGTTATTTTCTCTTTCTCTAGTGTTCTCCCAATATTCACAAAATGGATGGATACTCATGTGATAACAAACAGGTAATTATTATTTTGATTTGAGTACCATTTGTATTATATTTATAGATAAAGACACATTTAGATAAGTGCCAATTTGAGATCGTTTGAAGTCAATAGATGTCAATTTTGATGAACTAGCTAGTGCTAGCTTTGGATTTTCATATTATGAATGAATGATCTAGAAAACAGAACTGTTATGTGTTAGTTAGCATTTCCATCACATATTGCAAAACAGATTGAATGACAGTACTTCCTATACTGAAAGTATATCTGACCCAGTTGTGACAATGGTAGAAAACTTTCAAGTTAGTTTTGTATTTTCTCTTTTTCTTTAGGGTATTTGTTTTGGAGGAAGATGTAAAACCAGGGACCGGCAGTGTAAATACATCTGGGGTGAAAGTGAGTAAGGTGTTAATGGTTCTAAGCTGATATTCATTGATCCAGGTTGAAATATCTAGATATTTGGTAACCACTGCAGCAATGCATATGTTTGGAATTATTAAAGGCAGTTAAAATTAACAGGGATTATATGCGATAAGAAGTATTTACTATGAAACTGGGCTCCATATAAAAAACGGAAACTTTGGAATGTGTACTTTGGAACTTTTTCTTTCTCTACCATTTGACCAGGGCCCACTGGGTTCTACCTGTCAAACTTTTAGAATGATTCTTTTCTACTTGATGTAAGAAAGTGAGAATGTGTCCCCTTCCTTCTTGCATTTCTTTCCCTGACCATTGAAGACTCTGCATCATGACTGCCATATTTCCAAATAGTTAACACTGTCCAAGGTGTTGATTCATATATTTTTCAGAAGAGGTAAAAAAGAGTATCTATTCTGTAGAGAGCATTGTACTTCAGTGTACTGTCTTTCCCTAGTACCAGTTTAGGAGAAGTTCTGAGCCTTCCTATTAAGATTTTACTTAATTGAATGTTGATTTCTTTGGTTCCAATCTGTTTGTTCTTTTGTGTTGGAATTATGGCTTATCTTTTCATCAGTTTAATTTAAAGCAGTTGAAAAATCAACTTAGATAAACCAATGCAACTTTGCATGCAGGCATGCTACTTTTAGTTTTAATCTGCTTTAACCTGCACCTCAAGAAAACAAGATTCATGTGTAGTGGGAAATATCCTCAAGAAAAGGTCAATCACAGACTTTTTCAGTATTCCTACTTTACAGACTAATCAGAGAGAGAGAGAGAGAAAGAGAAAGTGTGTGTGTGTGTGTATGCATGTGTGCATTTGGAAATATCAAGGCAGGTACGTTAAGGAAAGGCAGGATAATCAGTTATATATTTTTAAAGTTATATCGGAGTTTTGGCCCAGGTTTTGGAGTTATTTCCTAACTTGTCTGAACTGGGTTCCTTGGAAATATTCAGAGTTGTAAGTTAGGTGGTTATAACTCCAGATGTTTTCCCCCAAAATACTTTCCAGGCTCAAAAAATTATTCTTCCTTTAGAAAGCTGTTCCTAACTTCTAAATAAGCTTTGGAATGAGGAAGTTCTTAAAGAGAGAATGAAAGCCAATATCTTTAGAATAAAATAGTGTATTATTTATGATTTGTTTTAAGACCTTCTCTCTAAAAGCTTTTGAGCTTCAAAATTTCCCCCATGTTATTAGAAGGAAATTGTTTTCTGATTTTAGAAGTGACAGCTGCTGATAGGTACTGCTATGAGAAACTGAATATTGAAGGGACTGAAAAGGGCAACTGTGGCAGAGACAAGGACACTTGGATACAGTGCAACAAACAGTAAGTTCATCTACTCTGTTTAGAAAGCAACTTGCGTGACATCCCCCCTCCCCACAACTGGCTGTTCTTTACTTAGTTTTTGGAGCCACTTTCTGCCATGAGACCAGATGGATGAGAAGTCCCCTGGCTTAGGAAATGAGGAATATGACTGTCTTCTGATGATCCCCAGGCACTGTGGCAGAATCTGTTAGCTTGTATTGGCTCCAGGGAGTCTCAGCTACCACATGCACATGAACAACCTGTAGAAGCAGTAGAAGGTGCTGTAACTTAGCACAGGTCTCAGATGTGTCAGACCCTCCAAACCCTAGGTTACTGAAGTGCTCCAAAATATGGCATATTATATTTCTCATTTGCTTTCCACTATACTCAAGGCTTGCTGGGCCTGACTCACTGCTGGTTTGCATTTTCCAACATCACTTATACCTATATAAAACTGGTGCAAAATGCCACTATTTTGAATTTAGACATTAGCATATACTTTGTACAGGCATAACTGACATTGCCAAGGGGAAGGCCATATAGAATTGGACCCACTGAAAAAAGTGTTTAATTGTTTGGGGTGTTTGTGGCTTTTTTTTCTTTGAGTGAATGTGTCTAATCTCCCAACACAGAGATGTGCTTTGTGGCTATCTTCTATGCTCCAATATCTCAAGTGTGCCAAGACTTGGAGAACTTGATGGTGAAATCACGTCTTCAGTCGTACAGCTGGGAAAAATCTATAACTGCAGGTAATTCTTAAAACCCAATAAAATAGAAAAGGGAAGGTATCACCCTTCCAACTGCCCTCCTTAAAAATACAGTCTCCTTAAAAAAAAAAACCCAAAACATGCAAACTGTTAAGTAAATTGCTTACTAGTGCCTTCCTTCCAAGTTAGCACTGAGGCATGTTATCAGGCAATTGTGGGGCAGCTTGTGCTGGAGAAATTTCTATGCTCGTTCTGTAGTGAAATAGAGACCTTTTTTTTTTTGTTTGTTTTGCAGCGGTGGCCATGTTAAGCTAGATGAAGAGACAGACCTTGGCTACGTAGAGGATGGAACACCGTGTGGGACCAACATGATGTGTTTGGAGCACAGATGTCTACCCACTGACAACTTCAACTTCAGCACCTGCCCAGGCACTGCAGAAGGCAAAATTTGCTCAGGACATGGTGTATGTTTCCACATTCTTTAGCCCTTTTGCATATCTACTGCCCTGACTGATTGCATCTAATTTTATTTACTTTACTAGATAGTTAATTTACACAGAAATTAACCAGAATTGTTGCTGGTGCAAGTTCTTTTCCGAAGTCAGCTTTTCAAGAGAGTATCAAATATAGAGTTAATAAATACAGGAGAGTCAAGGCAGTTAAGGTGCAGGTTATGCTAAGTATTAGTATTATTACACAAGGTCTATTAATTCTTTTCATCTTTTCCTTTGGCTTGGTTTATCTTTCCTTAGATAATTCACTTGAGACCTTCTAAGTCTGTTAAATGTTAACATGAATAGTTCCAGATTCTTTTCCATATTTTTAAACTTTTGTAATCTGTTGGCACCCCAAAATCCCATAGGCAGCTGTATTTTGTCAGAAGAGTTCCTGTGATGTGCAGAGCTTTCAGTTCATTCACCTATACTGTACTTAGTTCCTGTGCCAGGTGCAGAGACATTGAATTTGTAGGAGTGCTCTGTCTTGTGACCAGGCTCAGGGGCCCTGCCATATTATAAGATGATCTCTGACAAAACAGACTTAGACTGAGAATAAAGGAAGCTGATAGCTTCTAGTCCCTGCTGCACTCCATAACAATGCACTTTTTGCTTTGAAATTACCCATTTCATCATATATCCTAAGAAAACAGAAATTTGAGGGGCACAGTCTCCCAAATGAAATGGCAAACATGCAGAATTTTGCAGGGCTTTCTCACAGGTTCTGCACAACTCATCCTGCTATGCATTCCAAATGCTAAAAAAGTTTATTTTGTGATTTTTATTTTGAGTTACATTTTGAACTACAGGTTTGCAGCAATGAAATAAAGTGTGTGTGTGACCGACTCTGGGGAGGAGATGACTGCAGCACCCTTTTCAAAGGTTCTGCAAGTTTTGATGACGATATTACCAGCAAAGGTGTGTACCACATGGTTTTTAGTAATGCTTTTAGTAGGTGTGCTTCTGGCCAGTGTTCAGCAAGCAAAGCTACGTGTTGCATTATCCAGATAACCTGACCCCTTGCTTCCAAAACAGAATGATCACATTGTGAGAAGATTAAAGTTTTGATTCTGAGACTGAATCTATACAGCCTGACTCCTGTAGAATTCAAAAGGAGAAAATGAAGCTTGTAGAATTGAATCCATTTTGCTCACCTCATTCATGCAAAGGGTCCTATTAAAGTAGGACAAGAAGAGTTTTACCCCAACCTGCATTTCTAGATGAGTAGGTCAGCACAGCTTACACATGTTTTTCTCACTAAAACCAAAGGTATATATGACAAAATGAACATGTTCATATTTCTTATAAGATAAGTATGTTATGAAAACTGATTTTTATTTAGTCTCTGGGATTGTGTATAAGAGAAGATCATATTGGAATAAGTTCAGATGTAAATGTGTTGGATAGGGTTGTGTATTTGACCAGTTAAATAAAGCTTGGTCAATTGACTGGTCAAATATTGGTCAAAAATGGGGAAAAAATGCCAATAGATCCATATAATACACAGAAAAAAACCAGAAATTTTCCAGTAAGAAATGTGTCAAAAACAATAAAAAAAGTATGTCAAGAAAACTACAAAAAATGTAGCTTTTTCATAAATTGCTATTATCTTTGGCCAGTCAAAAATATACAGTCAACAGACTGATATTACCGCAATACAAGCTGTCTAACGTCAGGTAAGAGAACCGCCTCCTGAAGAGAAGTAACTTTGAGAAGCTTAGAGGGTACTTAGCTTGTCTATTCCAATCTTAACACATGGACACTCCCACCTTAAAAACATTTAACATGTTTGAAAGGTAATGTAAAACAATACCTTTTGTCTATGTCACTTTGGAGGGGATTCAAGATAAATCAGAGATATTTTTATTCTGGAAGTTATACCGCTACAATTATAGTGATTTAACAGCATTAATATAATCATATTAATAAGTTTCCCATGTTGAACAAGCTTGTGTATATTTATTTTAAGCTCCTATGTATCCTGCTTTTGTTTTTCATCTTTTCCCAGGTGTTGTTAGCACAAATATAATCATAGGGGCTATTGCTGGCACCATTTTAGTGTTGGCTCTTGTTTTAGGAATAACAGCATGGGGCTACAGGTAAGTAAAAATGTCACCGTTAATACATTTTGAAAAAATTGAAGATAAGTTCAGATGTAAATGTGAACCTGATAGGTAGTTATATTCTATGCACAAACAAAAATACTGAAATTTATATAAATATACATTTGCTGATCAATTAGAAACTGGATGTTTCCAGATGATTTTTAGATAGATAAATATTTTAGTGTTCACAATGTTTGGTCTAGGTTTATTATATGTTTAATTTGGTAAATCACCCAGTGTTCGAAAAAAGTAATTGCAATTTTACTTCAATATCTAGCAAAAGGAAGTATAGGAATGAAATCTGATTAAAATACATGTTTTGTAATGGTAAAGTAAATTTAGAAAGAACAACCCTGAGTAAGCAAAGCACTTAATTTAAACAGGTATTAACATTTAATCAGCTTAATCTGGAATTAATTTAGGCAGGGGTTGTTGAACAAGGATGAACTTGACTCACTATTAAGGATCAGGTTTTCATCTCATGTTCAGTTTTTGGTGCTTTGCTAAATCAAGGCTAAAGTAGCCAGATGAACTTATTTCAGTAAGTTTAAGGGAGCTATTTTACTTTTCTTCCTTTGCGGAATTTCTTTCAATAGGAGTAGTTCTGGTCAATGTCCAGTCAGGAAAGCAACATGTGTGTTTTTTGTTTTGTTGCTATGAAATTAAGGTCTAATATATATACTTACAAAAAAACCATGAGCATTTGGATTAGTATGGTTATACAAATGCCTCTTCGACTGGTGTTGACAGCACAAACCAGGCTTAACTGTTCCAAATGTCATTAATTAAATAGTGCCAAAGTGATTTGAATATTGAGCTAGTACTATTCTCAGTTATGCTGTGCAGTTTTACTCATGCCAGTGTGATTAATGCATCATTTAAATATTTGGAATTCTCAATATTTAGATGCAAGTATGTGTCTGGAGATTTTGCCCTTCCTTGGACAAAGACCTGGGCACTGATTCCTCACCCACAGGGCTTTGGCCAGTAAAAATTGGTGTAAATTAGGGCAGGTAGAGAAGCATGCATATAACAGCATATGAATTGGGGTAATATATGTACAGCTGCAAGCCATTTGTGCATATTATTCCCTGATTTTGGCAAGATCTGAAAGTCTGGACTCTGGAATGCAGTTCTAAAAATGAATGCAAAGCTTGGGATATAATTTAGCTAATACTTTTTATTGACTTTCCCCAGAAACATGTATTGAAGAAAAAAACTAATGTTTCCAGACTTAATGAGCACATTTTGGTTACTAGTAAAATATTGCAGCATGAGTTATAGATACATTGACACAGACTCTCGACTATGAATATATTTCTACAGATTTGTTTTGAACTAATATGTCTGTGCTCGGTTTCAAAAGTGATTTATTTAGGAATATTTAAAAAGCAAATTCCAGTTTAGCCTATACTGCCCTTTTAGCTATTGTTTATGTTAACTTTTTTAACCTATTGTTTACCTATTGTTACAGGGATATTCTCTCAAATATAGTCTATGCTACATATGGCAGGCTTGAGTGGCAATTAACAGGCTTGACTGGCATCCCAACACGCAGGATGTTTGCTAGTCCTAGTCTAGTTCAACCACTGTCAGTGCTGTACAAGTAACAGCCCTGAAACTGACAGGGTTTTGTCAATTTCAAGACTGTTGTTGGAGACAAGACACTCTATGTAATCAGCCTTAATGGGGTACAAGAGGCTAAGCAAAGGCTGAGCACAGGTAACAGGTATTGAAAGTAGGTGTTTCTGCATGGTATTAGCAGTCGCATTGAAATTGGTTTAAATTGGAGCCTTAATATTGTAATGGCATTGGGCAGGGCTAGTGTTAGTTGCAGAATTTAAATGACTGCCTACCTTATCCAGGGCGTCTTAAGTGACTTATACTATACGTGCATGTTGGATACTCATTCTTATTTCTTTTTCTTTTCTATGGAAAGAAACTACAGAAGACAGAGGTATGTGATACAAGTAATGTGAATTCATCTTCAAGAAAGGTTTTAATTGTTATTTCTTGATTTTTCCCTTTTCCATGATGGGATTGACATTTTATAAAACAATATTTTGCTAATGATCTTCAATGTTTCTTTATACTGTATATATGAAATTATTTTATAAAGGAATATACATCTGAAATATTTGAAAGTGCTTTTTTTCTGCCAATACAGCAAGTGAAATCTGGGCTCTGCTGAAGTCAATGGCAACACTTCCATTTACTTCAGTGGAATTAATATTTTACCAAGTAAAATATTGAAAAAATAATGAAAAAGAACAATATTTTTGCTCTGTTTTTAATCAAAGATTTAGATGTTCTTGAGTTCCGTGAGCAGTAATAAAAGCATGATACTCACTAAGTTCTTTGAGTTATATTAATTCCCAGAGCTCACTTTAATTTAATTGCGTTTGAGTTAAATTCAGGTCCCCAGCTGGAAAGACATGCTCAGGTCCCCAGCTGTAAGGAGGAGGTGTGAGTTTAGAATCCTGACCTCCCCTGTCTAAACCAAATATAGGTATTTTCAGAAATTCATCTGGACTCAAGTAAACACTTTAAGACAAATGTGAGTGCTCTTCCCATCAAGCAAATTCCACTCACTCTAGAAAGAACCCATTCTTTCACCAAAAGTGCCACCTTCCACTTCCCTCGCTATTCTGTTAATTTCTAGCTATAGACCGGCCCCTTCCCACTACCGATATAAACAGACATCTCATTTCTCCCAGAAGAAAGACTTTTTTCCCATGATCCTACAGAAATACCAGTCTTTTCTCCCTCTTTAAGTACCTGTAAAATATGAAAGATATATGTGCTTTTTCCCAGGACAGTGTTGCATATGTCTGTAAGTTAATAGCAGCTCTTTCAAGTTAATTGCTAGTCATTCCAAGGACAAGCTTGTCAGGGTGTGAGCTGTTCCTGGCCACTGAACAGCAATGCAACTTGGAAGGACTGTGTGTGTAAAGGGCAGTGCCACTTCTCTTTTGTCCCAGGTTTTGACTCAAATCAACCAGGTCCTCTTCAAATGAGATGTCTGTTTACAGTCTAAGGGTGCAGACAGAAGTTCAGCTCCCTGCTGTAACTAAGAACGCTTTGCAGGAAGTGTTGTGAGTTGCAACAATCCCCCGGACCAAACAGAAGTTCACTGTTGGTTCCAGGGGGATGGGGAATCTAGCTACTGACTGCAGCCCTGCAGCCTGTTTTCCCTAGCAACGGCCTCTCCTCGCTCCCAGCCTGCACTGTTTTCAGAATGGGAGGGGGGAAAGGGAGCAGAGGGAGCTTGTTCTAGCAGTTCTCCAGCTAGCGCGGGAGGGTGGGGCAGGTAGACTGAAGCCCTCCCCACCTGAGGGCTCCAATCAACCCACTTCACCCTCCAGTGCGAGCTGGAGAAACCCCAGACTGAACTTTCCTCACTCTCTTTCCCCCCTCCCGTTCTGAAAACAATAGCAGGCTTGGAGGTAGTGCATACAATGAGGGTTCAGATTTTTGTGGGATTGGGCCCTTTTAAGGTGCTTTGCAGCTGTGCACTTCTGTTTGGTCATGGCTGTAGAGTGTTTTCAGGGGTGAGATCAGGTGAAAGTTGTCACTTCTGTCTGTGCCCTAAATGTCATTCAAATCAAAGGGTAAACTCAGGTTAACTTCAGTTGTGGAGGATGAAACTCCAAAGAGACCATTGCTCTTCTGCTTTCTACCCCTGTAAATTAGAGGAACTTCTGTGGTTCTCATTGCCCAGTCTTCTCCTGATCTCGGCCTTTATTACTCTGTCCTGTTCCAAGTGGCTGCTGTATCTGTTGCTGACAGCTCTTGACCTTTACAGTCCATGTCTTCTGCCTTTGTAGTATTTCCTCTGTCAGACTCAGAACAGTGTGCAGTAAAAAGGTGGATCCAAGCTCAATTTAATTTAGTCTATGGACAGCAAAACACAACAGCTGGTGAGTGCTAACTGAGACAAGAGCAGAGAGCTGAAAGTCTAGCATCAGGGAAGAAACTGCAGATAAGAATGTTACAGAGGCAGAGCAATGATAGAAACTTGGTTTGTAAGGTTATTATGTCTTTAAGGAATGGATTATGTTTGCAAGTGCAGGATGGGTTGGTCTTACAAACCCACTTGATTGGAGTAAAAGCAGTGTGAACAGAGGATAAGCCAACTTGAATCTCAAATATCAACAGGGCATCTGGCCTTTGCCAGTGAAAACTTAACATGGAAAGACCGAGAGAAAATAAAGCCATTTAAATTCCCTCATCCCAGGATGTTGATAAGCGAGATTGAGCATAGATTCAATGTATAGTGGCCAAAGAGATGAGTAGGCTGGGAACTAACACACGCTACAACTATATGAAGATTCTGCAAGAGTCTGTGTTGTCTCTAGCAAATTTCATTCCTGTAGGAACAGGAAGCCCTATCATTTGACTTCCAAAGAAATAGTTATGGAAATAGATAAGCAAGGATTCAGGAGATAAATAAGCTCCCACCAAAATATATGTATTGGAATAAGTGGACACTAATTGCACAGTAGCCTAATAACACTGTGCAGTAGTGTGTAGGGCAAAAACTGTGCCAATACACTACTGCGCAGTAGTATTTGGCTACTGCACAGTTACCATCACTAAAAAGCCATGCTGTGGTGCTACTGCACAGTAGCACCAGTTACTGCACATTGATTTAGTACTTGGTTATGCAAGTACTAAACTTAATGCTCTGTAACTACAGTGCATTAATGAATGTGTAGATGCACCCAATCAGTATTAGCTATTAAACCATGATGAAAACAGTTAATCAGTATGTATGTGAGTGTTACATAAAGATTATTATCCAGTGGATTAAAGCAGCTATAACAAACTGTAAACATTGGAAAGGAATACATTACCCAATTTCATCTGTAGCAAGCTACCCTGAAATACATGAAGACCTAGGAAAGCATTGGTCTGCCTGAATAACAACACAATTATTTCTTTAGTAGATTGGAGAACAATAGAAATCCATTAAGATGCTGACCCCCTAAAATATTCCTGAAGTGTATGAAGATTGAGATTAGAACTGGTACTCAGGTGGCATTTTGAGGTAAAGGGAAGAGAAGGGTTGCAGCATACCTGTTTAGGATCTTATGGTTTACGATTATATGTTTAAAATACCAGGGGAGAGCTTTCAAAGTTTTCATCTGGAAGTAAAGGAAAATAGAACCTAGTTCAGTTCTCTAGAAGGATGTTACCTATGAGTAATTCATCCTCTTGGTAAATGATCTCCTTTTATTAATGGTGACAAACAGGAAAAGAAAAACCTTGGAAATGTAATGTCAGTAATTGGGCTGCTTGTTTTATGCTATAAATAAAGTCAAGGTAGTCATTTGTATTAGTAAGCAGTTTTCAGACTGTTAGATTATATCCAAAAACTGTGATAATTGATGGCTATAATTTTATCATCAAAAGAAAAGTGATAAGATGACACCAATTAGGAATTTCTAAGGTAAATGGGGAGCAGTCTGTGTGTAAGGGTAGTGCCACTCCTCTGTTATCCCCAGTAAACATTTTCTGTTGATAGTCAAAGCCCGAGCATTGGAGACACTGGCAAAGAATAGATAACATCAGGTGCTGGTAGTCTTACATTACTGCCTCTTGGCAAAATTAGGGATGTATTATGAGAACTATTATGAGAACAGCTGTGCATTTTTAACCTGTACCTGCATCCCACTGAAAAGAGGAACTTTAATAATGGGAGGTTTTTTTCTAACCCAGACTAAAGACCTGAGGAAGAATTGTTTCGATAAACTGTTATAAGAAACACTGAACATATTTTCTGCTTGGTTGCACATCATTTGCTTCTATTGCAAAAAATAAAATATGTAATTTAATCAGAATAAAAACAAGTTGCAGATGAACAAAAACAGATGTTATCATTGAATCTTTCACACCATAGCTCAGAATCAATAAATTCTGATGCCATAATCCTTAATTATTATCCTTTTGTACACATCTGACAGTGAACTGTAAAGATTCAGCAGTTGCAGAAGATCACTCAAAACTAGGAGCTCTGTCATTCAGGAAACAGATGAAATCCTTAAAACCAGTGTATTTAACAGAGTTGGAGTCAGTGCAATTTAAGTAAAATTAATTTCACCCTTATTGCCTCTTTCATAGGTAATAAGTTAAGTAAATGAGCCTTAAACTCCTGTGTAGTCGGTAAACATTAATGAAAACGGAGTTTCTGTAGTTAACTCTGTGTTTGACCTGGAAACGTTAATTTTTCCATAAATATTGCATTAACAAAAAACTGGCTTTGCAATTTATGCCTAGAAAGCACTAAGGGGCATTAAAGTGATGATGGGAATGAAGGCCAGGATTTTAAAAGGGTGATCAATGATTTTTGGGTGCCACCTTAGAACAACCTGATTTTCAGTCTTAAACCAGCTTTATTTTCAGTGATTGGGGTCTAGGCTTCTGTATAGTTTCACCAGCCAACAAATTAAAATAAACTGCTAATGCTTGGTCTTTTTAAGGTGCTTTTCTCAATGCTCATTCATTAGGCACTAAATAGCCACAAACCTGAAAAGTAAGCCAAGTGAAAAACACGAGGCTTTAATTCCCTAGAAGTCAACCAGTAATGGAGAATACACCCTACTCCTTCACTTCCTTATTGAGCCAGCTTCCTCCTTTTTTTATCCTGTGTCCTAAGAAGCCATATGTGACCAAGCGGTCATGTATACTAGAGTAGCTGTACCTTGTTTCAGGATGCTTGTTGTTGTTTCCTGATAACCGGGTGTTTTAAAGATATCTCATATATTAGTCATCCAGAAAATGAGATGTCCAAAATTAGCTTTTATTAAAAATCTTGGCTAGGGGGTTTCAGTTAAAAGGGAGGTTTCACTTTTCTGAATCTTAAAAATATGAAAGACTCCTTTCTCAACTCCCAGATGTGTGTTAGTGTTCTTACTGTGTGTGCTATAACAGTTTCTTCATATAGATCATTATCCCTAACTCTTTGTTTTAAAAACTAATATTTGTGTGTGTGTAAATGCATGTCCTGTTTTCTGACTTTCACATATTTGTTATACTTCAGACAAATACCCCAGGGAGATTATGTAAAAAAACCTGGAGAGGCCGACTCTTTTTATAGCGACATGCCTCCTGGAGTCAGCACAAACTCTGCATCTAGTTCTAAGAAGAGGTCTGCTTTTCTGTCGCATTTTCAGATATCTACCTGTTCCATCACACATTATTCCATTAGTCAGAACATTTCATTATTTTGCAGCAGGTTTGATTCCTTCTTTCTTCTTTTTGGAATGTTAAAATGGCATCTTTTATTCTTTGATTACTGATTTCCATTCTTCTCCATCCCCCTTATAGTTCAGATTCATTTTATTGCTGGTTATTAAAAATCAGTTCAGAACAAGTATACTTTACATTCCATTGAAGTCTTGGATAATGTAATTTTTGACATTTCTCCATGTGGGATTTGCTTTCCAAGAAAATGGTAGTGCTCATAGTGAGCTCAAAAACAATACAATAACTGAAGAACCCTCTGACTTTCATGACATATTCATGTAATCAAAGAAAAGAAAGAATATTCTCTGGCTTCTGTAACAGTTATACAAATTAATTGGTTAATATGAATGTTATTTTTATATCTTTATTTGTGAATGTCATCATTAACTCACTGTATTTGTAGTCGACCTAGATTTTTTGATTTTTGTTTTTGCTGACTTGTACAAAGGAAGGAGGTGCTCACAATTTCTGTCAATTTCACATTCTAGATTAATATATTTAAATGTCAGGAAAGTTTAACCTAGGACATGATGCTGCAAACACTTATTACTGGCCTCGTACTTTTTATTGTGAGGATAGCTGCTGGGTGCTAAGTAATGTATCATTAACATGTTCAGAATTTACTAATATTTTGTTGCTCTAATTACTTAAAAAAAGACATTGACACCATCTTAAAATGAGAATGCATTGCAAGCATTAACAGATCATTAGTACCCTATAAAGCCATTGCCCTCTGTAATCTCTTTGTAATCAGAGATACTTTAATTATGAAACTCCTTTTCAACTGGGACGTCAGAATGGCTTATGCATTACATAGTTTATAAGAAGCAGTGTGTCACTGTAGGGAAAAAACAGTCTTGTTCTGCCTCCAAGGAGAATTGAAGTTTTTGGAGACTTTCCAGATCTTGGCCCTTCAAGTTATTTATAACTGAGCAATTGACAAAACCACAAAGTACTTTAGTGCATTTAAAATGACTGGACAGAGCAATTATATACAAGAGATGCTTTAGCAGTACCACTGAATATTCCAAGCAGGTCCAAATTCCATTTCCTTTAAGCAATTACAAAGAAATCTATGATAAAGACAAAAAGATCAGTGAAGAGAGTAGCATTTGAGATGTAATTAACTAATGACATTCAAGTTTTTGGATAAGGCTCTTATATTTGAGGAGGTATAAATAATTTGTTTTTAGGGAGCATAAGGAAATCCTAAAATGATGCACTGTCTTTTATTGTAGAATCGTATTTCAGCTGCCTTAGTTCTAATATAATCATGGGAAAGCAAGGCTCTATAGGTTTTGTATTCAGCACTGGAGCTGGGTTGTATTCCTGCTAAGAAGCAATTGTTTGACAACTGAATGTTCTTTAACCCTTCTCTTATTTCATTATATGCCTTTGTTCCTCCTCATACTTCCATACTTCTCACATTGCTTTCACTTGCTTATTGTTTATTTCACAATGCTAAGAGATCCCTAAGGTCTGTCTACACTAGAGAATGTTGATATTGCCACGACTATGTTGCACCACCATTGAGCAAGTTTGGATTATGCCTCAATCCACACCATGACCAGACCCAGGAACACAAGACAAACCAGTAAAGAAAGAGATTAATAGTGTTTCCATTTGGGTCCCCATAGTGCAATTACCCACCTACCAGGAAGCTTGTCTTCGGTGCACTCAGTCTAAAAATACTCTCAGTCCTGCCAGCACTGATCTGGGCTTCTTTATGCTAATATGCATTGTCCAGTTTGCTGGACAGAATTCAATATAAATCATTCCAACGTTTACACATGGTTTTATTATAAAAGTTAAATTTAAGACAACAAATTCTGTACATGCTAAACAGTAGGCTAGTCGTCTTTACCAGTAAAAGAAACCAGTAGCAATAAAATTATAAAATCCTGAAAACATTCTGATATTTAACACTTAACACAGGTTTGAAACAATAAAAAAGGCTCTTGTTTTAGTATGGCTTCTGACAGGCATGATCTCCACAGAGCTGTCCAAGCAGTTTCTGTCAGATGTCTCCCTTCTGAAAGAGCAGGGTTGGAAGAACATGTGTGTAATTAGCAGTGTAACTGGTGGGGGGAGGGTAACTGGGGGCACCAGGCACTGGTTAAGTGGGGGTACCAGAATTGTGTTCTCTGGGGAACCTACACAGCAGCAGCGGGAACAGCTGTCAGTGTATAGGCAACCCATGTGGCAGCTGTAGCTGACACTGATGTGTGGGGAACCCATGCAGTAGTGGTGGCAGCAGCATGCAGTGTAAGGACACTAACATCACCCAGGGTCTTTTGAATTTCTAATAAGACTCTTCCCTTACTCAACACCCCGCTCCTATTTCCACCCCCAGCTCTTGGAACCCCTGCCCTTGCCCTCCCCCCACCCAGGGTACTAAAATTCCCAGTAACTTCTCTGAGTACAGTGAAAAAACACAGATACCCTCCTCAGGAAAGGGCCATCCACATAAATACATGCATTTCTCTTACCTTTCCACAGTCTCTAGGTGTCGGTTGTCTTCTGTCCTCTGTTGTAGACCAAACATTGGATTGTCGCTATAGTAAATGGGATGGGCAGCAGAATTGGCTTTGTCTGAGAAAGGTTCCTGGAAGGCCTCCCATCTCCACTAGTGCTGGCCCCCATCACACATATCTTAGATGGGAATACAAGAGGGAAGAAAAATATTACCTTGTGCTTAGCATTTGATTATTCAGCCAAGACTTTGGCCTAAATCTGCACAGCACTGTCATCAACTCACAAAAAGAATAATATATCAGTAACCTTATATGAAGCTAAGAATGAGTTATTGATCTCTTGGATTCCCCCCTGATTATCATGATAATTCTGGTCTTCCCAGGCTAAAGGCAGTGGGGCAGATGCAGAATAAAGCCTCCCAACCATCTTTCATCATCATGGTTTCCTCTTATGCTTGTTAGTATGTGTCCCACAGGCAAGTTGGTTCAAATATTAGATGAAACCACTGTAGCTAGTATAAGTGATAAAATAACATGTACTTGGGAGGATCTAAAACATAGATAGATATAGATACCTTGGGAGCCTGGCCATGAATGGTACAGGAACAACTGGATGGATGCTAAACCAATTTACTTAAACCATTTAAATGTGGACACAGGGTACCATTGCAGGAACAGACATTGCAAGCAAAACTTATCTAGAGTGTTTAACCGTAGTACAGTGCACTCTGCTAGTGCAGACAGACCTTTAGGCTTTGTTGTGTGATCAGCCCTAGAAATATAAATGTTTTTAATTCATTGACCTAATATTTAGTTATTAGAAGATAATCTAACAACAGCCACATATGAGCCCTCCTATTCCAGGTCAAATGGATTATCTCATTCCTGGAGTGAAAGGATCCCAGACACAAAACATATTTCAGACATCTGTGAAAATGGGAGACCTAGAAGTAACTCATGGCAAGGTAAGGGTGAACTTTTGCACTGGCTTCAGTCAAAACCTGCCTTGACGTCACCACCTCTATGCTGACAATTTAATTGTTCTTTGGACAGGAACATGACTCCCTAAAACTGTGTACATTTTGTTATTAGCCTTGGAATTGAGATTTAACATCACAACACACTAGTATATTTTTCATTATCGTTAAAAACAGGAACTCGGGACCCTCCAGCTCCAAGAGGTAAATTATTCTAGGTCTATGGCAACGGGCCAAAGTGCAGTTTTAAATAAGTTTTTAGATGTTACTTTTCAGCTGTCACTTTCAAATGAGCTTTTGAGTACCTGAAACAAACATGCCTCATACATTCGACTAAGAGTGACTCTGATACAGATGTAATGACCCCAATTCTCTGCTGTACCCATGGTGGGATGATGCGTTAACCATTTACAATAGCTCCTCAAGTCTCTGACTGGGGAGCTAGCCACAATTCTGGTAGTTCTAGTGGAGTTAAGCGCAGCCTTGGGGATGCTCTAGCTATTAGTTATCCCCTAGAAATCATCTTCCAGTTGACAATTATGTACTCACTCAATTCATATATCACACTCTCATTCTTGACCCTCCACAGAGGCCCTGGGGATGGGGGTGGCCTATGACCCAGTGTGCTCTGTGCCCACTGAAGAATATATAATACTTTCTGTTTCTGTGCCACTTGAACAGAATGGGCCAGATTTTGTATTTTTGTAATTAAACATGCCACTTACCTTACTGTGGCCAATTCACCATGGAAGTCCATGGAATACCTGGAAAAAAAACCCATCAAACCAATAAAATACTTTCTTATTTTCTTTTTCTGAGAAAAATTAAGAATTTGAGCCCTCTAATTGAACTGCACACAGGAGCATCAGAATGGCCCTACCGTAGCTTTTCAAAGAAGAAGACCAAGAGATATGTATTTAGGCACTCAAGAAGAACTGAATTCCTTCTTGAATGATCCATATTGCTTGAAATGAACTGTAAATAAGACCAAATATACTAAAACAGGACATGGTACATTTTGAAATAAGGCTTTGATAGACAGATTTTCAAAGGTATTTAGGTGTCTGGAAATGCAAATAGGCTACTGATGTCTAAGTAGGTTATGTGCCTGCCTTCCATTGACTCCAATACCTAGGCACATTTGAAAGTCCTACTAGGTCCCAACTGTCTTTTCCAGTATATAAATATTTTTGAAATTCTGTCCATAAGTATTTTAGTCTGAGGGCTATTACATTGCTGTTTGTCAATGTCCAAGTCTGTTGCATTAGTTCATTAGTAAGGTCCAGGTTGGTCTTTTCTCAACTAATCAGGTAGGGGAGTAACAGAAATGGAAGCATTGCTTGTCTTCTTGTACTGGCTACCCATATCATGGGCAAATAACTCCTTAAGGACTTCTATACTCAATTCCTGCACATAGGGAGAGGAACAATTGCAGCTTTTGTCTCATCCCCCACTCTTTGGCCACTGCAGCTGTACTGGGGAACTATATGCTCCTTCATTTTTAGAGCCAGTTCATGGTAGCTTCTCTCCCCATATTCATGTCCAGGTTCAGCATGATGTCCAATTCGCTCCCGGGACAGTGTAAGTACACCCTGTCTTAAACACAAGACAACAGTCTTGTCTTAATGAGGGTACCACTCTCATTAAATAATTCTACCAATTAATCCTGTCTGCTCTTTCAGCTCTGAGCCAAAATTCTCACAACTTACACTGGGAAATTTATAAATTTATAGTAACAGTACGGGATCTATTGTCTTGATAGAATTTTAGCAACTATGTGACAATGGGCATATTTACATTTGTGTATATGTTCTAAACAGGGGTGGGTTGTTAATGTTTAATGATGCTGAGGTCATAATTTAAATTCAATATCCTGTGATAAATATATGGAAATTATCTTTATCTTTCCATCCAGCATTCTGCTCTTAATAATTTCTGAAAATAAATTCAGTCAGATAATTAATACATTCTGAATGCCCAATTTAGATGCATGCTGAATTTCTTGGTTCTCTGAACTGACTATGTATCATTCAGCCAGAGCAAAATGGAATGAAACTGGGTAAGCCTCAGGAAAATCCCTGCCTTGTATAGGGAAGTAGGCCCAGAGCTGACTCCTGCACCAACCACTCTCAGCCCTTTGGATACGTGTTCTTGGCCTCTCACTGTGCTAGTGACTACAGTCCTATTCAAAGCACATCAAATGCCAGAAAAACATAATGTAGTCTCTGTCTGCTGTGTGCCTGGTGGCACTCTCAAGTTTGGTCATGCCTTACTAGAACTACTCTAATGGCAGCAACATTACTTTTTTCTGGCATGTGGTATGCACAGAGTGAGAGTGACTGAGTGGAACATGTTTTCACAGATGCAGCGTGGTTGAATGTGATCTAAACCTGTGGTCCACACACCCCTGGGGGTTTGCAGCTTGTCTAAGGGCTCTGCAAATGATTACTATGATCAATCAAAAGTATGTGAATACTAACCATATTTACCATTCAGAGGGATCCACACCTCCATTTGAAAATTTTTAGGGGTCTGCAAATGAAAAAAAGACTGAAAGCCACTAGCCTAGACATACTCCTAGTGTAAGTAGGGAGAGGGATGGTTAAAAAATGGTCTGGTTAAGGAACCCAGTTGTAGTAGTATATATTAGAACTGCTTCTCCATACTTTGATGGATTTGATAACAGGCTTCCAATATCTGAAAGGTGGTTATAAAGAGGATGGTGATAGACTATTCTGTGTAGCCTCAGGCGACAGGAAAAGAAATAATACTGTTGTGATGCTGGATCAGGACACTAAAAGTTTTCCCTGCAGGTCTTCTTCCATTGTTGCTGAGTAGAATGTAATGCAGAATAAGGAATCTGGTTCTCAGTGGGTACGTCTACACCTGCATTAATGCACCATAGCTACTGCTCATTAAATTTTGTACTGGTAATAACAGGTACTGACTAAATGTGCAGTACCTGGTGCTACTGTGCACTAGCACTGGTGCATGTCTTTTAAGTGATTCTAATGCACAGTAAATTAATTCTACTGTGCAATAGCACAGTAGCATGGCTTTTGCCGTCATGAGCTAATTCACAGTAGAATTAGTCTACTGCACATTTAGCGTCTTGTGTAGATGCACCCAGTGAAGCCCCAGAAGTTTGTAAAATCCTGATCATTTAAGGAGCCTCAGTCCCTCAAGGTGAAAGGCATCCTCAAGTCCCATTGAATTTAACACATAATTTAGCTGAGGTATGCAGACCCTCACAGAATTGGATATTAGAATCATAGGAAAATATGGCTTTAGGAGCTCACCTAGTCTAACCTCCTGCTCAAGGAAGGATCATCCCTGCATCAGCCATTCCTGACAAATGTTTGTATAACCCAGGGTTGTCAAACTCATTTGGGCCCTGGGCCATGGACTCCCCCCAAGCCGGATCTGTGGGGAGCCAGTGGCAGCCATGGCAGGTCCAGTGGCAGCAGCGATGGGGGTCCAGCAGTGGTGGTACAGATCTGGGGCCACCAGTGTAAAATATATTTTATAAAAAGATTTAACTGTCATGTTAAACTGTCTGTGGAATGGTTCATTACCTTGAAATTACACCTCCTTGTTTTTATCTGTTCTTCTAATGCCTGCCAATGTGAGCTGATGTAAAAAATGTGGGGGAATCTACCATAGTTGCCAGCTCTTGTGGTTTTAAAATGAATTTCAAACTTCAGCATTTTTCTTACATGCTTAGCTCCTGGAGGGTTACGATTGGGTGAGACTTTCAGCTTTGGTTTTTTTAAAAGTATTTTTCTAGCCCTTAGAGTTGCAGAGACATAGATTGAAAATGTGACTCAACTCTGTATCGTAGACACTCAAATAAAGACAAATAGACCATTTTTTTAAGTTTTACGATTGTTGAACAGTTGAGACTGGCAATATGGCTATTTTGGCAGGCTGGGTAATGAACATGAGCATTCTTGGAATGCTGTACACATAGCTTTCAAGATGTTATTTCCTCTCCCTTTATCCTTTGATCTCTTTCAGGTAATATAGGAGGAAACAGAAAGAAGGTCAGAGGCAAAAGATTTAGGCCACGGTCTAATTCAACTGAGTAAGTCTGACCCTCTAGCAGCAAAGCAGAAAACAGCATATAAACACATGCTGGTTTGATATACATTGGGAGTATGTTAAAGTAGATACTATAGACGTTCCATGTGGCCCATTCAGAGTATTGACTGACAGTCTGGTAAACAGTTTAACCTCTATTTTTCATTTTTTAAAATTAACTATTAATTTTCTTTTTAATATAGGCTTCTTCACAAGTGTGCTCATAGCAATGCCCATTGATGGTGACACCTGGCACCATCAGAGTGGGCTTGTGTCTGCAGTAAATTACCACTGCTGAATGTATCTTGATGCAGTAGTGGAATTTTGATACCTTGTTTTCCATTCTCTGTCTTTACTCTGGGTGGAACCAATGCACTATACCCTGCTTCTCCCAGGAACACAGATTTCTATCTCTGAGTACCCAGCTAGTGATTTTAGGAAACTAATCTAACTTCTTTGGGAACATGCTTACAGTTTATTTTTCTAAGTTGTCAAGTTTGAAAATAAATGACCTTTTGTAACCTTTGGAGTCAGAACAAGATAAGGGTGTACCGACAAGGAGCTTTATCTAACATGCCATGAAGTTAGCCAGAGCCCCTCTATTGATGTCAGTGGGCTTTGCATGCAGTCTAATATGGGTGTAATAAAGAAATTAAGACATATATGCCTTAATTTAAACATATTATCAATGGAGTCCATCTGTAAAACTCTCATCTGTAAAAGCTCCACAGATATATTTACAAAATTATTTAAATTGGTTGTTCAATATATTGAAAAGCCTTGTACTTGCTATTTCCCTGAAATATCCTTTTTAAGCTTAACCTCCTTAGTCAGACCATGCTATATGAATGGATGATGAATGCTTGGAACTATAACCTCTCAACTTGTCAAGCATTTCCCACTGGATTTCTCTTAATACTGTAGTACCACTGAAGAATTTGTACTTCTCTGTCAGTGATGGTAGTGATTATTCCTCCTCTCCACATTGCCAGCACTAATGTTTGCACCCTTATTGGATCTGGTAGCATCCCTTCTGGAAATGAATAGGGATAATTCCTCTCTGTACCCTGCCTTTTCCTGCTCAAGGATTATTCTGAAACCCAAGTCTTCCAAATTCATTATAGTATTCTTAAATATGTCCGTTTACATAAAGTTTCATGTAGGAGATCTCTGTTACAAATTATAGAAAATATAGCTTGATGTACATAAGTAGTTAATATACTGCATGGTCAAGAATGGCAACATTAAACTAGTAGTAATAGTCCCAGATTCCTCAGAGTTTATCTTTTAATCTTTTAAGTGACTAGCACTCCTGTGCTTCTCGTCTCAGTGCTGATAAACTCTAGTTGGAATGTTGTTACTTTGGTTCTTTTTGGTTGTCTTTACTTGCATGAGACAATTTGATAAGAGCAAAACTAGCTTCTTAATGAAAGTGCTCAGAGTACAGATGGGATAGAAAGCCCATCTGTTTTGGGCTCTCGTTTTCTAATTATACTTTTTTAAAGCAGGCTTAGAAACCTCAGTGCCAAATTCAGGCCTCACATACCTCTTATTAAATGGAGCTGTGCTTGGTTACACCATGGCTGAAATTGGCCTATAAAAATTAAACCAAATAAACCTTTTTTGTTTACTTTAGGATCAACCCAGCCATGTGGGAATGCTAAAGAGTAGGAAGAGAGGGTCAAAATTAATTTAACTCCTCTTCTGTTTATATCATTTTTCCTTACTGTAACCTAGAATTTCTTTCCTATTTAATTCTCTCCTTTCCTCCTTGCTGCTTATTCTGTCATAAACAAAGATGGTAACAGCAAAGAGGCTGATGCTGAAGAGAGAAGACTCAGATTGCTGCTGCAGACGGCAAAACAGCGGTCTATGGAGGGGTGGATATCATCCCTATTTCTGAAAGACATCTGCCAGCCTGAGTGGGCTAGGGAGACATCCTTTCTCTTGGTGTCTCTGGGGATGGGGGGAAAGATGACTGCGAAGCCAACCTCTAAGAGTTTGCTCTACAGGGAGATCAGCCATCATGTGAATAGGTTTCACAGGAATGAAACTGGATCCTCTACATGCAGCACTTCTTCAGTCAGTGGGGAGAAGAGAGAATTATATGGGGGCACACAGAGTTTGATTAGAAATATGAAAACAAACCTTGAAAAAAAAAGACCAGGTATGATTTGTTACTAATTGTAACCAGCATTTCCAGAAAGCCACTTTATTAACTTCATTAACTTCCCTAGTAAGTGAAGAATCTAAATAGTCTGTTCTGAAGCAAAATACAGCATTTGGAATACTTTCCTATGTGTCCAGTAGGAGTTGAATTGTGCATGCAACTGAAAGAGAAGAAGGTGCTATGCTATAGTGTCCTGCTAGAAAACAAGAGACACTGTAAATTGACTGTTAGAATATTCATGAGCCTAATTTGAGGAATATTCTGGATGTGTGCATAGTTCAAGTATTTACACATGGAGTTACACAGTTAATTAGTCTCTTCTAAATTTTTGAAGCATTGAAGAGGGTTTCAACCATGTGGCTCTCGTTAATATCCAGGAAAGGGGCACAGCAAACATCTCAGGCAACTCCTGACAAATGTCCTGGTCAGTATTTGTGTGTGCCATAGTATGTAGCAGATTGTTCATGGTTGATGTAAGGCTGCTGCTAAATGTCACAGCTCCCTGGGGACTCTAATAGCTATTTTTGTAAGGCTTTAATTGTTTCCAGATTAGTCAAAAAACACTTGGAGTTTTTGTTTCTTTAATATAATCAGCTGGTTCAACACCAGACAATGCCAGTTTGATTAAGTGGTCTGATAGTCATAGCTTTCTGTTAAAATCAGTACTTATGATCCAAGAAAGGTAATGCAGACCTTTTGAATATCTTGACAATTAAAATGGAGACATGTGTTAAAGCATGTCTTATTAAGATGTGTTTTGCCAATTAGCAATATTGGTTTTCTTTGTTAATTGATGTTACTTTTCCTCTAAGCGTGCATCTTCCTTATTGTTGATGTAAACTTTTTGGCTTAGATTTTCTATTATATATTGTGTTTTTGCAGCAGGGTAACCCATGCATCTGAGCCTGGGCTTTCTCTCGCCCACCATATCCCGACTCAAGGCATAAGCCAAGGGGGTTCTCCTCTCCCCCATTCAGGGAGTCGGGATCACAGGTCAGTTTCACCTGCCCCTGCATTCTGGGCTGCCATTTTATCCCATGAAAAGTCCCTTCCCTGAGTATTCAGTAGTATCACTGTGGCAAAACACCTTTGACTGCTTGGAGGTGCTCCTGCTAATGCAGCGCTAGCTAAACCCTCCTCCTTGCCAGCCTGAGGAGTAATATCACTCTTGAACCCAGGTCGTTCGCATTATTGCATGTTGCGCTACCAGCCAAATCAAGCCATTGGTCTAGTTTTCAGACTTAAACCTAAAGGATGATTTTGTTTCAAATGAGAATTTATTATTCAAAGCATATATGGATTCCAGTAATGATGGATAAACAAATGACCACAAATAGCAATCTGAGATCTTTCTTATGATATCATTCAGTGGTCTGCTGAGATGAGATGTAAATCTTTCAATAGTAAATACATTGGAAGGAATGGGAGTCACCTGTATGTGATCAGGCCCGGGAAGCTCACAAACTCTAGTTTATAACAACTGCATGCTTTGTTGCCACATTACATTTTGTTTTCTAATTAAAGAAGCCAGATTGGGAGTGTTTCATGGTTACCAAAAGACTCCTTCAAATAAAAAAGTGCAGGTTAAAAGTTTTGCAGCTATGTCTGACTCCCCAGGAAATCTGTAGCCACATCAGCAATTAAAACTGCATCATAAGCATAAGCATTAGTTTCTAATGACATTGGCACCAGCCTGCTGCTTTACTAGTTCTTTCCCTGTGGCTGCACCACTGCTTTTAACTTTTACTTTTTCCTAAGGAAAGCATAAAGCACTCCTGGTTTCACTCATTTTTAAATAAGAAAGCTGATTGGAAGCAATTGTGGCTGCAGCTGAATACTTTGTGAAAGCTGTTGCTGTGCTTACGCGGGGCGGGGAGAAGAAGTTCCAGAGCAAAAAAGGAGGTCTATGGAGTCCAAAACCACTCCAGGCTTTAGCCTTCAACTTGGTTTGAAATATTGTAGTGTCATGTTTGTATTAAAAAAAATGAAAACTTTACCCAACTTTACTCATCTGAGCAATCCCTTGCAGGACTTGTTCAGACATGTGGGATCAGTCCTGGAACTGTGCACATGAGTATGTGTTGGGAGATCCAGCCATTAGGATATTAAAAGTAACTAAGAATTTGCATTTTTTTTAATTGTCACATTTCATTACTGTTTCAGATTGTGCTGGTCCCTATTATGTAAAGGAAGTGATTAAAATAACTGATTCAGCCTGGTGGTTGTCGTGCCAGAAATGCAGAGCTTAAATTGTGCCAAACACATAACTCAGCTTATACATCACCCTTTATTATTAATGTTATAAAGGGAGTGGAGGAAAAAAAGCAACCAATAAGTAAACTTCCTATTTGGGCATTAGGGAAATCAGTTATAAAATGCCCTGAATATATTACAATGTCTATGAAATCTATTGAATACAGAATATACATGTGTACTAATTCATAGAATAACTTCATGTCTTGTAATATTACTGCTAACTGTGGAATAAAATAACATTATTTCATGGTTCATTTGAAACCTGTAAAGTTAAAAATAGCTTCTTTTTTTTTTTTTTTTTTTGCTAATCAAGGTTTTCTGTTGTAAAATATGAGATCAGTTCTGCAGCCCTCCTTGCAAGCTCCCCAGATCAAACAGTACTGTTAGAGACAAGAGGTTTTTTCACATATCAGTGTAAAAACAAGCCATCTTCAGTCGCACAAAGTGAGATCTTTAAATTGCTGAGGCTGAAATTCATCTGTATAGAGGGGGCCAATGAAAATCCCTACCTCTGCAAAGACTAAATTGCTGGGCTGTTGTCATTCTTCCATATTTTGAAGATGTAAGAGATGCAAAAGCCTTGTGTTTACTGCTATCTATCTGTGTAGGAGTGAACTTTACTCTCAGGAAATTAATTGAAAAATGTGCCCTTAAGAATTTCCAGGTGATCTGAATTTGAATCCTGGTGTTGTTCAAATTTTCTCATGCAGCTGTACACGTTGCCTAGTTGTCACCCAACATCCATACTGATTTATTTGCCATATTCACTTGCATTTTGGGGATGAAGACATCCTTGCTTAGCTGTGCTGTGTGTTCTCAGATTTTCTATTCTTCTTGTTCTTCTGCTTTCTCTGTTCCTTCCATTGCTTTCTGCAGGTATTTAAACCCATGGTTCAAAAGAGAATATAATGTAGCTAAGTGGGTAGAAGATGTGAATAAAAACACTGAAGGACCCTACTTTAGGTATTTTGTAAATTAATTCTATATCATTTTAAGAGTTGTTCCAGCATATACAAATATGATGGGACGTCTATCTTGTATATATCAATACAAGTTACTGTAGGTGCAAAGGGCCCCTGTTCATTTGCTGCCTTTTGATGTCTGTTTTTTGGCTTCATGTGCAATTACAATTCTTTTTCTGAATGTTTTACTGAAGCCATTGAAAGGGGTGTTTGTAGTGCATGCATTCCCACCACCATCTATAGCTTGTAGTAGCTTTCTTATCATTTTATGCCAAGTAGTGTTTTATGGGCATGAGACATATCTACCACTAATAAAGTAGTTTTAACTTAAATAGAATTTAATTTACTGAAGCAAGTGGTTTCATAACACATTTATTCTACCCACTGTCTCTATAGTGCATACTAAAATGAAGTGAAAAGAAGAATAAAAAATAGTGGAATTTTACCCTAAAAATTCAATGGGGGTGAAATAATTAACTCTAATTGGAAAAGTGAGATGTATGAGAATATACTCTATGCTGTGACTTAGTGTTGCTACAAAAAATAGGGTTCTATTAAAAATGATTAGTTATTTTTAAAGGAAAAAATGTGAATGTGATACATAGCAAGATAAATAGACAAATCTACATTAGGTTAGCTTCCTTTGTGCACCTGAATCAGGACATTTCTCCGTGAAGGGCTCGTTCTCAGTTTTCATTTCCCTGCTCCTGGGATAAGAATGAGGGAGATGCAAAGACATCTTTAACATGTTAGTGTAGTGATTCTCATCCAAAGTGCTGCATCTTGCTGGGGTGCCTTGAGATACTTTCAAGGGTGCACTTGGTGCCATAAATTGTTAGCACTGTTAGGTGTGCAAACATGATTTGTGGAATAAACCTGGAAATTTCAGCTAGGATTCCATAGTACTAGAAACATTGGGACCTGTTGTGTTTTTGCTGAGTTCTTTGTAACACAAGAATTGCTTTATTATTTTTATGTAGTCAAGAAATGAGTGAAAAATAAGAGCTGGCATTTTCTGGAAGATGCCTTGAGTCCAAAAAGATTGAGAACCATTGGCCTAATGTAAAGCGGTGCCTTGGGCTATGTCTAGGGAAGTAGAGTATAGCTCACTATGCTTCAGCTATGTTGTCATTTACCACCTATTAGAGGCCATGCCCAGTATAGGCCCCTTATATCAAAACACAGTCCCCTTATGCAGGAGATAGTATCTAGGTCAATTTTTCAGGCCTTTATTCTGTTAAAGTGGCAAAAGGGGATTTTAGTATTACTCATCATGGTGTCCTGTGACCAGTGGGGTCCCCTAAGGCTCTGTCCTTGGACCTATATTGTTCAACATCTTCATTAATGATGTGGACATTGGAGTCAGGAGCGGACTGGCCAAGTTCGCCAATGACACCAAACTTTGGGGCAAAGCATCCACACCAGAAGACAGGCAGGTGATCCAGGCTGACCTGGACAGTCTCAGCAAATGGGCGGATGAGAACCTGATGGTGTTTAACACTGAAAAATGCAAGATTCTCCATCTTGGGTAAAAAAACCCTGCAGCATCCTTATAGGCTTGGCAGTGCTGCGCTGGCTAGTGCTACGGAAGAAAGAGACTTGGGGGTCATCATTGACCACAAGATGAACATGGCCCTGCAATGTGATGCTGCAGCTAGTAAAGTGACTGAAACACTGGCTTGCATCCATAAGTGCTTCTCAAGCAAATCCCAGGATGTCATTCTCCCCTTGTACTCGGCTTTGGTGAGGCTGCAGCTGGAGTACTGTGTCCAGTTTTGGGCTCCACAATTCAAGAAGGATGTGGAGAAGCTTGAGAGAGTCCAGAGAAAAGCCACGCGCATGATCGGAGGTCAGGGAAGCAGACCTTATGACGACAGGCTGAGAGCCATGGGACTCTTTAGCCTGGAAAAGCTCAGGCTCAGGAGCGATCTGCTGGCCACCTACAAGTTTATCAGGGTTGACCACCAGTATCTGGGAGAGCGTTTGTTCACCAGAGCGCCCCAAGGGATGACGAGGTCGAGCAGTCATAAACTCATAAACACAAACATAAGACCATTTCAGGCTGGACATAAGGAAGAATTTCTTTACTGTCCGAGCCCCCAAGGTCTGGAACAGCCTGCCATCGGAGGTGGTTCAAACACCTACATTGAACACCTTCAGGAGCAAATTGGATGTTTATCTTGCTGCGATCCTATGAACCCAGCGGACTTCCTGCCCTTTGGGCAGGGGGCTGGACTCGATCTTCTGAGCTCCCTTCCAGCCCTAATGTCTATGAAATCTATGAAACTCAGACTCTGGTTCCTAGCCTATGTTTTCGTGTGAAACTAGATCACAGTTTTCAGTAATACACAAGGAATGTACAGAGTGGACATGATCTGTGTAAATGAGGGAGCGCATATTGTTATTTGGGTTATCATACAGTGCTTTAGAAACCACTATTTCAGTTTGGTTGGGATAACCTTTTCTGTGTTGTCAATGTTCTTGGACCTCTGCAGTATGGTAAAAATGAAGTATTAAATGAATATCAACTAAATTATGAATAAGGGAAGTGAACTCAGAAGCCTGCCTGCCCAGCCTACTGAAGTATTTTAAATAATGGATACAAGGTTCCTTTCATTAAGTCAGCTGCTTATTTTGCATTTTGCAAAGCCAAAAAGATATTTGTAGGAAAAAAGTATGTGAATTATGCTGTGAAAAAAGTACAGTGGATGCTCTTAGCTACTTACTAGCTTTAGAACTTTTATTTATTTTAGCATTCATTAAACAATGCCTTGACCAAACTACCTTTAGATGCATGCAGCTAAATGCTAGAAAAGTCTTTTTTAATTGAAGATGTGTATCTGGTAAAAGTTTGGCTAAGAATATCCTCTTTTATATCTTTTGAAAAGAAGGTAGAGGCTATCTGTAAACTTTAAAGGAATATGATTTAGGTAGCTGAGAACCAAATTCCACAGGAAAGCACCAGGGGAAAAACAAATAAAAGTTTATATTAGTTTAGGTACAAATAACAATGACTTGATCACATTTCTTTTGAGCAAACAGAATAAAATCTAAATCTAAAGTACCTTAATAGATATTAAAAAATACTAGTTTTACAGTGCTGAAAATAATTTTTATTTACATTGTTAGTAGAAGAATTTAAACAGAAGAATGATAGTTGAGGATCTTCTAATTAATTCCCCAAAAGTTGCAGCCAAGAAAGATGTTGTTTTGCTGAAGAAGCAGCTTAGCATAGTGTGGAACTGGAGATACTTGTTAAAAAATAATATAACAAATGGAAAAAATGGGAATCTCACCCCACACAAATAAAGTTGAAGTTAAAAACTGTTGAAAATTGATAAGAGAAAAAAAATTTACAGCTGGAAATTTTCGAGTCAGGCAAAGTGTTCTGTGTGTATTAGGAATAAAAGAGTTTTTATAATGGTTTGAGTACACTATCTGGAATAATAATGGAGAAAAAACAAATTCATTAAATTCATGTCACAGTATGTTGATGTAACACTTTAATTTCCAACAGTAATTCAGGATGATATTACACAACTGCTACTAAAATGAGACATATTTAAATCAGCAGGTCCAGGTAATTTACCTAAGAACTGACAAAGCTGGACAAAGAGCTTTGTATGTTATAAATATTGATTTTCAATAACTCTTGATACTCTGAGGAAGCTCCAAAGGCTATGAAGAAACTAATGTTGAGTAAAGCTAATCTTGAGTAAAGATAATCCTAAATCTAATCCTGGGTATTATCCAGTTTATATAGAATGACCCAAGTAATTCTAAGACTGGCAGACTGGCATCAGGCCTAAGAAAAGTAACAAACCAGTCACCACAAGATTTGATTTAATAAAAGACTTAAAGAGGGAGAAATATAATCAATATCTATCAGCATGACCATATGAAAGTAGGTCTGGTTAAATTAATTTTCCTGTTTATAAACTGGCATGAAATCTACACCTCCAGTTTACATATATACCTTTTCTAAATGTTTCCTAATTGTTAACAGTTATGAAGTGTTGCCCAGCATATGGAGCTCAATCCTTCTGGCAGCTGTGGGAGATAGGACATAAACACCCCTGCAGACATATGATATTAGAAATTAGTATTTGACTGTATTACATTTACATCCACAATGTACCATGTGCTGCTCAGACATCAAGTGAATCATAATCTTTTTTCTAAAGAGCTTATATTACATGCTAAAGAACAAGTAAAGGCTGGGGCAGAAAGTTAAAATTTGCAACTGACATTTTTAAGGGTAGGGGGAATCCCTATTTGTACATCCAAAATTTAACTAATTTTTTGAAGGAAGAGAGGATAGACACTGGACAGTCCAAGGAGAGGATTCCAAACTTATGCCAGAAATAAAATGCAAAGATGTCTATTGGCAACACAGTTTAACTATATGTTCAGGTGCACAATAAGTTGGATATGAGTCAACAGTGTGTCCTTGTTGCCAGGAAGGCTAATGGCATACAGGGTTGCATTAGTAGGAGCATTGCCAGCAGAAGTAATTCTTCCCCTCTATTCTGCACTGCTGAGGCTGCATCTAGAGTACTACCTGAAGGGTGGTTCAAAAGAGGATGGAGCTAGACTGTTCTCAGTGGTGGCAGTTGACAGAACAAGGAGCCAGTGGTCTCAAGTTGCAGCAAGGGATGATTAGGTTGGAGATTAGGAAACATTTTCTCACTAGGAGCATGGTGAAACACTGGAATGAGTTCCCTAGAGAGGTTGTGGAATCTCTATCCTTGAAGGCCTGGATCAATAAAGCCATGGCTGGAATGATTTAGTTGGGGGTGGCCCTGCTTTAAGCATGGGGTTGGACTAGATGACCTCCAGAGGTCCCTTCCAACCCTAATTTTCTGATTTTATGTCATGGGTAAGGTGAAAGAGGTTGAGATATCCTAGAAGTGGAATGAATAATTAAAGAGGGCAGAAGAGCCAGTTAACATTGGTATTCTGTGCTAAAGAATCTTTACACACTTTCTTTTAAACTGTAAGGCTGACCCTAAACATTTAATGGTGTGATCCTGGTGGACAGGATTCCCTTACCCCTTAGGGAAGTGGCAGATTTCTTTTTGTAGGTCTGCTCAAAAAAATAATTAAAGGTAAGCCTTTATCTTCCTAAAAGAAACCACCTGTAGTGATAGTATTTGCATTTGTAGTGCAGTATATTTTCATCGTTGGCTCATTATTGTGGTCTTTGCTCAAAATAACCTTCAGAAATGTGATCAGGGACTCACCAGATGCATCTACATGTGCACTTCACTGCAGATTAGTCTAATTAGCTCTGCAGTAAAGCATCACAGTTTACATGAATTAGGGAGTAGTAAACTAATTAACTCCACCATGGGATAGTACTGTCTTATGGTGGAGTACTTTACTGCATTAAAATGCCCGTATAGATGGTGAGTTGGGACGTACATTGCTCCCAGGCAGGCCAGTCAGCCAGGGGTCTGTTCTGCTCCGGCTCAAATTGCTGCTGTCCCGGGTGCACGTGTAGATGTTGTGTCTGGGAGCAGTTGACTCAGACACAAACTGTGGTGGAGTTTATCATGTTGCATTAGTTGCAAATGTAGTTGTACCTGCTGGCCGCATCCAGATGAGCGTGAATGCTCAGTTCCCTGGGGATCAAGTAGCAGCGGTGCACCTGCTGTGTGCTACTCCAGGTTTTTTTCCCCACCCCCTGGATATCCAGGGGGCAAAAAAAAACCATGGAAAAAAAAGGAGTAGTGCACATGGGCAGCCTGCCCTTGTAGTGCAGTGAACACCTGACTGTGCGGTATGTGGCACTGCAGACGTGTTTGTGGTGCCAAATACAATACTGCTGTGCTCATTTGGACATGCCCACTGAGTCCAGAAAATATGGCTATCATAAGGAAGGAAGGCAGGGAAAGGAAAATAAGCTGTCTTCTCCCTTTTAATTTATTTTCTCTGTCTTCTCTATTCCCTCCTTTTTACTTTTTCCTCTGCTCCCCTTCTTCTGACCACTTAGGCCTTTCTTTAACATTTCTTTCTACCACCTAATACATCCCATCTCAGATTTCCACCATCTCCATTGGCTTACTTTTTGAGCACTTCCCAGAAAGGCTATATTTATAAAGGACCATCTTCTGTCTTTTCTCCCTGTTACCATCACACAGTCAAACAGTTTTTCCTTCCTTTCTTCCCTGTTCCTTGGTCTGCTCAGTTTCTCTCAGTATCTCTCTTTTTCTTTTTTCTTTAATATTCATTTTCTCCTCACTTCTTCATTTTCCTATATTTTGTTGCAATTGTCAAAAAGCTACATTAAAGTAAATTCTGAAGGCAGCAAGCTGTTTGCAGTTTTTTTATCTTCTCCAGTAATGAGTTTTGATATCTTAGGGCCTTCCTCACAGTGGAACTATCTCCCACTCAGTCAGCCTTCACCCATGAAATTTGTATTTTCCATAGTACATCACTGTTGAAAAAAGTCTTTATCATGGAGAACACATGTCTTTATCACATACAAGTCTTTATAATGGACAACATGGAGAACTCTTAAAGTAGCTACACTCCTTTCCATGGGGGGCTTTGTAGAAGACCCTCATTGACTTCCATTGACTAGGGTTTTCTCTTGAGACTTTGTGTAATAGAACATGTGAGCCAGTGCTTTAGAAATGTATATAATTCTTGAGAAATGTTATGCAGTACTGAAAATTAATGTCCCAAACCAAGCACAAGACTATTTTACACCCTGTCCCTGGAACTAAAACTCCTCCCACTTCCAATTTTTTTCTCACCTCTGTTCCTTCCCTATCCTTGAAAAAAATTGAGAGGACAAATGAGCCTCTATATGTTTGAAAATATGGCCTTACCTATGTTAGAAAAAAATTAGCAAGCTCCAAATCCTTAAAGTAGCTTCACTGAAATAGGTAAATTGGGACTGGATCTAAAAATCAAAAAAATAGGGGGTATTAGGCACCTCAAATACACCCTAGGTGGAATCTGGTTGCTTAGGTCCAAGAATATGGTTCTAAAGAAGCCAAATCTAATGTTAGGCATTTTGAAATCCATAGGCACATATATTTTAATAAAAAATGTCAAGTAGGCACCTAAAATTCTCCTATTCTGCACTCATGTTTTTCATGTATGAGTGTTTTGGTATCTATCTCTGAGCCAGTTTTCTGTTTCAAAAGACATAGTGCCTTACTTATTTAGGCTCCCAGTAAAGTTGTGTATTCCAGTTTAACTATGCATACCTTAGGGGGGTTGCTCTATGATAATCACTATTATAATCAGATGTAATTTTAACTGGGTTTAGTTAAACTGGTGAAGTCTACAAAGGTAAAGTGGTAATTGTTAACAGGAATACATGGTACCCACCAGTGGTCTTTCCTAAATTTTGTAAGTCACATAGGAGATCCTTAGTTGTGATGATAAGGGACACTGCCACCACACTGTTGTTGGCTCCAATATCGTCTAAATGAGCCGAGATGTGGCAGCATTCTGTTTTGACACCCAACAAGATGATTACAAAACTGTTAGCTGCAGTTTCAAATATAGAACCAGCTCATGAGCTTCCTGGTCACAGACCCCAGCATGTAAACTTACAAATGCTCTGAGAAGTGTATGGATTCATTTTAAGTCAATAGTGAAATCAATATTAAACTTTCTTACCATATAGCATGCAGCAATGAATGGAGCCTAATAGGTCTTGCTTTGTATTTCAAGTCTCCTATATGGGTTCAAATAAAAATAAAACTTGAAAGTTAATGGACATGAAGCCATGAGAAGCAAAACCCTTAGTAAAACCTAAATGAAACCAGCTGAGCCAAAGCTGCAGGTTTTCCCAGCTCCAACCCTGTGTTACCCGCAAGTGTCCCTGTAATGATATTTTCTTTTATGCTATAAATGAGAAAGGCCTTTCACAGTTCTCTCATTTAAAGTACATTCAAATCTGGGATACACAGCACATAAACAATTGCAAGATAGAGCCTTGAGGGTCATATGTTCAAAAAAAGATTACTGCATTTTATGTATCGAAGCAGTACATAGGCACCTGGCTAGGTGCGATAGTGCATTTGCGATACATTTTTCACAAACTCCCCAGGTGGCACTTAAGACTATAAGAGTGTATGGTGTGTTGTCATAAGTAGTAATAGGAATAAGTGGCCAGTGATTGTGAGGGGAGGGCATGATCATTAGGCCTGTACAAAGCAGCAAGTATTTGCTTCTGGTTCGGCTGATTCAGAAGGACTTGGTGATTCAAATCGCTGTCCCAATTCGATTCGGCCTGTTTGGATTCGTAGATTTAGCGCTGATTCATAGATTTGGCCATAGACTATACAGGCAGTCCTTGATGGCGCTGGACACAGCTGCCTCTAGCTGGTAAATCTGTTGTGGGTGGAGGAGCTGGGAAGGGGCGGGGGGGGGGCAGATTAATGCCACCACAGCGAGGGAGAGCTGGGACAAGCTGCCCAGCCAGCGGGACATGAGACTTGGGGAGAGCGGCTCCCGCCATTGCATACCACTGGTCACGGAGCTGCTCTTTTGGTGGCTCCTCTAGCGGTTATCACCACCAGTTCAGGAGGGCATGGGTGTGGGCGTGTGCCCCTGGATCTGTGCGGGCCAAGCTGTGCTCCGGGAGGCTAGCTCCAGCTGCCCGCCACTGACCTGTGCTCTGTGGGGCGGGTGGAGCCAGGGGTACCCTCCGGGGGGCAAGACCCTGCTGCCAGGCTGCGCTTTGTGGGGTGGGCAAAGCCAGGGGCTGTGCTTCAGGCTGTGGCTGGGGCTAGCCTCCTGGAGCACAGCCCTCGCTCTGCCTGCTCCGCAGAGCGTAGCCCGGGAACAGGGGCTTGCCCCCTGGAGCGTACCCCTGGCTCCACCTGCCCACAGAGCACAGCCTGGTGGCGGGTGGCTGGGGATAGCCTCCCAGAGCCCAGCCTGGCCCAGCCTGCCCCTTGCAGATCCTGGGCCACACACTTGGTCCCATGCCCTCCTGGACCAGCAGCAAGAAGCACGGGAAGAGCCACCAGAAGAGCAGCTCCTGAACCAGCAGCACGTGGTGGCGCACAGTGGTGGGAGCCCCCCTCCCTGAGTCCTGTGCCCCACCTGGCTGGGCAGCTTGTCCCAGCTCCAATCCCTCCCTCACTGTGGGGGCATTGATCTGCGCCTCCCCATGCCCCTTCCCTCTGCCCACCACAACAGACTTACCTGCTGGAGGCAGCTGTGTCCAGTGTTGTAAAGTCAAAGCCCCCACTGGAACCTGGCAAGACTTCCCAATTTCCAAATCTCTTTGAATTGATTCAGCGGCTTTGGACCTTTTAATGGGTCTCCTGATTTGATTTGGATTCAGAGATTTGGCCACCAAATTGGGCTGAATCTCCTTCAAATCAAATCCGCTACCGAAGCTTCACGCAGCCCTAATGATCATCTTTTTAAGTGTGCAACTGCATTTTCAACATACCTAAGGGTGCAGCTCAACTTACCTGAGTAGCATGCAGCTGATGCTCCCCAAAATGTCCTGGAATTGCACGTGTAGGCTGGTATTTGTGTGCAAATCAGGTAGTTGTATGTGCAGTAGGCTGAGGAAACAGGGGCTTATATGCACAAGTATGGGGTTTTGTAGGTACCATGAGTAGGCAAACCACTCTGGATGCCCTGGTTTCACCCTGCTTTGAAAAGGCAGCATTGCATTTGCATGAGGAGCTAATGAATTTACTTAGAGGCACCTCCCCCAGAGATTATTCATTCACATTTGTCTCGAAAGAAATTTCTCTTGGGTAAAATCCAGCACCTGATTCTCAAAGTATTGACATCTTTTTTTCTACATGTTGAATTTCCAAAAAAAATTTTCTTTAAAAGGAAAAAAAACCCACCACAGTGACAAACAGAGAAAACCAAAAAGCAATGAAGCATAAACAGGATATGACTCTGTTAGATAATTTGGATGGTCAGATCCTTCTTTTTGATTACATCGGAGGAACTCCTTTTTGTCCAGTGGTGCTGAACACATATCCCTGGAAGCAGAATTCTCTTACTTCATCTGAACACTTCCCCTAGCCCCTGTAGCTGATCTAGAGCCACTCTGTACTATTCAGGCTTTGCACCATGGTAGAATAGTGCAGAGCTGCATTGCCACTGGGTGAGCTAGGAATCTTCCCTGAAAACCTTATTGCACTGGGAGAGCGCGCCATCCTTGAGATACATTTCGTTCTCTGTACAGCTCTCAGGCCATGGCTTGCCCTCGTCTCTGTGCTTCTTGTGGTGGCTTGCAGTACCAATGAGAGCTGTTTGTGGAGAAGAGGGAGTGCTTTGTGCCTGGTCCAGGCGTTAAGAATGAAAGATGTTTCTTTTTACTCTTTCCCTCTCCCTGTTCACACTCTCAAGTACGAGATACAATCTGGCCACAGATAATCAGATGACAGACAATTTATTCTGTGATAGAGACTTAAGAATCCAAAACAAACAGCTTATGTCTCATTCTTTCTTCTCACATACCTCCTACCTCATTTTTTAAAAGAAAACAAAGATTTTTTACCCTTGCTACACAGTGTATGAGCAACCTATGAACCCTATGATTATTTTGTCTTGGTCTCATCATCACTGAAAGATAAGTTCTCTTTATTTTCAATTTTGGCCCCTATTCTTTCGGATGAAGTGGACAAACACTGGTTGAACTCTTATCAGTACAAATGGGGTCATAGATTAGAGGAGATATATATTAGTGAGCAAAGGGATATTGGTCAGTGTGTTGCTGTGAGCCTTTCTCCTGATTTTTAAATATAGCCTGTCATTTTGTAGGTGCTGTTTTGTGCTCAGTTAGGTTTGTGATGCTGCACACACAAATAC
Organism: Crocodylus porosus; assembly: GCF_001723895.1. Lineage (NCBI taxonomy): Eukaryota > Metazoa > Chordata > Crocodylia > Crocodylidae > Crocodylus > Crocodylus porosus. The sequence continues at coordinate 38,485,980 of NW_017728886.1, forward strand.
ATTATTTGAAATTGCATTAGCTCCTTTCAGTTGTCCTGCTAAGAACATTTGATTATTGTGCTCTTTCACCTTTCTGGGTGCTCTAAATGCACTCGCTGAAGATGTAACCATCAACCTCTTGAGGAATTGTATTGGCACAACCATGATCTATCAGTAAAATGCCATTTTATTACATCAATAAAATGTACCTTAAAGACTGAAGGAGGAGTGGCCAAATGACAGCTTATGAGTTACAGTGGTTCCCAAGTGGTTTAAATGAAGCCCTTGGAGAAAGTCATGTAATGACCAGTTATTATTTATGCTGGGCACGGTGTGCAGAATCTGACCTGCTCTCATCTTAAAAAGTATACATTCTGCAGCTTGTCAAGATTTTGGTTTGTGGCTAGAAGGGTTAGAAAGTTTGGCCACCCCTGGATTACAGCATGGGAACTTAGGTTATTGGTGACACAAGTTAATTTAATTCAACAATTGTTATCGTAATTTCCACTGACACCTTGTTGTTCATGACTACTATCAGTCATTGTATGGGAGATAGGAGTGTGCTGCTACAGGGAACTGCAGATACAGTAACGATGATGCCTAGCCAGAAACAAAAACAATTATTAAAAAAACCTGTTTAAATGTAAATGAGTTATAAACAAAACAGATGGCTGAGTTGCCATGAGACAATTCCAGACTAAAAAGAGACATTTGGCTGTGGTTGTCTCTAGTCTATAAAAAACTCAACCCTACAAATAGTGACTGCTGAGTATAGTGCTGTATATACCATGAGTAGTCTCTGTTTGACTTCATCTTCAGTGATATTAATGAATGTCATCACTGTGGGCCACATTGTCAAACTGTGTGCGTGTGCAGCGTTAGAGAACTTGCACACATAAATTCAGTAAAGATGTTTTCCTTAGGCAAAGTTGAGAACTGGAGCATGTAGGTAAGAGTGCTTAAAACATACATGGGGATGTGTGCATGCATAGACGGGACCCAGCCTGCGACCCCGTTCAAAATCTGCCCTTTTGTCTGTAAAATGAAGCAAAGGAGGCATGATAATTTAGCTTTTCTATTTCCAGTCTATCTCTGCCTGGGTCCAGGTATGGAGCCCAGTAGGGTTCTTTGATTTGGTAAAAGTGAACAGAAATGTAAGAGGTTTTTCTAGGTGTAAAATTTCAGTCAACACAGCCATAGCCTTATTGACATGCAGAGAATGCCTTTCATGTGATACAAACATTTACTTGCTACTGCTTACTCTACTCACTTTGTACAGAAATGCTGATTGCTGTTGATTAATCAGTCCATTTTTGTATATTCTCATCAGACTCTTTCTTTGGCTGGAACAATATGCACTGTATGATGCTTGCATGTCTAATAATTTGTTGTTAGCACTTTGTATCTGCCTTTGTTTCTTCACAACTAACAGTTTGCATGCACTTTGTGTAAATTAATATATTATCTGTAAAGAGTGATAGATATATCTGATGCACTGATACTTTAGCATCTTACTGTATAAAACCTGTAAAAAAAATTCACTGTTTATCCCGTGCATTCACCCATGGGTAGATGTTATTGAGCTTTAATATTAATATTGTTTATATTTAGAGGTCATAATGTCATTTCAGTATTATATTCTCTGCTTATTCCATAAGTAATTTGGTTTGTTAATTTTACAATGATGATATAATCCTTTTAATGGGGATTATTTTTATAAGAAGTTATAATAATGCAAGTCAAGAAGGAATGTTAAGTTTTCCTTCCAGTTTAATGGGAATTGTAAAGATTTGAGTGATAGAGCATCATTTCGTAAATAGATACATATTGAATGGATTTGTTCTCTAATGAGACCATAATCAAATATGCAGTTATTTGGTCTGAATCAAGCTAAAGAGTAATTACAGCTGCTATTGAAGCTGGTGCCCAGAAACATTGCATTTATGTTATGTGTTTCAAAATCTCAGGACTCTGTCTCCTGCAAAGTCTCCATCTTCATCCACTGGATCTATTGCCTCCAGCAGAAAATACCCATACCCGATGCCTCCGCTTCCAGATGAGGAGAAAAAAGCTAACAGGCAAAGTGCCAGGGTACGTGACTCTCTTTTTGTATGCTTAGTCAGAAAGAAGTGATTTGATTTTATCAGTTTTCAAAAGGATAATACAGGGCCTGATTGCCCAAAGCTAAACAAGACATAGGTGGTCTGTTCAGACAAACAAGAAAAGAACTGACACAGTTCCCAGAGGTGAACTCTGACGGAGAAAGGCCTAATTTCTTGGATGTCCTTGGTGAAGATGGAGGCCGGGACAGACCAGAGTGCTTAGGGAGTCTGGGGAACTCAGCCTACCTGAGAATAATAATGGGAGGCTTTCTTTCTTCTCTGTAATCCTGGAAGTACATAGAACTCCTACAATAGAGCAGCTCCATAGTGATTCTCTAATTTGTGCTGGTGGATTATGATCCTTCACCCCCTTGAATTGCCCCTGATCATCTCCCCTGTCCCCCATAGCTGGAGGGTAGGCAGGAGCAGTGTTGGCTCAGTCTGGGCCCATGGGGAGCTGCCAGGAACACCCACAGCTGCCAGGCAGCTCCCTGCCCCATTTTTTCCCCTGGTGAGCTTCTAGGTAGCCTGAGTTAAATGATCTAAAACTAATTTACAAGTCTGGATCTAGATGCATGCAGGTGGTGCTTGCTGCAGATAGCCTGAGAGGCAGGCAGGGAGGGGGAACCCACCTTGGCTGCCTCTGCCACTGCTGCTGGCACCACCACTCTTGGGTTGATCAGGGTGACAGGGCAGTAATTTAAGGGACAGGGGAAGAGGCAATTTGGTGGGGCAGAGAGGGTGATCAGAGGGTGGAGGGGGTGACCCAAGTGTTGTGGGGAAACAGCTCCCCCTCCCTGGGCAGGCTCAGAGGAGACTTGTAGCCCCTAACCATGTTCCTACTCAGTAGTCTAACAGCAGGTCTGAGCAGTACACATTAGAGAGGGCCTGCTAACATGCTACTGGGCCTATCTACATGTTCATTAATGTGCCATAGTTATTGCACATTAAGTTTAGTATTTGGTTAACCCAGTACTAGATCAATGTACAGTAACTCGCACTACTGGGCATTAATGCTGGTGCATGGGTTTTTAGTGACACTTACTGTGCAGTAGGCTTATACTACTTAACAGTAGTATATTAGTATGGTTTTTGCCTGGCATGCTACTGCACAGTGTTATTAGGCTACTGAGCAGTTAATGTCTTGTGTAGACATGCCCACTGATCAGTGCTTCCTAGCACCACCTCATATTTCTTACAGTTAACATGTCATCTGACCCTAAATTCTGTGCTGTGGTTCTTGGAGCTGTAGCACAGAAGTTCTTCATCAGAGTTGTGGTCAGAGTACTTGATAGGGAGAGGGCTGCAGAAGAGTCATAAGAGAAGTAAGGCCTGAAGGGACATCCAGAAGTCATCTAATCTGACCCCTTGCCTAACCTCCTCCCTATCCAAACCATCCTGTAAAACCATAATCTAAACTCTACATAAGACTACCCTCAAACCTGACACAACATAGATCTAATTTCCTAACATGCTACAGGTAAAGCAGGAGAACCATGGCCAAAGTCCTGCTTCCAGAAAATGTTGTCAATATATGCTCAGGAGGTCCTGGGTAGAGGTTATGTGACACTTATGTTTCCCAAGCCTAGGGTTGCCGTAGCCCAGTGCCCTGATCTAAACTGAAGAAGCTCTGAGCAGAGTTAGGTAAAAAAATGTAGAGATATATTTTTTCTCTAGAATCAGTTATGGTGACTTTATGATGATTTTATGACTTTATGGTGACCTGTATGAATAGTGAGTAAACTGTTTTGGCATAAGCTTTTGATGGTTAAGTAGACTCTTCCATTAAACTCTTACTCTCCCAGTCCTAGTCCTTTATTGCTCAGACCGCAGTTCTGCTGAAGTCTTCCAGATGATTTGATGATGTTGTGATATGAGCCGATATCCACTGGAGGCTAGGATAAGACCAAATAGCACACCTTGTGTAATCTAAGCAAAAGAGATGTGATATCCAAACTATGATCTAAAATTGTTCAGACATTCTACTGTAACTTCAGTAATGTATATTTGTGTTCTTTTTTCCTGTTCTAGCTATGGGAGACTTCTATTTAGTCCCACTGTTTACCTGGGGTAACATCAGAACTGTTTACTTCCAATTTTGTAGAAACTCAGCATCACTGAGTCATTGCACATTCATCTGCTCTTCAGACAATTTGAAAGAACAACAGAGATGCCAGTGATCACAGACAGAACCTCCTCTGGTATACCAGGGTTAATAAAGCCAGTCTTTTTGCTGTTGAACAGATTTCATGAAGTCTGTGTAAAGAACAGCTGAAAACATAAAAAAATTAACCTGGGATAAATAGACTGGATGTGACAAGACTATTCCGCATGACAGATACACATAGATTTACAATTAAAACTAATTTACAAGTCCCAAATAAAAGAGGTTTTTTCGTTGGTTTAATGCAGTCCCAAATAATAGCAAAATTGAATTCAGAATTTAGCATTCTGAAACACGTGGCCAATGTTACCATTTATGCTGTGTGCATGAACCCTCTGTTCTTTCCTTTTCACATGTAAGGGATAAACAACATACTGTAATAGAAATTAGCATGCAGGAGTAAGAAATATAGGATTTTGCTACAGGATCTTAAGCTTTGAGGGGCAAATATTCGACATAAACGTCAAACAAACAGGAATTGCATCTTTTTTACTTTTCGGGTTTATAATCTCAGTATATGGATTGTATATATGTAAACATTTTAAAGTGTCAAAAAAAGATGTTATACAAAAGTATTTTGCCCAGTGCCTAAAGAAACAGTCATGAGTAACTTCATCACACTTCAGATGTTCTCAATATTATGAGCAGACAGCTTTGGAAATACAGTACTGAAAATGTGTCTTCTCAGAAACTGGTGTTTGAGCAAAATCTACAGTTTCCCTTTCTGTTATGGGAAGTTATGTCTGGGATATATTAGTTACTAGAATCAAAAAAGAAAAAAATACAATGACATTTTGTCTTAAATCACCATCTAAGAAACCAGCACACACAAATTGCCTGGTAGAAATGATGAGTTTGTGTTTCTTCTCATTAACAGTGGTGTAAATCTATGAAAACCAGAGCCAGAATCTTTAATTAAGAATGATGGGAACTGTTTAAGAAACTTGGGAAAACTTCGAAGTGGTTACTGAAGTATTGGTGGTCATCTGGCAGATTTATTGTGTATATGTAATAAAGCACTTCAAAATATGTGTTGGAATCACACAGCAAAGTACAGCTTGTGATCTTGTGCTGCACAGTAACTGAAAGCTTGGCAACTGGCCAATTACATTTATTGGTATCACTTGTATGGTGTATTAGTACCTTATGTGTAGAGTCCCTTATGTCTCCTTTGCAATTAATTTGGGCCTTGAGCTGAATGCAAGTGGATCCAGCCCCATCAAACTGTGGAGACAAAGACAAATCCATTACAAAGGAGATGCTATCCTGCATGTAAAATTCCTCAGCAAGATGGCATTATCCAGACTGCCAGTCATTTGTATGCTAAGCACTGGAGGGTATGTCAGACATACATTTACAATTCCATGAGAGACCTAAAGGATGTTGTAAAACATCCAAGGTCTTTTGGTTGTAAATTTTCTTGTAATAATAAACATGGCCATTTTAAGTAGGTTAAAAAGAAAACAACTCCTCCTGTCAGTACTTCTCTGACAGTAACCAATTAGCTGTAGTAACTCCATTGCGGAATAATACATATTTTTCAGTATGGGATATTAAAACGCATAGCCAACAGAAAAAACCCCCCATGAGTTTCTGAATTTTCTACCTCTTTCCTATTTTTTCTTTAGTAAGTGACCCTACCAGTAGAGACTTTTTAATGTACCTGAATTTATTTTATTGTTAACCAATTTTTCTCTTTGATTAAAGACAGTCAAATCTAGGTGAAGGTTAAATTAAGCATTTTTTAAAGATGTCAGCATCTGTAAAGTATGTAAGATAATAGAAATACTATATTTTATGCATAGGACAGTGTACTGGGTTAAATCTACACAAAACTGGCCTAGCAGGTCATTATTTTGGTAAGTATTTTGAAATGATGACAAATACAAATGAGAGCAGAATATGGTTGTAGAGTATTTGAAAAAGTGAATGCAAGTGCAGTGGTTTTGGGCAGAGAGTTTGCTATTTGATGCAGACTAAATAGTTGCCTGCACTAATTTTGCAAAGGTTTATTTTGTATGTAGGACAAGGATGGCAGTATTGCAGACAGTTTCATCACTCATGGAATTGAGATCTGATCCACAGCCCCTTGAAGTCTTTGGGAGTCTTCCTGTTGATTTTAGTGGGCTTTGAATCAGGCTTAAAGCAGTTCACCCAAATAATGACATTTATATGTTAAAATGACAGACCCCATGTCTGAAAGTTGGCTTGTTCCTTCCTGCTAGTATTACGTCCTTCGTATCTGAAATGTTTATCATGTGCCTTTTCTGATATTTGTTTGGAAAACAAGTTTGCATGTAATTTTGAATAACCATGTTAGATTTTGTGTATATTTTCTACATTATCTTTCTTATTTCCTTTTCCATTTCCCCATGATCAAGAAGCAGCAAGATTTGACAGATGAAACTGACTGTGACAGTGGCGGTTTCTGTAACATTCATAGCTTCTTGTTTTGAAAATGAATTGTTCTCATGACTACACTTTTAATGTATTCTGTACTTGCAGCCTCTCTTGTTCTGATGTCACTCATTCATAGCACTTGCTTATACAACTCCATGTAGTGTAATTTCAGACATTTCTGAATTTTGAAAAATATGCAGAGACTGGTAATCTAGTTGTAAGCATTAACTTTAAATTAAATAAAAGGTGGCTTTCACTTTGGTGGGCTAGAGAGTGAAAACACCTAGCATTCAATATCAACTTTGTTTTTTGTGAAATCTACTCTGGAGGAATATGATGCACCATGACAGTGATCTAGAAAATAAATGAAGCCATTATACAAAAAAACTGGAATATGTAGGGCTGTATGGCCCTCTAAAAACAAAAGTGATTGATTAGATTAAACCAGAAGAGGAGTGTTTCATAGCTTGCTTTGTTTTAAGTTTAATACTTACAAAAGATGCCAGCTAGATCGTTTTGGAGATTGCCATGCTTTTTGTAACCACAGTGGCTACAGCACAGGCAGGAGTGGTGTCAGTTGCAGTGCCTTGCCCAGCTCAGAAGTCCAAAACTGGAATATCTATAATATTCAGTAAACCTAGTACATTTGGCTTATTGGCTTTTTTCCTAAGACTTGCTATAAAGGTACCAGTCCATGCCAGTTGCAGTGTAGATACCCATTGACCAAGAGTGCTGAGAGGTCACCACTTTGTTCACATGGATTTTTTAAAGGGCTTTTGTTCACTGGTAAAACAAGCTACTGTTGAACCAGGTATCTGTTTTTCATAAGGTGGCCTAAGAATATCATGGGCTCATCTACATGTTGCTCTGTGGTGATGTAGCAACAAGCTACGTTGCCGTACAGTGCACTACAGCAGCGTAGCAATCACACAGGTCTACATCTGATCACCAGCTATGTCACCGTAGTGGGGCGCTCTCCCGATGTAGTTCATCATTACAGTGACATAGCAGCGACATCTAACTGTGTGCCATGAGCATGGCACAGTAACCACCTGTACTGCGCAGTGCTTTAGTACTTTCAAAAGGCGATGTGATTTGCCCCATGTATTTAAAATAAAAGTAATATGGCAAAAATGTTGAGGATGGGAAAAGAGGAACTGCATCCAAACTGTGATTTGTCACTGTGCCACTCTTGCTCACTTTTGTAATGAGTGCCACAACTCTTGTCACTAAAGCTTACTTGCTGATGCTGATTTGTTTGGAATCACATCAACCACACAGAGATAATGCCCTGAGTAATCTGTACTCCAGATTTTTGGTGGACAACTTTGTACAGTTCATCAGAAGTGCCTGTGATGTACATCTAAATTTACATGTAAATATGTTGTGTTCAAACAAATAAGTAGGTCTAGTTTTAAAAAAAAGACTTTGATGTTTTAATTTTAGAGTATTCCCATGTATAACTATGATGTGTACATGACCTAAAGTCATTTCTTATCAGATGTGAACACATATCTGAGTACATAATCTGAATGATTTAACTGTTTTGTCCTTGGTGACTTTGAACCAGCCAGATGATGTATTATCAGGCTCTTTGTGTATAACAAATTTTATTGTGTTGAGTGGGCCTTAGTAGACTGTGGTTAAAATGTAAGCGTGACAACCGATATCCAGTCCCGTTCCCTGTGCTTCTCCTTTGCTGGTAGATTAACTCAGCTAAGACTAGCCACACAAGACTGACAACTGTTTTCAAAACCGGAGCAAGGAATAATCAGTTTTCATACAACTTCTAATCAAATTTGTATTTTCCTTGTTGTTGAACTTTGTTTTTAGAGACCCAAAGTATGTCTAATGTGCTGTTAATGTTTCTGACAGCACATGGTATTGTTCCCTTTTCCAATCAGTGGCTGTGGCTGTGGCTGGGGTGTCTTGTTGTTGTCTTCTGCATGTAAGTTGTAACAATTACAGGATTTCCCAGCCATGTCCATATAATAGTTTTGGCTCATTCCAACCATAAGAAAATTACATACAAGATTGGAAAGAACCTCTCACATCATTAAGTCCAGTCCCCTGCAAATGTAAGAATCACATCATGCAATCATAGAAATCACAGAGGAGTAGGGCTGGAAGGGACCTCAAGAGGTCATCTAGTCCAACCCCTTGCCTGAAGCAGGAATGGTCTTGTGTCCCCCCACCGGGTTTGAACCTGGAGTCCCCAACTTAGAACTGGCTGGGGTTCTTAGCTCTCATTAGTCTTATAGAAGACTGTCCCAGAAATGCAGTACTAACTCCTCTGATTAAATAGTTTTTCCTAGTTTTCAGTCTAATTTTATTCAGGGACAGTTTATGCTTGTTTGTCCCTGTGCCAGCAGGATAAAGAAAAGCTATCTTGGTGACTTGCCCTGTCTTGTATTCATAACAGCAACATATCTACTCTCAATCTTTGTCTAACTAGGTCAAACAAACCAAGTTTATATTATTAGTGTCCTCTAGTAAATGGGGTGATGACTGGGCGACTGCAGAGCCTAGTAACATTTATTGTTTGAACATGGATGACCAGAATTGTATGCAGAATGCCAGAAGAGGTGTAGTACCTTGTACAATAGCATTAGCACTTCCCCTTTGCCGCAGAAAGTACCTTGGCTGGTGCAATCTAGGATAGCATTTACCTTTCTTCACAGCCATATCACATTGGTAGCTCACAGTCCCATTTCTATTACTTCAGTCTTTAAAGTCATTCAGTTCTTCCTGTGCAGTATTCTAATCCTCCTGAGTACTGGCAATACTAAAAATACTATGTTTGCTCTTGATACTAATCCTTGAAGAACTTCAGTAGGAATCTCCCTCCAGTCAGATACGACTAGTTGTTGGTTTCCCATTTGCTAGTTCCTTACCCACTTGTACTATATGACATCTTTGATAAAATTCATCCTGAGCACTGAAAAAATCTCAGAGCCATTGGCTATATCATAGATGACAGGCAAGGTCCCAGAAGACTTGAGGAGGGCTAAACTAGTGGCCATCTAAAAAGGGAAAAGGAGGACCAGCAGAATTATAGACTGTCTTGATCATTGGGTGCATCTACACAAGAGACTTAATGCACAGAAGGCTAATTCTACTGTACATTAGTGTGGCTGGCAGACCCCATGCTAATGCACAGTAGATTTAGTCTAATGCACAGTAGTGTCACCAAAAAAATGTTCATCTGTGCTAATGTGCAGTAGCACTGATTACGGTGCATTATTACCTGTCATTACCTTTAGTAGACTGTGGTTACAATTAAAATGTAACTGACACAACCGATATACAGGTACTAATAAAAATGTAGATATGCCCACTAGCAGCTAACATGGACTTGTTAAGAATAAATTATGCAAACCAACCTGATAGCTAACTAGTTTGATGGATGAAGGCTATGCAGTGGATATAATACAATTAGAGCATCTTTTGATATAGTCCCACATGAGATTCTCATAAACTGGAGAAACATGGGCTACATAAAATTACTGTTAGGTGGATAAATAATTGGGTGAGTAGCCACAAAGTATACCTATAAACAGAACAATGTTCAGATAGCAGGAGGTTTCAGGTGGGGTGCCAGGTGTGTCCTGAGTTCATTGTTAACATTTTTATTATGGATTTTGTTGTTGTTTTTTTTATCAGTGATGCAGGAATGGAGAGCTTCCTGATCAAGTTTGCAGACAAAACAAAACTGTGAGGAATTGCAAACAATTTGGAGGATTAGAGTAGAATTCACAAGGATCTTGATAAACTGGAGACCTGACCTCTGGATGGCAAAATGAAATCCAGTAAAGGCAAATATGAGGTGCCACCCTTAGGGAAGAAAAAGCAAATGCAAAAGTAGAGAATGGGAGATAATTTGGTAGGCATTAGTATTGCCAAGAAAGATGTGGGGGTCATAGTAGATCACAGACTCAACTTAAGTCAGCAAAATGATATAGTTCCAAAAATTAGGTAATGTAAGTTTGGGATGCATTAACAGAAGTATTGTATATAGGGCATGGGAGGTGATAGCACTACTCTACTCAATGTTGGTTAGACCTCAATTAGAACTCAAAAGGCCACTTCTCAGCCTTTCAGCTAAGATCTTTTGAACAGTTCTGGGCACTGCAGTTTAAGAAAGATGTAGAAAAAATTGGAAAGAATACAGAAGTGAGACACAAATATGATTCTGAGGAGGACAGTCTATTCTCTGTAGCCATAGGTCACAGGACAACAAGTTAGCTGTCTTAAATTGTGACAAAGATTTGGTTGGATATTAGGAAGAAATTTCTAATTATGAGGGTGCTTACGGAATGGAACAGGTTACCTAGTGAGGTTGTGGACTCTCCATTCCTGGTAGTTTTTAAAAGCAGGTTAGTCAAACACTTTTGATAACTGGTGACATTCCTGGTAGTTTTGCCTGCTGGTATGGGCAACTGGTGCCTCCTGAGTCTAGGGGTATCAGATCACTGACTGGGGGAGGCGGGGTCCCTTAGTGGCTGATCGCCAAGCCCAAAATCACCAGTGGTGAAACCAGAAGTGCACTTCCACCGTCACTTCCAGTTTCGCGGCTGGCGTTTCCAGGGGGTGCACGGCCAATCTCGGGGTGCATGTGCACCCGTATGCACCTCCTATGCATCGCCAGTGGATATCAGCCTGTGTAACTGAGACTTAACCATGGGCAAATAGCTCTCAGACCCAGTTACAGTTCCACAAAAGCTTGACAACTGCTTGGAAAAGGCCCACAGAAATCATAATTTTGCTGTCTGAAAAAGGCAGCAGAAACAAGTATTGACATTTCAGGACATAGCAATGTTGTACCTTGGGGAAACTTTGTATCTAGTTTTAAAAGCAATTCAGCTAAAACAATTTGGCTTCTTTAAACCATCCCCAATCCCCAAAAATGGTATAGACAACAGTTCCAACCAGGTTTAAAACCAGATAGAACAAGTCCTGACTGCCACCAGTTAGAAAAGGAAGAAGAAGAATAGGGGCAATAAAAAAAAAGAGGGAGTTGACAGGCCTGGCCCTTGGAAAGGGAGTACTGGCAACTCAGGAGTCTGATATAAATCCAGTTGTTAATGTTTTTAATGTTGGTTTGAGTTACAGGAGCATAAAAATCAGAACAGCAAACTAATTTCCTTCTGTTTGTTTCTACATCCCTCTGACTTAAAAATGAAGTTTTTAAATAAGAATCAAACCTAACATGAGGCCTTAAGACCTTATCTATTCCAGCTTTAGCATGTAGAGTCTATTTTTTACAACCAAGTTACAAATCCTTGTAAATAGGCCTGATCAACCTTTAAGTACAGAGGTGCTAACAGATAACCATATAATAAGTAAGGCTGTAATACAGTTAGTGCTAATATATCACACTGTAATAGTACATGGATTCCTGCTCATTGTCTGTGTAGACAACATATGTATTTTATGTTAGGGAATACAGTCTGGTGCATATTCAAACTGTCAATTTATAATCTGTTTTTCTTATAAGATTATCTTAATACTTAGTGTTTTATATAGATTTTAGTACTTTCCTTTTTTAACTATTGCACAAATGCAAATGTTCTTGTTTTCAAAATAGCAAATTATTACAGAATTTTTAATTTGATGGAGAAAATCCTATTTCCAACTTGACCTGTTCTCAGAAACGTTTTGGGTGTGGTGCATATGAATTGGCTCTGCCAGCTTTGTTTTGCGCTTGTGTTTATCTTGTAAGTTGCCATATAAAAGGAGTTCTGTCTTTTAATTGCTGATGCCACCCACTGCTAGTAAAACATTCACAGTGACAAGGACTATTTTGTTTCACCGTTAGGGTGTGGCTACTGTTGGCCTAAGTCATCATGTGACATTACATCATTGTCTTTGCTGCCTGAGACCCTTCTAATTTTCCACTAGGTTGTAGTCATGAGATTTTGACAAACACCAAAATGAAACACTGCACATTTTAACACCTCAGTTTTGAGTGTGATATTTTTGTCGTAAATATTACAGGCATTAGGCTGTTCAGGTGAATGATCTGGCTTTCCTGTAGCTAAACAAAATATTGCTTTTTATAAAATACAGCCATTGTAATTTGGGTTTCTAAATTCACGCACATTTTTATTAACATCATAGTATCCACTTCTATGAGAGTATTTAATACAAATGCCTGTGGTTTTCAATGTTACTAACATTGTAACATCAGTAAAGTGACTTTCAATGAAAAAGACTGTTGTGTGCATTTATTTTTGCAATTTTTTTGTTATGGTTAACACTAGTACAACCTGCTTTAACAGGCCTCTTAAACAGGGGTGCTGAGGGCAGTGGTCCCTAATTGAAAGCAGTGGAATGCAGATATGCTTCTTCAGCATTCCAGATGCACCTTGGCAAATGATAGTGCTAACTTCCCACATAGTAACCTCCTGCTATGCCTTGTTTTCATTACAGAGGAAGTATCTGCAGTGATGACTTAGTTTCTCTTTCCAGCCAGGAAGCAGCTAACCAGAAAAATATGAATGTGACAGAATATTTCCCTTCTAAAACCCAGAACTAATCAAAACGGAAGCAGCACTTTTCCTAATCTGATCTCTACTGAGATCTCTAGTGAACCTTCTACGACATAGAGTTGTGCTCTGAAATTTTCTCCCAGCATGCCTTTTGGGGTTTGAATCTTTAAGTTTGGCAGAGACAGAAGCACAGTTTTAAAGCAGTCATTTTGTACCTGACAGCTGCTTGCTGTCTCTCCCATTCTATACTGGTAGGTAATCCTTAACTCTGGTTTGTTTTTTCCTATGTCTTCTTAAATGGTGGTACATTTTGTACATCCAAATAACCATCCTATGGCAATAAGGTTTAATTGCTATCTTAGGTCTAATTAAAAACAAAAACAAAAATCCAGCCAAATCTTTCTTGCATCTTGAGATCAGAGAGTTTGAAGTGGAGTGTCTGTCCTCAAATTTTCAGAGACTGGTTTAAGAAGACTAATAAGCTGGGGGAATTTTATTCCTATAACATGCTGGTAAACCACTTTTATTATGAATACACAATAATGACATTAAGTCATAAAATTAACAATAAAAACAGGATTTTCTTTAGCTATGTGTATTTAAGAGACTGATAAACAAAACAAAATTATTTTAAAATACCAAAGCAAAGGCAAGTCCCTTAATGTTTTATTAACTTGATTCCCTTGGATGCTGAGGACTTCATTTTATAGATATGGTTGCAAAGCATTTTCAACAAATTATCTAGGAATAAGATGCGTCCCTATCTTCATTTACTACAAGAACCTGAAATTTCAGTAAGTATTAACTCTTAGTATTAGGCATGCCCAGCGGCAATGCGTAGGGGGTACACTTGGGTGCACATGCACCTCATGAGCGTGGCGATGAACCTCATGCAAAAAGACAGGCACTTGTCAAGGTCCCTCCCCCGCTACTACCAACAGTGTTGGCGGTGTCTGCAGGAGCTCTGCCGCTCTCCCGCTGCTGCTGTGCCCCCCCAGCCACTGGGGGCACAGGTCCTTCATGGGTATACCGCTGTCTTCAGCTGAATGCAGAGCTAGACTACATAAGCTACTGAGTCACAAGTTGGCTCTTTGACAGGTATATTGAACAAAAAAACTTTTGTGGGCTTATGCTTTCTTTTTACAGTATTTTTTTTTAACATAAAAGCTAGTCTACACTCATATCATAACTAAGGCAATGGAATGAAGTCTGGGAAGAAAATAGAGAATTTCTGCTTTTTGTTTATAAAATTATATGCTTCTTGGCTTGGCTGCTCCAAAAATAACATTTTATGTCATGAGCCTTATTCTCAAATGACTATGCAAACATTAATACTTCCACTGAAAAAGTGCTCATTTTGTAGTTGCAAAATAAGTATGTTGTATTAAACTAGCTGCACAATAATTATTATAACACATTAAGTAAGATTTTTGCATACAACTCCACATAACAGTAGTCAAAATGCACAATGAAATTGAAATTTTAAATCAGACTTTTATTTTTCAGGCATAATTTTGCACCTACAGGTAGTTGTATTTGTACCTGTCTTATGGAGTAAGCTAGCAACATAAATTATGTGAAATGTTGTACCACAACATATTGAGGCCCCAAAAGTCCAGACTGAGATGTCTAATATGCTATGTTCATCTTTTGGGGATGCGGGCTCATCTTCAGCACATGCAATTTCTCCCTTTCCTGTAGTATTGTTGTGCCAGGAAAAAGATAATTCAAAGGGAAAAGGTAATAGCGTGTGGTGGTGGTAGGGTTTTGGGGAGGTGGTTTGAAGTCTCTGCATTTGGTAGCATGATCAAAACAGGATAAAGAGGAAGCTCTGACCCTTGCACAAAGAACCAGAAGAAAAGCCCACTGAAGTCAAGGAAAAGATTTCTATTGAGACTTAATTGGTCTTGAATCAGGCAGTCATTTTTCTAGATTTCTTCACACCAACATGGATGTCCTCTTTGGATCCTATTGGACTAAAGTAAATTTACTTTAAAAATGTTCATTATAAGAAAGGTTGTATTTGGTGCCTAACTCACTGTGTTATAAACAGACCCAGTTTGATATAATCATCAGGGGTAGAATTCTATTTCCCTCTGAGTGTCTAAACGGTCGTTTGCTATCAGCATGGGTGGTGTTTTTGGCACTTGCACACTGGTTGTGATTATTACCCCCGTACTGTAGATACAAGAGTATGCATGTAGACTAAGCATGTTCAGTCAGCTATGCAGTGGCTGGGCATGGGCATGTACAACTATTCTGGATGTACAAGTTAGGAAAATGTAGCTAAATAGAAATCTGGAGAGGAGGTAAGGACCCTCCTATATCTCAGTCCCACTGGCTGAGTTGGCTTGGTCATTTGTCCAGGAAGTGGAAGGTCTAGGCTCTAGGGTTCCAACCTCTACCTCCTCAACCCAGAAGGGGATTTGAATCTATCTCCATGACTTCCCAACACGGTGTTTTAACCACAAAGCTAGTAGGGTTTCCAGCAAATGGAACATTAATCAAATTGTGAAATAATAAAAGTTCAAATAAAATATTCAGCATTAGTAGTACTGAGATGAACCGAGTTTCTGAGAATGTTAAATGTGGTAAAAGGTACCCTAGAAATGGAATAGCATTATAATATAAGCTTCAAAGGAAAGATCAAGTTGAAACATATCAAGATTAGTAACCTATTTTCTGGTACAGGAGAAAAGAAAAGGAGCAATAGCCCTAAATTGGATAGTGCCTAACCACAGGGCTAGGCACTGTGCAGTCCTCTCTCCTGCATATCTTTGAAGTTGGGTCCCTGGGCAGCCAAAACAAGGAAATATGTAGGACTAGAAGGAATAGAGCAAGTTAGAGAGTATGTAGCTCAGTGAAATAGCTGCCAGCCTGGAAGGGAAGAAAGTCCTTGGCTCCAGTATGGACTCTAGCTCCCAATGGAGCAAACTTCCTCATTGTACTGTTCTCCATCCAGTGACCATTAAATGCAGCAGGGCAGTGGCTCAGTTTCAGGAGGAGGGGGGAGATGATTATAGGCTTTTTTTGCTTTCAAAGTTTGGGATTGAAAGTATAGAGTGTAAACTGATTTCTGGGACTAAAATGCTGTCTTCGTGTGTAGAGAACAACAGCACTGGTTTACAAGGTAGCACAAATTGAAGAGTCTTCTTACAATAGCAAGGGCAACCCACTATGAGACTGCACTGAAGGAAAAAATTAAATTCTTTTTTGAATAGCCTTTACACATTCCCACTTAAGGGAAGTGCCAACAGCACAGCTTGTAGGCTGAAACAGAGTGAACCCATCTTGAAAACTTGGGTTAGAAATACATTTCCCCACACTTCCTCTTAATACACAAGATAAATATTGCACTCAGAGTTAATTCTTCAGTTTATACATCTGTTCTCTGTAATATTATCAACAGCAACAAAATACTACCATGGGCCATCTATTTGTTTCCATTTAAAACCAACTTAAGACAAGTAGCACTCCAAGAACAGTTTTTAGTAGATCACGAGGGGGAATTAAACACTGTCACAAAAACTTTAAAACTCTACATAATTTGATTATACATAGAAGTGACTTAACAAGTATATGCAAAATTTAAAAAAAATCTTTAATCAAGTCACGAGCTCAGTGTGAGAGCAGACAATACATTGTTAACTTGTGCTCATTATCAAAACAAACAAATTAAGTATATAAAGCGGAATCTTATATAAAATATGCAAATACCAATATTTAGTTACAAGCCATGGTAGTTTTTGGTGCAAAGCAAAACACACACTGGAATGCGAATCAAGCTTCTCTTCATCTTTCTTCCTCTTGATTTAGATGCTCATAACGCACTGTATGAACTGAAAGAAATAGGCATCCATGTTAAAGCACCATGGAACATGACTATTCCTTTTTGTTACTGAAATACTCTTCAAATACACCTAGTGCCCTCAGCAACATTTTCTACAAAATGTCTGCTGTCAAACAGTGACTAGACTTTTTTTCCTTCTGTGTCTATTTATGGGCAGCAGAGACAAAAGATAAAGGGTTTAAAGTCAGGTACAGGAAGTGGTGGGATAGCTTTTGACAAATGTCCTGTACTTATGGGTTAGTTCTAAACCCACTGCAAGGGAGGATCAGCTGGAGGAGGGGGATGCTTGATTTATTTGGACCTCACCACTCTGAGTTCAGGGGCCAGATTAGACTATTACTTGAGAGGGTGAGATAGGAAGCTTTCTGTACACGCTGGCCAGTCTAAGTAGCATGTACATACCTTATGATTCTCCATAAAATTCGGGCCTGGGAGAAAGGATGGAACAGCACAGGGTAATCCTTGGCTCTCAGCCAAAACTGCTACAGTATATGGAGAGATTGCTTCGCTAGGTTCCAAACCTACTTTCCTTTTATAATTTTATCCAGTTTAAGTAAACAGATGATGCACTTACGTCATCATACTGGAAATTCACAAAACCTTGCTGAGCTGCATCCCTTCTTCGAAAACTCTCTGCAGAAATACACAGGAAAACACTACATTAGTGACTCGTGGGCACAAGAAGTGCTATTTCATCCAAATAGTCAGGCACTTAAAATGAGTAATATACCACTTGCAACGGGAGGATCTCCTAGAGTTTACTTAATGTCTAAAATTATTACTTGCTTTGTGTAAGGTTTTTCCTTTACTTCCTTCCCCTTCCTCTCCAAAGGTTTGCGTCTCCTTTCAGTGACGATCTAGGGGCTGATTTTGTGGAGTCAGTACATCCCTTGCTGATGTTGCAGGCAGTCAGCAGTTTGCTGCTATCAGTAGGTCTCTTTCTGGCATGGCAGGAGGCATAATGCTGGGGCAGGGCATAAAATTCCTCTAATCCCAACTGCATCACTATTTTAATATCTGCTGGAGACCTAACGATTTAGCTAACAAATAGAATCTCTAGCATTATGTCAACACTATATTTATATGCCACAGTATAAAAACTGGTTCTTCTGATGAGAAGTAGATACATGAGAGAATTTTAAAAATTCACCCCTTTTCTGGTACCAGTTTTGTCTGAAAATAGCTAGTGCTAAAGAAAAATCCAGGTCTTGGGATTAAAATACTGCAATTTAATCAGATTTCATGATGTAAAAATATATTACCAAATGCCAATAACAAGGCCATACTCAAACGTACCAGTGAGAGCTCTGAGTTTTACACAGCAGGCAATGTAATCATCAAAAGTAATCTTCCCATGGGTGCTGTATCGTTTTACAATTGCAGCGACTGCCTGTGGGCTCAGCCTAAATCCTATTTGAAGGGGAGAAAAAATTCACAGTGAAATGACGGTCAGGTTAGAGAGGTCCATGGCAATCTTCAATGGGAGATATGTTCCAGGCCAATTAATGCAAAACACTTTCTTGGGAAATCCCACCAACAAGCTAATGTCTTAATATTAAGAGGGAAAACTTCACCTGACAGCAATGGGGAAATTTCATAACTTACCCATATTTGTCAAGGCTTTCTCCAGCTCTTGACGATCTACTGAGCCACTTCTGTCGTTGTCAAAACCCATGAAGTGTTGTCTCCACCCATTCAGCACAGCCCAGAGCTCTTTAAATTCATTGAATCCCATTGTGCCAGACATATCCCTCTGAATGAAGGCTAAGGAAAATGCCATTTAATTTCCAAAAACAAGTGCTAAGTATGTCACAATGGGGAAACTACAGTCAGACATAGCTAGCCTGGTTAGTCTGAAGTCAAGTAGAAGGCAGGGTAGATTTGCATCTTTTAGAGTAGGGGTGGACAAAATATGGCTTGTGGGCTGGATCTGGCTCATGGCTGCCCCTGTGGTACTCTGCATGGGGTTAAGCCCTGTCTGCTCCTGCCTGAAGCAGCCAGCACTGCACTCCCACCCACCTCAGCCCTGGCCAGTGCACACAGCTTCTTGGCTGGGCTGCTCCTAGTGCTGCTACAGCTACACAGGTACTGCTCAGCTCCCCCTGCCTCTGGTGGTTCCTCCTCTTCCGCCTACTGCACTGCTCTGGCAGCAGATAACATGGGGAAGCCATGGGGATGTGTGCCAGGCACTACATGCTCAGTCAGGCAGGAGGAAATCTGCAGCTGGGAAGCTCCTGCCCTAGTGTGCGGGGCTCCAGCTCTAGCTTTCCACCCACTTGGCCATTTGCAGGTGGCTGCTCACTGCACTGGGTGGGCAGCCCTATTGTGTAGGGGAAAACTTCAAACTGAATTAAAAATTGTGGGAACTTTTTCTTTGAGTAGCTTTAGAACCCCATGCTCTGGAGCAAGGGTTGGCCTTTGTAACAGGATCTTTGTCCCCATTGAAAACTACCCAAATTTGACACATTTTCAGTGAAGATTTCTTTTAAGGATTTCAGCTGATACCATTATACATTTCCGTTTGCTATGTGTATCTGACCAGACTGCACATCCCTAAAAGTAGCTGAGTGTGAGCTCATCCAGGGCTGCTATGCAGGGCTTACAAAGATGCTGTAAGCTGCTAAAGCCTGTCCTCACTAAGCCCAAGCTTCTTCATACAAGCAGGTACGTTCAGGGGTCAAATCTCCTTTGCCTGAAATGGCTCTCTCATGCCATGGCAGGGTCAGACATTGGAACAACAAGCAAGGTATCCTTCTTTTTCAGCTATTCTCAATTAGAACTACTCCCCAGTAGAGGAAATGGGCTGGAAGAGATCAAGCTTAGAGGGAATGAGTAGAAAACTTTTTCTGAGTAGAGTATACTCCTACACAAACCCAAGATTCCTGAGACATAACAACCCCATTCTTGGAAAAACCTGTGAAATGCACATAAAGCATTTTTTCATACTTCTCTAGTGTGTGTCTACAGAAGATAACAGCAGATAGAATATTATTATTTACTCCCTTAGGAACAGTTTGAGTGGGAGATCTAAAGATTTTAGCTCCGTTACTGATTAATGTGAACGTTAATAAGATACCATGTAATGGAGTCTCTTTTCTGTTTCGTTCTTTAAGAGGCTAGGAAATCATACACAAACATTAATTAAAAATCACTGTTCTTGATAAGCAGCATCCTGGTCATTAAATATACATTATACTTAAAAACATTAAGATTTCAAAGTCAAGCACTCCAAAAATAGAGAAAGTCCAGAATTCATTGTTTGCATAACTTCATCTCCCCTGATCTTTAATTACATGCTACCTGCCGCCCCTATACCCCTTCCAACCTCATTTAGCATACAAGATGAGCAATGTTCACTTAATGAATAATTCAGTATTTTGAATTCTCCTTGTTCAGCATACAACTGTACCTTGCACTGTATACCATTTCAACTCTGCTCTCTGGACAAAATTACTAACTCTGAAATTCCTTGCTGAGATACCAGAATGTTTCACAAACCTTGATGTATCTTTACAACTCCTTAGTGAGATGGGTATGATATTAAATCACACTTTGTGTGTCTCAGTTTCCTATCTGTAAAGTATAATGGCAAAAATATGCACTGAATTTAAGTTTGCACTGAAAAAATATGCACTGAATATCAGTCTGATATACAGGACCTGAATTCTTAACATGTCTATTATTGTACAGCATGTTGTATTTAAAGCACTTCAACTGCAGCTGTTGATGTTAGGCATTTCTGCAAATTGGACCTCAGAACCAAAAGCTGAACACCCGCAAAATAATCAGTGTTCTCAGGCACATTCTATGAGAAGCTTGGTTTAAAAGGTGCTTTGTGACACACAGCAATTCAGCAGATGAGGGATAGAATTCAGTTTTCAAGGGAAGCATCCAATTGTCTTCATCGTGAGACTCTCTTCTCTTGTAATTCCATTCCTTACCTGTTTCCCATCTTGCTTTTTCTGCAACAAATGAGGGAAGGGTCCTGTAGAAAACAGGCTCATTTACTACACAACCCTGAGTCATCCCCAGAGCAGATCCAGCCTCAGCACTGAATAAGACTCAGATTTTGGGGGGGCGAATATTATGTAATTAAATATGATAACAAAGATCTTTAATTACATGTAGAAAGGGGGCAAATGCTATCTTGATTCTGGCATTTCCTAATCTGTGTCCTTACCTCTTTCTTTTAATGTAATTTCAATGTAATTTTGTATAAATAGGTATACTGTGTAAATGTATTTGCTAAAAGGAGTAAGACAAAGGATACATCCAACATTGAGACCATGAGCCTGCAAGTCTCTAAGTTGAAAGCTGTTTAAATTAAAAGAGGAAAACAAGATCAGCAGTAAATATTAATTCCTGATTTCTCAGCTGTGTTTCATAATATGTACATGCAATAAGACACCGATCCACTGGAGAGCTGCTGTACTTAGCCATTCCATTATCTGATTCAAACAAACAACCTCTACTCACAAGACAAATGAAAATGCTAACACACTGCACTGCACTGCCTGTTATCTCTTAAATTACAAATTACAGCTGAGATGGATCAAACTCCTCTTATGTCACACAAATCTTGTCACTAGGCTAGTCTGGTACATAAATAATATCTGATTTACAATTTACATTCTAATGGAAATGGAGTTGACATATACAAGGAATGATTTGGCCTATAGAATGTTTATTACCAGTGATGACTTAAGAAGCAGAAAACAGCTTAATTTTTCAGATCCCAAACTTCCTTGATACCAAAATTCTCTCTTTTTAAACTGAAAAGGTTTGGTCTGGCATCACCCAGAGGAAAGCAAAAACACATCATACCACTTAGAGTAACTTCTCAGAAAAGGGAGATGTTAAAACAAAAACACAAATCTTTTGAAGTTTTTGATTTTATGGACTTCTTTCTTCTGAAAGCCAAATTTGATCTTGATTTTTAGTGTCTAAAGAGGGCACCAAGCCAGATCTGCAGTCTGATTTGCATTCATCAGTTCAAATTCCTTTATGGTTTTGGGTGCAAGTTAAACTATAACTGAGGTATATTATGTTTCCCCATTGTAACAGTCTACTAAGTAAACATTGGGGTCCATTCAACTAATGATACATTATCTTCTATTGAATTAACCTTCCTGTATTGGTACTGACATGCAGTTAAAAGCCAGAATTATAAAGGATAATGTCCTATATCATAAAATCTGTGTGGGGAAGCAGTTCTCAGAAAAACCCTGAATTACTAAATGACTGACCAGATTAAATGACAATTGTGAAATAAATCCTTTAACATGTGACTCTTTAGAATTCAACACTTTGGGAAGGAGTAATGTGTCTGTTCTGAGAGTGAACTGCAGCCTTATTTCTATCTGAAGCACAAATATTCTCTCTGGCAAGTGAGGAATCTAGTCCTGAGTTCTGGGGTAGAATAAGAAAAACTATTGAAAAAGTTCTTGAATTCATCCTCTAAATCAGGGTGTTCAACTTCTGGACAGCATGGAGGCTGCACATGCCATGTGTGCTCCCCAGAGTACCCTCCTCAACCATGTGAGCATCCCCATTTCTTCCCAGTTATGTGGGCAGTGCAAGCAGCCCAGCTGTACCCTGCCACGCAGGCAGCCTGACTCTCTTCCACAGCCTTCCTCTTGACCAGGCATACAGCACTTTATAAAGCTTTGACCGCCTTATAGCTGTGCACATGGCACGAGCAAGCAAGCTGGCTTTCCTCTGGCCATACAGTGTGAGCAGCCCAACCCCGCCCTCCCCACAGGGGCAGTGTAACCACCCAGGCTCTTTCCTCACTGCATGGCAAGTGTGACCAACCCAACCCCCCTTCAATGCATGCCTCCCTCTTGGCTCGATGCATAACCCTAGCAAACTGATTCCTCTCTTGCCATGCAGGTAGCCTGGATCTCCCCGCACTGTGTATGCAGTGCCCTCCTGCTGCCTAGTCCTGCTACTGTCCCAGGAGCAAGGGGCAGGAAGTAGAACCCAGAGGAGGAAGGAGCCTGGAGATCCTGGTTGCTGCTGAAGCAGCAGGAGTGATAGGGGGAACAGCAGTTGTATAGGAGCTCATGGGCTCCATTTTAATCCCTTTTGGGCTGTATGTGACCTGCAGGTCTCCAGTTGGACAGCCCTGCTCTAGAAACTCAAAGAAACATAGGCTTTGGGTACACAAATGGGAACCCAAGGATGCAAAAGACTTTATACATTCTCAAGACTAGTTCTCAAGAGGATTTTATCCTAACTTCTAATGGGACATGCTAGAAAAATCTTGAACATGGGTATCCACAATTCCTGGTCCAACTTAAATTGTAGATAACTATGCAATGGAATATATATACACACACACACACACACACACACACACACACACACTAACTTACTTGCTTAACAAAAAAACTGCCCAAATTTTGCAAAACACTAGTAGTTCATCTCTGTCTGTATCTGTCTGTAAGAAATAAGTTGGAGCCAAAGGCTGCTGACAGATGTGGAAACCACCTCCACACCAAAACAAAACCAAAAGAGTTTTGTGCATTCATTCAACCCGGCTCCACAACGTCTGTATAGATCACATGCTTCAGTGGAGGTTTTGGCACTTTTCCCTACAGCTAAGCCAATCAGCTATTAGATAAAAGTGCCAAAAAAATACTGCTGAAGCGCCTGATCTATAGAGACATCAGGCAAGTGGGGTCAAACTAATGCAATGCCTCTTCTGGGCACACACTGGGCTCAGTGCAGTGCAATTTAAAGTATAGTGCCAAAAAGCAACCAGGACTTGTGGTAGAGGTGATATCTTTTCTTTTATTAGATCAATTAGGTTTTTGCCCAAAAAAAAAAAAAATCTTTAATTGCAAACTTTCAGGCACAAACCCCCTTCATCAGGGATTGGAGAAAATTTTGTAAAAGTTCTCCTGAGTAAAATGAAAGTTCATATTTCATAGGAGAGTTGAAGGTCGTAAAATCTCCTATTTGGAAAAGTTAATTTTATATGCAGGTTAGGCTCAGAGAAAAGTTGGAATAGTCTGTTTACCTCAAAGTTGTTTGTTGGTAAAGCGACAGGTATTTTTTGTTTTTTTTAACTACTATAGGGAGCCAAAACGTCTCTGAAGCATCATCCAATTCATGATGTGTCTAAGTCCAAGGATATGACCCTAACCTGGAACAACCAGTTTCTAGGTATAAGTTCTTGCAGCAAAATGCATTGGTCTCCAGAGTGGAATGTATACAGAAATTTAAACTTACATTTACATTTGAAAATAGGCTAAACAAGGCAAAAAATCCTTCTTGTCAAGTGAACCCAAGAACTATGCACAAAACACAGTTATCAACTTTTTTGTGACTGATAATGTTATAAAAACCAAGCACACATTAGTTTCATTGACCACTTACGTTTATATCCTCCAGCAATGCCTGACTGGGTCAGGCATCTCTGCAGCTCATCAGCATCTATTTGACCATCCTTTTAGAAACAAAAAAGACATCAGTTAATTTAATTTCTTTCCAGTGTTCTATCGCATGGTATTAAACTACTAATTACCTCTGCAGAAGATGATTTTGTATCTCTGATACCTAGCAAAGCCACCTTTTTTATAACCTGCCTCTCTGTAGAGGCGGGGTTCTTTCTTGCACTTCAATATGCCGCATATTCTACCTGTGTAAATCTACTTATCTTAAACTGTAGTAGGATCAGTAGTCTAGATCTAAACCCAAGAATATTATTTTTTGCTACATAACACTATTGGTAACATCTGCTTAGGAGAAACAGGAAGATGTTTTCATACACATCAAGATCCAAGGGCACAGAAATTTGGTGTGGAACTTTAAGCAAAAGTCCGGCTACCCCAATGTACTAGTTTCAACCTAATAGGCCTCAAATTCATTTTTTTAAAGTTTATACAAGCAGAAACCATAAAAAACAGATTGGCAATTGTCAAAAAAGTTGGTTTGGAGCACTGAACTGTTAATAAATTAAACCAGAAATAAATATATTTTAAAAAGAATAAATTGAGAGGAAAGTTATCTGCTCAATTAGGAACTTTACATCCTTCTAAAATCAAACAGAAATCATGAACTGCCCATGCATATTTATATCCAAATAGGTATGACTTATTCAAACACACAAGGTTCAGAAACAAGATTTAGCTTATATTCGAAACGTATCTAATTTACCCAACTTAGGATTTTTCTTCCATAGCTTTTATTTAAACTTCATAAAACTAAGACTTGCTGCTGAAAGGGAGTGATAAATGAGATCCTCTCTCAAATAGTTCTCTGGATATCACAATTACAGTATTTCTAGGAAGGAAGTGGAGGGAAACACATATAAGGTGCTTCCCTATCATTGACAGACTAGATCCTACAAATTAAGGTATTTTCCTTATTTTTATTTTTAGTTGATATTCAACAAAAGGCAAGAGCATCTTGATTCCATATGTCACATCAGTGCTAAGTCTATATCTATCAGCATCCTGGTTTTCAGCCTATCATTTTCAGCTGTACTGTCCTGCATACACCACCTTTTTATTGTGTAAGTTGGTTAGAGATCATATGTTTAAACAAACTCTAGTACAGGATTCAAAGTGTTAAATTGATTTAGAACGAGTAGGGGATTGCTTTTATAATTTAAGATTCTTAATGATTCTGAATCAAAGTCAGTATCTTGACAAGTTGAGGAGAGGAGAAGGTGACTTTAAAAATTATTCAAGCCTGGAAATCAGAAAGTGTCAGGTATTAAAAGACATGTTCTACAAAACAAAACAAAACAAAACAATCTAACTTACTGTAACTAAGGGCTTTTGTGGGCCTCAGAAATCAAAGCAGTTCCAACTGAGAGAGAGATGCAGTGCTCTGAATGATGTTTATGATAAAAGGTTCAAGCATATTTTGTCTTAGTTATTTCAGGTCTTATTTGAAACTAGTTTTATTCCAAAAAATATACCTTAAATAAATCAGTTATTTGATACAAAGTGCAATGGCTAATATTAAAGGTGTATAGATAACTCTTAGAATTAATACCTCCCAGAAGTTGCAAATAAGACTACCAAACCAGTTTGACTAGCCCTTTTAACTTACTGAAAAACTGGGAAGGTCTGACCTCTTAAATACTAGTAGCCACAAAGCATCTAGTATTTTTATTTTATCAGCTCCATGCCACAGTAAACTTAAAGGCTTTTATGTATCTGAAAGACTGTTAATAACAGGTAAGATATATTTCTCTCCAGCTCAGGCTGTCACATCTCTAAAGATCTCTAATTTTATTTAAATAAAGAATGGAGCCCTCACATCAGAAGAACCTTTTAATGTACACTTAGTAAATTGCTTCACATATTCATTTAATAACCTCGCTTCATTTTTATTGCTAGATTGCATTGATCATGAATTGTCATAACTACAGTTGAGGCTCATTTGCAGCAACTCCTGGTAAGAATGGCTATATTTCCCCTGGGAACATTTTCCATACTATCTATACACAGAACCCTGACTACAACAGCAACAGTTTCTTAGGACCAATATGACACCAGAGCATTGACCTACTGCTGCTAATAGGTATCCACTTTAAGTGCTGTGTAGATTTTAAGATGAAGTTACCGCAAAAAATATATTATGGCTTTGCTTTGTCACTGGGGAATAGGAGGGGCAATTAGATGTTATACCTCTAATACTGTATGAATCATTTTTTGCAAATAGCAAACTGATGCAACTGATGTAAGGAAGTTCATGTCTGAACTGAGCCAAAGGGAACTCAAATACGATACTGTGTACTTGACTTCTTTCCCTATTTTGTCCTCACATAGTTACACTATTGCTAGTTAGTTCTCCTATAGTATTTCACATGCTTTATTTATTAGGACTGCTAAGATTTTACTTCTGCTATAGATGTATTTTTTTAATGACTTGGGTACACAGAAACCTTCATACATGTTCTGGCATATATACCAGTACTACAAACAACAATGTAAAAGAATTAACCTAGTAAGAAAATAAGTGTTTTGTCTTGTATTATAATTGCAAGTGAATGGTTTTGAAAGAAATACCATACCTGTCCAGCTACTGCAGCAAAATAACCATACAAAGGATCTTGAGCCTGTCCAGGGAATGCTGGTCCTCCTGGAGCTCCTCCATACTTATTAAAAACAACAAAAAGCAAAGTAAAACTAATGCTTCAATTAGCCTTTACAGCAATTACAGAAAGACTTATAATGCTTACACTTCAGAATCCACCAAGTGTCACTTTTCTATACACAATTTGTCAAAATGTGCAATTGCTTTAGAAGACAGCATGTCACTTTACTTTTTTACTTGCTCTACTATGTGGAGTCCTACATGATACTTGCATTTGGGACTGTCTCATGTCCCTACATTTAGATGATCCAATTTTACAATGTAATTTGATCAATCACTAGCAAGCACAGGGGTTTGAGGGAGACTATCTTCATGGCTCTCCACGGATTTTCTTTCCTTCCCAAAAAGAAAAATAAATCCAAATGAACAATTTGTGCAAGAAGGAAAATAACTGCATTTAACTTAGGAACAGCATTTGAGCATGCTACTGAATAAGATAATCAATTCATGCTGGAATGACAGAAGGTAAATACTGCAATAAAAAATACAGAAACACTGTAATCTATTGTGTTAAAGTGGTGCAAGTTTATATAGTGGTGCAAGTTTATATAGCCTACTATATTGTTCTGATTACAGAAGTCAACCCCAAGTTTTCAAGTTCAATTTTCAGAAACATGGCTTGGCACATGTGCAAGCAATAGGATAACAGGAAGCTACTTCAAACAATCTCTCCCAGGTCTATTCAACATATTGCTCCATCAAAAGTAGTAAAAGTCAAATGCTGAAGAACTCAGAATTATATTATATTACTAGCCCATAAGTCTTCCCGATTGCCAAATATCTTGAGCACTTCTACCACTGCAAAACTATTAGGGTTTACTTTCCACATCATATTATGAGAGAAGAGAGGTATCAGAAAGATTGCATGTTGTTTGGCTGAAATGGGACCAAAGGTTTTTGGTTATTAATTATTTGAGTTTGTAATGGAGTTTAGCTACTGCTGTGAAATGTTGTATCCTATGTTCTAGACACTCTATGAAAACACACCAAGATAACCAACCTGGTCTCACCCAAGACCCCTTAAAATGTAAACAGGTAAGAGACAAAGGGTGGAAGAAGGAACTATAGTACTGACAACTTACAGCAAGTTTGTTAAGATAACAACTTTGTTTGCTAAATTAAGTGGGCCATAAAACAGTTTCTCTCCTTACTTATGTTGTTAACAACAGCCAAAATTTTGTGAACATGGCATAAGTGGTATCATTTACTTCTACAGGACTAACAGTGCTGGTGCTATTTGTTCAATATAAACTGCTGCCTGTATAAGCTGTGGGTGTCTGGAGTCATGGGTCTGTGGTAATGTGCTCCTTTTACTGGTAGGAAAGTGAAACACAATGGTGTAAACTGACTTCCTGAGATCATTCTGGGAAAAGTAGGTGGCAGAAGGCCAGGAATTTTGCAGTGGCAGCAGCAGCACCGCTGTTCTACAGTGTGCCTAGTGCCACTCAGTGCCTCACAGCCACAGCACTGCACCCAGTGCCCTCGCCACATGCTCCTTCACTACCAACACATGCTGGCCCTTCCTCCCACTACTGCCAGGAAATGAACCAGGATGTCACAGTGGTGTCAGGTGACAGAACAATGCAATGGTCTCAAGCTGCAGTAAGGGAGGTTTAGGTTCCTCACTAGGAAGAGGGTGGTAAAGCACTGGAACAGGTTGCATGGAGAGGTGGTGGAATCTCCATCCCTGGAGGTTTTTAAGGCCTGGCTTGACAAAGCCTTGGCTGGGATGGTCTAGCTGGGGATGGTCCTACTTTGAGCAGGGGGTTAACCTAGATGACCTGAGGTCCCTTCCAACCTTGATTTTCTATGATTCAGTGTTAGGATGAGTACAACAGATCAAATAACCTGCTTTTTAAGCTGCCTAACTGTAGCTGTGGGCAGCACCAGCACAGTGGAGAAAGGTGGCCAGTCTTCCCCTTTCTACACTTAGGCTCCTCCGCTCCTGGCTAAGGCAACTGCCTTCTCGTAGGAGTGAGTGCCAGGAAGCCTCGGCGCTGGAGGTGGAGGCAGAGGGTCAGCTTCTTTCCTGCCTGCCTAACACAACCCCCAGGAGCACCCAGGCCTGCTGGCTGTGGGGAACAAAACCACAAGCAGTGGGTCTGTGCAACAGAAACATCCTGTCCCCTGCTCTGCCCGTGCCCCCGCTCTGCACCTCTGGCCTTCACCTCCCGCCCCTCTGGTCTTCCCTTTGTCCCGCGAAGGTCGCCCAGATCCCTCTACACACGGGAGGCCCGCGGTCCCCACAGGTGTCACAGCCCTCAGCCTGGCCCTGCCCCTGCAAGCCGTGCCAGCGCCATGACCGCCGGGGCGTCCCCCTCCCCCCGGCTGGGTCCGGGTCTCTGGGACAGTCCAGGACGGACACCCCCCGGGGGGACGCAGGGCAGCCCACAGGGCGCATGCGCTGTGGGAACAGTGTGACACCCACGGGCGCCCCGACCCCGCGGGGCTGCAGGGGAGACCCCGCGCGCCCCCTCTCGCTCCACCGTCAGGCTCACCCCGCCCTGGTAGTAGCCGGGCTGCCCGGGATACGCCATGTCCGCCCCGTCCCTGCCGGCTCCGCCGCCCTAGCGCGGGCGAGCCCGGACCGCACCACCTCCCACCACGGGGGAGGGGGGGATGGGACGGCCCTGAGAAGGGCGCCTGCCGCGCAGCCTGGCTCTCGCCCGAGAATTCTTTCCGTGTCACAGGCGGGAGCGGGGGGGAGGGGTGATGCGGACAGCGCTGGAGCCGCCTGCCCGCAGGACCAGGCACCTCCGCAGCACAATGGTTCCGCCCGTGCGCTGGGTTTTGTTTGGGGTTGGTTTTTTGGGTTTTTTTTTTTTTTTTGGACAAAAACTTTATGGAGGCGCGAGCGACGAGCACGAGCACGGCCTGGTGGCGGCCCCGGATTGGCTGAAGCTCGGCGGCATCTGCCGGAGCCTCCAGCTCGTCTGCCGCCCCTTCCTTGCTCCGAGCAGAGGGCTTCTCCGCCTGCCGCCGGGGCTTGGCTGGGTTCCGGCCCCCGCGCTGCTGATAGACCTCGAACTGGGGAGGTTTGGGTGGCGCTGCATTACGTCGTACCGCATATAACATGCCCCGGGCACGGGAGGATCCAAAATGTTAGCGAGGGGCGTCCGCATGTTGTGGTGCAGTATCGCGCACCAAGCGGGAGGTTTTCCTCCAGTTAAGAATAGACTAGAAGCTTTGGTAATAGGCTCGGGGCCCCCGGGCTGTATTTAAAGCTGCGTTTTCAGTTTAAAATTGAAGCCCAAACCAATATAAATTAACTGGTATGAGTTAAATACAAGCTGCGGGGCTGTGAAATGGGAGCGGCATCACCAGGAGCTGGGAGCAGCAGCAGAATGAGGCGACAGAGGCTACTAACTGAGGGCTTTTAAAGCCCATTAAAAAAGAAGAGGGGAAGAATTTAGAAGGGACCAGGCAGATTATAAAGAGCCATGAAGTCAAGTGACCTTCCTCACTGCTGCCTGACTAGAAATGCTGCTGCCACCGCCAAGCAGTTTGTGTTAAACTTCAGGTGAGCAGGGATCAAAGGGGAGTCACCCCTGGATCTGCTCCTGGCCCCAGAATGGACAGTCAGGGGAGGTGCTTTTATTTGTTTGGTTTCCATGCCTTTAGGTTTTGCATCCTCAAGTTTTTCTTAAAAACATAAGGCCAAGAAGTTGCTGGAAAAAAAGCAGGGGGTGATTCTGGTGTACTTACCAGAGCTAGAAATGGCTAGTAATGGAAGAAGGAAACGGAAATTCCTTATTGTCTGGCCCATAACCTGTGGTGTGTACTTAATGCGTTAATAATGTTTAATGTTATTTAGAATGCTCAATATACAGCTGGAAAATAATGGATGTGACAACAGGGCTGTGTGAAACTTCGGCAGCTGTTTCGTTTTGGAGGTGTTTCAGCCCGTTTTGGCACCCCAAACACCAAATCCGAAATGAAACAGGAGGCTCTGAAATAGCTCTGAAACAAAACCAACCAAAACATTTTGGAAAATGTCAGAGTTTCAGAGCTGGGCTTGCAGGGAAACAGGAACTAAGAAGAGGGAAGGGGAAGAGAGGGGAAGGACTGCTCTGATATTGACATCTGTAGCTGGCCAGTATCTGTGATCTGTCCCTGAGGTCCCTTCCAGTCCCAGTGCTCTGGAGGAGGGACGGCAGCCCGCTGTCATCCTGCATGCAGATCCAGGGGCCTGTGCCCTCTAGCGGGGAGTCTGGTACAGCCCCGCAGCCCTCCCAGGGGACGCACGCCCCCAGACCTGTGTGCGGGATGACAGCATGCTGCTGCTGCCGGCTGGGGCCAGTGGCAGTACTAGTCTTCCTGGCACTTAGTATAGGCTGTGCCAAGCACCAGTCCTAGCCAGCAGTGGCAGCCTGCTGTCATCCCATACATACACAGCACTGCAGCCTTCCCAGGGGTCTCAGGCCCACAGATTTGCATGTGGGATGACAGCATGCTGCTGCCGCCGGCAATTGATACGAGTTTTGCTTTGAACAGTTTGAGGTGAAGTTTCACAGAAACCCTTGCACCTATCTCCTTAAAACATGGCAAGTTCATGCCCCCAGAAGGGGCTACTATCCCTACAATTGTCATCCAAATAAAGTAAGAAATGACAATGTTATAGGCATTTTAGTGATTCCCCATTATAGCTTATGGCGGAATCACTGAAACAGTGTTGAAACTCCAAAACTGATTTGGCTGAATCAAAACGGAACAGTGATCTGAAATACTGAAACAAATACTGTCCTCCTCAAATGGCTGAACTCAAAACCAAATCACAACATAGCCATTTTGCACACCCCTACCAGAAGGTGATGCATTCAGAGACCCAGAGAGGGGTCAAAAATGCAGGAAGCCCTGAACTGTGACGCTGTGTAGTTCCTCAACAAAACCTTGGATTTTGACAAAAGTCACAATTTTCCACAATGCACAACATATGGGGAATGCTGTATTAACAATAAAGATGTTTCAGTGGCAGAATGTTTGTATTCCCTGGTAGGGTATGTTGTTAAATATGCACTTCCTTTTCTTGAACGCACCAATCCAAAGCTTGAGAAGATGGACACACTATGCAATGTGGCATGAATGTTGGCAAACTGACGATATTTTGGAACAGAGAAGCCATGTGAATTACAAAGTTTCACCAGAATGGCAAAAGCTGTCCTATATAATGCCCTGCCAGACACTCCCTTAAAATGAGGCAGAACCTACCTAAGAAATTTAGTAAAGGGAATTTCCACCATTAAAAAACAAAGTTGTTTCCTGTTGGTCTCCTCTAGACATAAAGAACAGGAGTCCAAAATGTAGTCCAAAAATATAGGTCTCTTAATACTTCCAGCACCATAATAAGCAACAGTGGCTAAAATTAAAAGAAATTTTAAATGCCCTCCACATGGATAAATACAGTGTAAAGGAGTGAGACAAAACTCACAGCATGGAGGGCTGGCAGGGCTGCAGCTGGCAACCAGAAGGGAAGGAAAACACCCACCACACTTCTGGAGCAGCATCTTGCTCAGGATTGGAGGAAGGAGGCTGCCCAGAGGTAGTTCTGCCCTTGGAGAGGGGCAGAGAGGGGTCAGTCCCCTGCAAGCTGCAGCGAGAGAGGAGTGGCTGAGCCTCTGGTAGGCAAGGGCTGCAGAACTTGTCAGAGGAACCCTGAGCAGGAGGCAGAGGGAGGCCTGAACACACACAACTAGTGATAATCTCTCAAGGGAGTCTACAAGGCCTTTGATAATCTCCAGAGCAGAGTTTTCAACAGAGGATCTGGGGGAGGGGCCTAAGGGAAACTACAGTTACAGGTAGAGCCTTCCTGCACATAGGGGAGAGCCCAAGGAGACTGTGAACGTTCATAGGGGTGCAGGGAAGGCTGGTCCTTTTTTAAATATATAGGTAGAATGAAGAAGGCACTGGGTAATGTGGGGCCCCTGCAGGATATGGTTGGCAATCTGGTGGTTGCACCAGAGGAGAAAGCAGACTTCTTTAACAAATTCTTCACCTCCATTTTCTTGTGCAGGGACCAGGACTCCCTGAGCAAGATTCCAGGCAGACTTGGGAGTAACGCCGTCAGGCCTAAGGTCAGGGAGAACCGGGTTAGAGATCTTCTGGAGGGGCTGGATGTGTTCAAATCAGTAGGTCCAGATGCTCTCCACCCCAGGGTGTTGAGCGAATTGGCAGGGGTTATTGTGGGGCCCCTGGCATGGCTTTATGAGCACTCATGGTGCTCTGGCCAGATGCCAGAAGATTGGAAAAAAGCCAACATCGTCCCTGTCTTTAAAAAAGGGAAGAGGGAGGACCCGGTCAACTATAGGCCCATTAGTCTTACTTCAATCCTGGGGAAGCTCTTTGACAAGATTATCAAGGAGCACATCTGTGATGGGCCAGCAGCAGGGATGATGCTTAAGGGCAACCAGCACGGTTTCATTAGGGGCAGGTCCTGTCAGACCAACCTAATTGCCTTCTATGATCAGGTCACAAAAGCATTGGACACAGGTGCTGCCGTGGAGGTAGTCTTTCTGGACTTCAGCAAGGCCTTTGACACTGTCTCCCAACCCCTTCTCATTAAAAAACTAGGAGACTGTGGCACTGATGCCTACACAGTCAGATGGACTGCAAATTGGCTGAAGGGGCAGGCGTACTCAGAGGGTAGTGGTGGACTGGTCTTATTTGACCTGGAGGGAAGTGGGCAGTGAAGTCCCCCAGGGCCCAGTTCTTGGGCCCGCACTGTTCAGTTTCTTTATTAGTGACTTGGACAACAGGGTGAAAAGCAGCTTGTTTAAATTTGCTGATGATACCAAGATTTGGGGTGAGGTGGGCACGCTCGTAGGGAAGGATAGATTACAGCAGGACCTGGACAGGTTACAGGGGTGGGCTAACAAAAATAGGATGGGTTTCAATACTGACAAGAGCAGAGTACTGCACTTGAGCAGTAGGAAACAGCAGCACACTTATAAGCTGGGAAACTCCCTTCTCAAGAGCACGGTGGCAGAAAGAGATCTTGGAGTCATTGTTGACTCCAAGATGAACATGGGCTGACAATGTGAAGTCACAGTCAGTAGGGCTAACCGTACATTGTTCTGCATCCACAGATGCATCTCAAGCAGGGCCAAGGAGGTGATCCTCCCCCTCCATGTGGCGCTGGTCAGGCTGCAGCTGGAGTACTGTGTTTAGTTCTGGGTGCCACACTTCAGGAGGGATGTGGACAGCATTGAGAGGGTCCAGAGGAGGGCCACCTGCATGATCCAGGGACAGCAGGGCAGACCCTACGAAGAGAGGCTACGGGACCTTAACCTGTTCAGCCTTCACAAGAGAAGGCTGAGGGGGGACCTGGTGGCCATCTATAAACTCACTGGGGGGACCAGCAAGGTTTGGGAGAGACCTTGTTCTCCCTAGTGCCCCCCCGGGGTAACAAGGAATAATGTGTCCTGGGGAGGAACAGAATGGAAGACCCCCAAAGGGCCAGGGGGGAGCCCCGGGGTCAGGAACCCTCAAAGGAAAACAGAAGTAAAAGAAAAGAAAATGGAAACTTCTTACCTGCAGCAGGATCTGCAGCGGAGCTGGAGGCGGGACCCACACGGCTCATTAGCCGTGTCTTTATACAGTTGCGGCCAACTGATGATGTCAGCCGCAAGAGCTGGCCGGCGGAGATAAAATGGGCCCCCACTGGAAAGGAAGGGAGGGGCGAATGAAGACCAGCGGGAGCTCCAGCAGGGAAGGTTCTCCCTGAGCCCATATGGGAGGAAAAGGAGCTGGAAGCTGCTTCTCCCAACAGGGGAGAGCACAGTAAAGCCCACTGTGGGAAAGATGCTGCTGGCGGCAGCAAAAGGAACCAGAAGCCAGAGACAGCTCCTCACAACCGGGGACCCAGATTAAAAGTCAGAGAGGAGCAGGAAGATCCCTATGCCAGGGGCTACAGCTGAGGAGCCAGAGTGTCCAGCATACACCAAGACTCCAGATCAGGTGGGACCGTTGAGGGCTCCGGAAGATCCGAGGAGATGCACCAAGTGGGAGACAGGTGGCAGAAGCAGTGTGAGGGGCTGCAAAATACGTGTCTCATTGGCATAAAGCCGACCTGACGAGTGATGTGGGGAAAAGCATCCGGCGAAGGACTACAGTGGGTCCAGTGAATCTACAGGGCAATACCCTATACCCAATGAGGGAATAGGGGTACGGAGTAGCCTGCAGACTACCCCTGACCCATATAGGGCTGAATAGGGACCTATGGTACCGGAGGGCCAACATTAGTGGTTAGGCTAGAGGAGCTCGTGATCAGGGGCAGCGGGCCTCCCTATATGACTTAGTGTTTTCTTTGTTTGTATTTTATGCTTTTGTCGCAGTGCACTCAGGTGCCCTGTGCCTGAAAGCAGAGATGGCTCAGGAGAGACCCCTAGTGGCGGGAAGGGGGAGGCTCAGCTGCCAGTCACCAGGGCTGCGCAGGTGCTGGTTGCCGGGGCAACCAGTAAAACCAGCTGACAGGAAGGGGCAGGGCTTAGCCCTTCTTAAGCCCAGGCAGGAGGGCAGTTCCTCTCTGGCGGCTGTGGGAGTAGGAACTCAGCTAGGACAGACAGAGGGGAGAACTCTGGCAGTGTGAACATCCCCCGGTTGCTGCTGGGGTTGGGGAGCTCTCCTTCCCTCTCTCTTTCACTTTCTAGTAGGGAGTGAATCTAATTTGACCAGATGGTCTAGTTTTTATGTTGTAGCTTTGTGTTCTTATGGTCACTGTTTTGACTGGAGGACTGGGTGAAACTATTAGGGGTTGGAGGAGGCCTCGTAGGGACTCCCCAGTAGCGTGGGGGTTCCTGGCGCTGGAGAGGGCGCAGCATTTGCGAGGTGCATAGGCCCCAGCCCTGAGTGAGGTGGGGGCAGCGAGGAGCCCCCAGAGCAAGAGGGGGGACAGCAAGGAGACCCCCAGGAGTAAAGAGGAGGGCCAAGACACAATAGGGCCGAGGTCAAACCACGTCAACACCATCTGTGAGGCTTGGGCTGCGGTGTAGAGG
Organism: Crocodylus porosus; assembly: GCF_001723895.1. NCBI lineage: Eukaryota > Metazoa > Chordata > Crocodylia > Crocodylidae > Crocodylus > Crocodylus porosus. Next base: position 38,522,072 of record NW_017728886.1, read on the forward strand.
AGGAAAAGGAGCCGCAGGTAGCGCCCCCTGTCACCAGCGTGCGTAAAATGGGCAGCCTCCTGCTGATGACAACAATCTATTAATCAAATAAGATCAAGGCATGGCAGGCGAGTAAGCAGGCGCTTGGGCCATTACAGGAGGGCAGGGTTACTCCCAGAAAGTCTCCAATATTGACACTCCTGTCACAGTTTCCCACTAGTGGAGGGGTTGTGGTGCAGGGCATGTGGAGCCTGAGTGTTGTTTAAACCTAAAGGTGACTGACAGCCTCATGGAATGATAGGTGGCTGCGAGGCATGGGTATATTGTGGGTTAGGCCCTGTAGGCTGATAGGACCTTCTCTGCAAGCACACTTAGGGACTCAACAGTTGGGGACTGGGCCTGAAGGACATCTGGCACCAGTCAAGGCAGGGTGTAAGGGCGAGGTAGAGGGGAGATGGAGCCTTACAGAAGACCACCAGACAGACGTCCCATCGCCGAGAGACTCGCAGTGGTCGGACACCCACCACTGAAACAAGATCCAAAGTTGTGGCTGGAGAGATTGGGGGGAGACTACACCGGAGGGAAATACCCACTCGATGGAACATCTGAGACGGACAGGCGAACAGCACCGAACTTCCGGGCCTGAGTGGCACGTGATCGGATTTTTGGGGCCGAACGGGCACAAATGGCCACAAGTTGTTAGACAGTAGGTTTAGACTAGACATCCAAAGGCACTACTTCACAGTCAGGGCGACTAGGATTTGGAACCAACTTCCAAGGGAAGTGGTGATGGCTCCTATCCTGGGGGTCTTTAAGAGGACGCTTGATGTCTACCTGGCTGGGGTCATTTGACCCTGGTTTTCTCTCCTGCCCAGGGCAGGGGGTCAGACTTGATGATCTACAAGGTCCCTTCCGACCCTACTTCTATGAATCTATGAAAGACTGGACTAAGGGATTTTCTTGATCGTTGCGATTGGGATTATGAGAACCTGATCCTGGGTCAGAGGGGACATGGACTGAGCCCAACAGGGGCTCAGCTGGGGAGTTTCCTTGGGTTTTTTTTCCTTTCCTTTTTTAGATTTGAGCACAGGCCAGGACCAGCCCTGGAAGGGTGTACCTAATTGAGACCAAGGTCATCCTGGAGTAGAGGGCCAAATAATACCACAACAGGCAGCACTGTGACCTGGCTGCAGAAGAATTTTGTGAGTACCATCTGGAGAAGCTAGGCTGGGGTAAAGGTGATGTTTGGAGCCCCACAGAAGAAACAGGGATTGAGACCAGGCAGGATCACTGTGGGCAGTACCTTCTGGGAATATATTTCATCAAAGTCATGGCAGGCAAGAAAACATGAGACTAACTTCCTGGCAGACCAGGTGATCCAAAGCCGAGGTCCACCCTGTTGCTGCCTATAGGCAGATGAGCTCAGGGCAGTGGTAGCAAGTCCTACAACACATACAGCCGTCACATACAGGTTATAAAAACTTCCTTATAATCAGTGACCAAAATTCTGATTAATCAGATCTTACACTACAGGAACAAATCTAGCAATCAGGACTTTTTGATGCTATAGTGAATGCCAAAAGCTGGAAGGTTCAAGAAGCTTAAGGAAAGGATGTAGTTCTCTTGAGTTGCATAGATTTTTGTTTCTGTCAAAAAACCAAACAGTATAATGTCTGAAGAACACTGTTAAGCTTTTATAGAACCATTAGTTTAATTCCTTTCAAATTCTAGTCATTTTTGCATTAGGAGTGATTGTACATTTTCCAGGCCATCCTATAAATATGGCTTTCAGCCCATGTCTCATTAGTACATTATTTCAGTCTTAGCCCTATTTGTATTAATATCATTAATCCTGACAATACTTTGACTAGGGTTTGTTTGTTTGTCTTGTAAAGTTCCATCCATGTTAGATTAGGTGAAAGGAAGTTTTCATTACTTAACGCTTTTCCCACATGAGGTGTCATGGACACAAATGACAACCAGTCCTTTCAAATCCACTGGGAAACAAAGTAATGAATGTGATATTCTTTTCATGTAAAGAAAACATTTATCTAGCTTACAAAAACAATGTTTGATTTCCATTTGTTGATCTTAAATTGTGTAACAAACACATAGCTATATTTACTGGATTGAATTTGTGCTTATAAAGGGGATATGAGCTGAACTTGGTTACAGTACACAATTATGGTTCAGTAGAAAGCCATCCTAGTTAAAAGGAGATGTAGAAATAGTGATAAAACATTTTTTAAAGTTGGAAACAAAGGAAAATAAATGGCAGTGGTTATAAATAACAATTCTAAAAATGGTGTAGAATTAATGAATTATTTATAGGTAATAGCCTAAAACAGGAGCATCTTAAAACACATCTGGAAAAATATATAGGTCTTTTGCTAGATACATATCACAAAATTGTAACTATTGGTGTAGGAAAGACAAAAATGTGCAGCCACTATTTTGTTTTTGTATTTTGAACAAAGTAGGAAGATTTGTCCATCTATACAGTTATGTGAATGAATTTGGAAGTGTACCATCTGTAGCAAAGGAGGTTGAGGCAATCTCTTCTCCAGTTAATCATTTTCAGATCAACAGGTCCCCATAACTCACACTTAAGAGCCCTGAAGCAATTAGCTGAGGAGTTCTCTGAACCACTATTGTTACTGTATTTACTTGATTCTAAGATGAGGTCTTTTCCCATTTAACATGGATAAAAAAGGCCCTTGTCTTAGAATCAAGTGTTCAGACTCCAAGTCCCTACCTGTGGTTGGGGTTGTAGCCACAGTGGCTGCCTATCCTCCTCCACCTGCCACCTCTTCATGCCACCATCCCCTCTCTTGCATGCTAGAATAGGGATGGAACCTGCTGGCACAGAGGAAAGGGGAGGTGGGGCGGGGGAGAGGGAGGCAGGGGAGCAGAGGCTGTGGGATGTGATCTTATTGCTATATATAGGTATTTACACATTGAAAATATGTTTGAAGGGGGCCCCATCTTGTTTACAAAAGCAAACCAAGATCCAACATTTGGAGGTTAAAGTTAGATACAACCTTGAAATAGGGGACTTTAACTTGGCATCTTTAAAATGGGACCAATTGAATTTGTCTAAGATAACATCTATTCTAGCTTCTGGGATAAATTCTACAAACAGTTTGTGTAGGGAGTTAAGCTGAATGGCCGTCATAACTCTTTCTAGCCATATGGTCTGTGAATTCTTCTGCTCTTTCTTTCCTCCATGGGCCTTAGGGAGAACAGAATTATTTTCATTGCCCTCAACCTTTTCATAACACTTGCAGCTCACTAGCAAGCATCAGGAAGGGATTTTTTTCCTGCAAATACCCAGTTGCCTAGTGTATTCTGAGGTTTTTCTTTTCCCTGAAACATTAAGGATTGGTCTCTCTTGCAAATACAACTCTGAACAGAATTCATGGTGCATGGAGAGATTTCCCTGGCCAAGATGGTTGGGGACTATGCTGAAATTTGTACCTTTCATCTGCAGGGCGGTGTGTATATTAGGGCTGTGCAAAGCTTTGGTTCCTGATTGAGTCTGGCAGAGATTTGGCCGAATTTGGTGGCTGAATCTCCAAATCCAAGTCAAAGCAGAGGACCCTTTAGTCTCTCAGAATCAAATCAGAACCCTCTGAATCGATTTGGAAAGATTTGGAGATTCGGACATACATACAGTTTTTTTTCTACATGTGTCTAAGTAGCAGGGGCTCCTGAGTATTGCAATGCTGGGGCACACAGAGTGACCCACAGAATCATGGGGGGCTCCCCAGCATGCTCAGCAGCAGACCAGGAAGTGGATCAGAAGTACTTCCATTTCTGGGTCCACCAGGGAATGCACTGCCCTTCCCTCCGTCCCCTCATACTCCCCTGCCTCAATGACTGGTGCCTCCTGGGTCTGGTGGGGGGGGCACCCGGGGTCCCCCTGCAACCGATCGCCGAGCTGGGGGGATGCGGCAGGGTAAGCGTGCTCCTAGCAGGTCCGCTTCCAGGTTTGTTGCTGAGCACATGGAGGGCCCCCCTGCGCTCCAGTGGGATACTCCATGTGCCACAACATTGCAGCGATTACAAGCCACACCTGCTACCTCAAGGTATGTAGAAAAAACTTTTAAAGCTGTGTCCATGTCCGAATCACTGATTCTCCGAATCAGCATCGAATCTTCAGGTTCGGATTCGGCTGAACTGACTAATTGAATCACTGTCCCTGATTCGGGCTGAATCTGAATTGAATAGAGCCTGTTCCACACACTCTTAATATATATCGCTTGCTAGGACATGAGCACACCTTGCTCAATCATTTTCTGCAGCAGCCTGGGTTGTTAATGGTATATAGGTGTCTCCTGTCCTGTCTCTGTGGCCTTCTGAGGACTGAAATGCTTTGGTTTAACTAAAGTAAGTTGGCTGAATATTGAGGTATTTCTGTGTCATTTAATGAGGTGGGATAGGAGAAATCAGAATAGTTTTAATGGCATAAAGGAGATCAGTTCTCTGCCCACGAACTGTATGTGCAGTGGCAGAGCAGTATCCTATTATGGCTTATAAATTCAAGCCTTTCCTTGACTCATGCTAAATGCTGCCTTCCACAATCAGCGGACCCAACTGTAAATGCGTACCTGGTCATTTGAGCTTGCAGGGCAAAGGCAGCCAGATGTCATGCTAGCCACATCATTCCTTTCTGTGTCTTTGGCCACACTGTAAACTGGTGCAACTTAACTACAAGTTTTATGTGAACATTAGAACACGGTATTAGTTATGTGCTCCCATCTGTATGTATAACTAACATTTTGCTTTATGAGGATTTATTTTTACACGTGCAGTAATACTGTGATCACAATGATTGCAAGTTTCATTCCACTAAAAGAGCAAATTTTATAAGTGGAGATGTTTCTCTTATAAAAGGCAAGAAAAATCAATAGTTTACATGATTTTAAGAAATCTTAAAGTCACAACTGGAGCTACCAGGTGCTGAGCACTTTTGATACTGACATCCTTCATAGATTTCATAGACATCAGGGCTGGAAGGGACCTGGTAAGATCATTGGGTCCAGCCCCCTGCCCAAGGGGCAGGAAGTCAGCTAGGGTTAAAGGATCCCAGCAAGATAAGCATCCAAATGTTTCTTGGAAGTGTCAGGAGTAGGTGCTTGCACCACCTCTGGGGGGAGTTTCTTTCCAGGCCTTGGGGGCTTGGACAATAAAGAAGTTTTTCCTTATTTCCAGCCTAAAACAGTCTGCCAGGAGTTTGTGACTGTTGGACCTTGTCATCCCCTGGGGTGCTCTGGTTAACAGGTGTTCCCCCAGATCCTGATGCACAGCTCTGATGTACTTATATGTTGCCACCAAATCACCCCTGAGCCTGTGCTTCTCCAGACTGAAGAGTCCCATAGCTCAGAGCCTCTCTTCATAAAGCCTGTTCTCTTGCTCTCTGATCATGCATGTGGCTCTCCTCTGGACTCTTTCAAGCTTCTCCATAGTCTTGCTAAATTGTGGAGCCCAGAATTGGATGCACTACTGCAGCTGCAGCCTCACCAAGGCCAAGTACAACTGAAGGATAACATCCTGGGTCTTGCTCAAAATGCATAGGTAGAAGCAAGCCAGAGTTTTGCTCGCTTTACCAGCTGTGTTATCGCATTGGTGACTCATATTCATCTTGTGGTCAATCATGACCCCTAAGTCTCTTTCAGTCATGGTGCTAGCAAGTGTAGCATTGGCAAGCCTATAAGAATGATGCAGGTTTTTATTCCCAAGGTGGAGCACCTTGCACTTCTCTATATTGAATACCATCAGGTTTTCATCCACCCACCTTTCAAGCCTATCAAGGTCGGCCTGGATCAGCAGTCTGTCCTGAAGTGTGGAAACTCTTCCCCAAAGTTTGGTGTCATCAGCAAACTTGGCCAGTTCGCTTTTGACTGCAGCATCCAGATCGTTTATAAAGACATTAAAGAGGTACAGGTTGAGAATGGAGCCTTGGGGGACACCACTAGCCACTGACTGCCATGCTGATTCAGTTCTGTCAAATACCACTCTCTGGGTCCGACCTTGGAGCCAGTTCCCTGGCCATCGGACTCTGGAGGAGTCAAGGCCGCAGTTGCCCAATTTTTCCATGAGGACATCATGGGACACCAGGTAAAAGGCTTTTTAAAAGTCCAAATATATGACATCAACCTCTTTCCTTTTGTCCAGGTGATATGTGACCTGGTCATAGAAGGAAATGAGATTGGTCATGCAAGACCTACCTGCAACCTGTGCTGACTATCCCTCAGAATTCTGCCTTCTGTTAGCCTGTCAGGAATGTTTCATAGTAGTTTGGGGTCAGAAAGGACCTGAACAGATCATCTAGTCTAACCCCCTGCCACTGGCCAGAGCACACGCTGGGATCACCAGACAGGTGTTTGTCCAATGTCTTTTTGAATTTACCCAAGGTAGGAGTGAGGACCACTTCCGTAGGAAGTTGGTTCCAGATCCTAGCCACCCTAAAGTGAAATATTGCCTCCTAATTGCTAACCTGAACCTATTCTCCAGCAGCTTCTGGCCATTGTTCCTCATCACCCCAGGTGCTGCTGGGGGGAATAGGGCCCTTCCTATTTGCTGCTGATCTCCCCTAACGAGTTTGTAGGTAGCCACCAAATCCCCCCTCAGCCTCCACTTGCTGAGGCTGAATAGATTCAGGTCCCTCAGCCTCACCTCATAGGGCCTTCCCTGTTGCCCTTCAGCCAAGCGGGTGGCCCTCCTCTTAATCCCTTCAAGGCTGGCCACGTCCTTCTTAAAGTGTGGTGCCCAGAACTGGATGCAGTACTCCAATTGTGGCCTGACCAAGATCGTGTGGAGGGGGAGTATCACCTCTTTGGACTGGCTTGAGATGCATCTTTGGATACACGACAAAGTGTGGTTGGCTTTGCTGGCTGCGGTCTGGCATTGGCGGCTCATCTTCATCTTGGAATCAGTAATGACTCCGAGATCCCTTTCCACCTCTGTGCTCACAAGGGGGGAGCTCCCCAGCTTGTATGTATGCTGTGGATTCCTTCTCTCCAGGTGCAGCACCCTGTATTTATCTACATTGAACCCCATCCTGTTACCATTTGCCCACTTCTGTAGTCTGTCTAAATCTGATTGCAGCCTCTCTCTCCCTTCAAGCGTGCCTACCTCTCCTCACATCTTGGTGTCATTGGCAAACTTGGACGTGTTTTCCACCCCCTCATCCAAGTCGTTGATGAAGATGTTGAACATTGTAGGCCCCAGGACTGAGGCCTGGGGGACCCCACTATTCACATCCCGCCAGATCGAGTATGACCCGTCCACCACCACTCTCTGGGTGTGTCCCATCAGCCAGTTTTTTACCCATCCAACTGTGTAGGCATCAATGCTATACTCGCTCAATTTATTAATGAGAATGGGGTGAGAGTGTCAAAGGCCTTCTTAAAGTCCAAAAACACTATGTCCACGGCGACACCATCATCTAGGGATTTAGTTACCTGGTCATAAAAGGCCATCAGGTTGGTCTGGCAGGACCTGCCTTTGATGGACCCATGTTGATTTCCCCTGGGTATGATCTCCCCTGCTGGCCCCTCACAGATGTGATCCTTGATAATTTTTTGAAGGATTTTCCCCAAGACCAATGTGAGGCTTATGGGCCTATACTTTCCTGGGTCCTCCTTTCTCCCTTTCTTATAAATGGGGACCACATTAGCTAGTTTCCAATCTCCAGACACCTGGCCCATGGACCACGATCACTCGTACAGCTGGGCCCAGGGCACAGCAATGACCCCCACCAGCTCTCTCAACACCTGTGGGTGGAGGGCATCAGGGCCTGCAGATTTAAAAACATCTAGCCCTTCCAAAAGATCCCTACCTACATCTGTGCAGACCCAAGGCCTGGCAGTGCTATCCCCAACATTGCCCCTACCTGTAGTGGGAGAGCTGTCCTGGTCCCTGTCCAAGAAAACAGAGGCAAAGAACTTGTTAAAAATTTCGGCTTTCTTGTCTGGCGCAGCCACAAGATTACCATTTGAGTCTAGCAGGGGCCCTACATTAGCCGGTGCCCTCGTATTCCCAATGTATTTGAAGAAGGACTTTTTGTTGTCCTTAATCCTGGTTGCTAGCCTGAGCTCCACCCCTGCCTTGGTTTCTTTGATAATTTTTCCAAAATCTTTCCAGGGATTGAGGTCAAACTGATTGGCCTGTAGTTTCCTGGGTTTTCTTTCCTACCTTTCTTGAAGATGGGCACCACATTGGCCCTCTTCCAGTCTTCAGATACTTCACCTGAGCACCACGAGTTCTCGAATATCTTCGCCAGTGTCTGTGTTATGTCTGCCATTTCCGCCAGATCAGCTGATTTATGGGGTCCAGCCTCTCAGGATGCTCCCTCACAAGATCTACATCAATGATGGGCATATATTCATCTTCATCCTGGTCATCCTGCATCATATTAGGCAAGGTGGGCTCGTGAAAAACCAAAGCAAAGTAATCATTAAGCAGATTGGCTTTTTCCTGGGTGTCAGTAATCAGCTGCCCCAGCTGGTTTAGCCAGGGGTGCAATGTTGCACTTACTTTTTTTTCAACTCCCCACATATCTGAAGAAGGACTTTTTATTGTCCTTGATTTGTGTAGCTAGATGGAGTTCAGTTGTAGCCTTGGCTTTTCTAGTTCACTCCCTGCAGCATACTCCTCCTTAGTGGTGTTTCCTGTCCTCCATTCATTATATGCCTCTCTTTTTAGATGTAAGAGGTCCATGAGTTCCCTGTTGAACCAAGGGGGTTGTTGAGCCCTTTTACCAACTTTCCTACAGATGGGGATGGACTCCCCATGTGCTTCTAGGATCACTTCCTTAAGGAGCAACCACTCATCATGAACTCCCCTGTGAAATCAAGGCCTCTCAGGGCCTCAAGAACAAGCCTGCTGAGCTTATAAAAGTAAGATTTCCTAAAGTCAAGGACTACTGCATTGCTGGCTGACTTGCCAGCTTTGCAATGGATAGTGAAAGTGATCAACTCGTGGTCACTGTCATCCAGCTTCCATTTGATTCTTAGGTCACTGATTAGATCATTCCCTTTCACCAGTACCAGGTCCAGCAGCACCTTGCCCCTTGTCAGCCCATAAACTTCTTGGGCCAGGTAGTGCTCATCCACACATGTAAGAAAGCTTTGTGACCGATATGACAGATTTGGCCGAGTGTTCATCCCATGAGCTGTCCGGGTTGAAGTCTCCCATGATGACCATACACTGAGAGAATGCAGTCTTGGCCAGTTCCCTGGTGAATTCTTGGTCAAGCACTTGTTCCTGGTTTGGAGGTCTATAGTAGACTCCTACCATTGTATCCCCTTCACTATGTTCCCCTCATATTTTAACCCAAAGAGTCTCCAGTTGTCTTCCTTGGGCAGTGGTGAGGTGTAGGGTTGCATGGGGGTGCACATGCACCCCCTGAGAGTACTGGTGCAATCCCTGTCAGGCCACACTCCCTATTTAGGAGACGGGAAGGGGGGCAGGCGGGAGCACAGGTGCCCCCCCGTGAATGCCGGCAAGGAGCAGGTCTGCCATCAAAAGCAGCCGTGCCACCTCCAGCTCAAGAGGCACCAGTCGCCCATGTCCTTGGGTGCCAATCTCAGCTTGTAGAGACATAGAGAGCTACACCTCTGCCCCTTTTTCAGCACAATCTCTGTATGGGGTATAGTAATTTATACTGGTAGTTCAGTCATAGGAGTCCCACCAGGGCTCTGTGATCCCTATGAGATCATAGTCGTTTCTGTTTAGCAGAAGGACCAGTTCCTCCTGTTTATTCCCCAAACTCCTAGCATTAGTGTACAGACATGTAAGTCTGCTGTTGGAGGCCCTAGGCTTCCTTGTACTCATGGAGAAGCTCTGTTCCTGGGCTGGAGTAGGAGTGGGTTTCCTTGAGCATCCTAATCTTCTGGTTTTGTGGTTGATGCTTGGTGAGCTTGCTTTGGTTGTTGTCTACCCTTCCCCCAGCGAGCTTAGGCACCTAATTTTGGGTTGAGTTCTTTGTAAATCTGGTCCCAGTTGTGGATATTAAGCAGCTGAAAATCTGCTCTTGAGATCTTTGGAAAATAGGTCCTTCCAGGTGTGAATTTCCTGAAGTGGGTAACACTGGTCGACAACTATGTATCTGAAGATGCATGGCTAGATAAGGTTTATTAACTGTGTATGTTTTTATAATTCTCTTCCCTTGAGCAAAAATAAATAGTTTTATGGGAGTATTATTGTCAATTTGGGATTACACAAATACCTAGGTTGTATATCACATGGTTGTTTAGTAAGATTTTGTTACAGTAGGAGGGGAGAAGATAGTGTATGAAGCAGATTTCATATAAATATGTCATAAGATAGTTTTTATGGATGAAAAGTTCTATATAGAATGAAATAGTATTATCAATAAGATGGTGCTACAGATGTGCGCAGTTCTTTACACTAAATAAGCCAATAACAATGCTGTCTTGCAATCTAAAAAGTCGGATCCTGCTACCAACTGCTTCCAATTGTGGGACTTTCAATGAATTGACTCCTAATGTACACTATGGCTACTCATAATCTTTTTGTAGGACTGTACTCCAAATTAGATGTCACACAAGGCACAGGAGCTAGAAGGACTATCCAGTATGCATCTTGTTAATTCAGGGCTATTTTTTACTGTACCTTTATATTTGTACAGTTGGCTTGCAGGAAGGAGACATTTCCTGGGAAGATAACTCAGTTTTTAGCTGCTTGGCATTTTGCCCATTGCTATCTGCTTTAATGTAAACTTTCAAATTACATCTGAGAAACCAATATTTGAAATACAACAGCAAGAAACCAGTATACAACAAACAGCTACTGATTCTAAAAACCTTGCAGTGGTGGAGAGGAGGAAGGGAATGATGTCCGGTCCCCCTGCTGGAAAGATTTTTTTTTTTTTTTTGCACCGGTCCTGGAAGCACTGCAATACCAGGTCAATGCATGGAGTGGACGGAGCACGCTCCGGTTCCACCAACCAATACCAAAAAGAATCTGCTCAACCACATGGGTAAGTTAGTGCAGGTCATATGAAAGTTTGGAGATTAAAAGTAGAGAATGCTAATGCATGGTCTTGCTATATAGCTGACTTTATCCCCCTGCCCCACAAGAGAAGTCCTTTAATAATATGGTTTCTTAACCCAGGAAATGGAAAATTAGCATTTTATAGTGACTAGATTTTGCTAGGTTCTTCCTGATACATAGGAGAGTTGCATAAATCAGTTACATAAATTAGAAAGTACCATAATTCACAATTTACTTAGATTAAGCTGCTGCTTAGGAGGGAAACTCAGACTCCCCTAAATAGGTACCTTTATATGGAGAAGCACTTTTTCTATCAGACAAATCTCAATCCATTTATAAGCCACATTAATTTGTTTTACCACATTCCCTCACAGTTAATCAAAGCTGTTTAAAATGTGATATCCCCTCCTCTCTCTCTCTCACTCACTCTCACCACACACACACACAACCAACTTCAATCACCTTTAAGTGGAACAATTTTGGCCACTTACTGTACCACCTTCAACTGGTAACTGCATGCTGAGGCCTCACGCTTTGCTGCCAAGGAAGAGAAATGGGAAGAAGGGTAAAGTGCAAAGGTTAGCTATGACCTTGCATATCTGAAGCATTCAACAACTAGTCATACAAGGAAAAACAAGTCTATTACCTTGACAGTTGCTTCAACTCCTTTCCAGCAAGCAGCTGAGTGGTAACCTTTGAGCAGGTGTTTACATAAATAATTGTATACCAAGCAGTTACCTTGGTGCATAACCTCAAGCAGCAATGCAATGGTTATACTGCAAATAAAGATATAAAAAATAGAAGGCACTACCATTATGCTTTTCCTGCCCTACCAGTTCCAGCCACACCTCCAATTCCCAATCCCAGCCTCCTTTTGCTCAGAGAGTTCCAGACTCCTCATTGTCTTTGTCTCGGTCTGCTCCTTTTCCCTTCTCCCTTCTCCATTCAGGCCCATCTACATGTTACATCTATTATGCAATTAATTTAGACTAGCTAAACATGCAAATTAACTTAACTGGCTAACTACAAATTATGGGGGCCTAAAAGGGCCAGCCAGCTATGAAGTTATTGCTGGAAGATGTGTAAGAAATTTATAGTTGGTTTCTATCCAGCTTTAATTTGCACCTGTAGCCTACCCCTCCCCATGCCTTCTTTTCTCCCCTCCACCCAGCTGGGAGACTGCAACTACTGAAGTCTCCGAGCTGCAGAGGCACGGCATGCACATCAGCTGAGGGAATCTCAACTCTAGCATCTCATGAGGCACAGCCAGGGCTAAGAGTCCCATCAGCTGCTGCATTTGCATCTGTGGGAGCTTGCTATTTGCCAGTGCAGGGGAAGTCCAGGATACTGATCCCAGGCTGTCTCTGTACCAGGAATAAGGCACGACAGAATCTGATGATGGATCCTGTGCTTCCTGCCATGCACGTGTGGCAGGAGGTGCAACTGTGTGAATGCATTTGATCAGTGGTTCTCAAACTTTTTTTTTCACGGACCACTTGAAAATTGCTGAGGGTCTCAGTGGACCACTTAATAAACATTTGTGGTCTACAAAACAAAGTACGCAACTCATATTTTAATATCAGTAGTCTTACCTTTCTAATGCAATGGGTGTGCCTGTTTTTTCTGAGTAAAGTTCTGGGAAGTCAGATGTAATGTTTGTCAGCTTTAGCCTTGGGTCACCGTTCTGCAGACCACCTGAATGGAGCTTGTGGACCAGTGGTGGTCCGCAGACCACTGTTTGAGAACCTCTGCATTAGATCCAATTGTGCCTTTACCTGTACAAGGAGAGGGGCTCTCAAAGTCATATAGGTTCTTCTCCTTCACAGCCTGGGCATTGCAGGATGGTCTCCTGGTTGGGAGCTATTCAAAGCACAGGAAAGCCATGCTCCCTGTTGCCACATGAATACTGTGCCCAGCAAGGCCTGGAACAGCTGGGATCCTCTGTTCAAGAGAAAATACTTCTGGGCCCCATGGCCCAGAGCATATTCTGTCTTTTTATGGCAATGGCATGCATATCTGATTCAGACTAGGAACTGAGAGAAACTCTAACATGCTCAGTTAGAATCTGTGGAAATTTTAGTTGATAACAATCCCTGCTGGGAATATACAAACTTCAGTTTTTGCAGACTACTATCTGGGCCAAAATTTTGGCAGATCTACAGGGAAAAAGGTTTGACAAAGGTCACCCTTGTCAAATTTCAAGTCCCTATTTCAAAGGAAGAATTTTTCAAAGGTAAGATTGCCAGAATTTTCTAACATGAGGAAAATAACTTATTTTTTCCTACTCTATTGGAAATAACTGAACTGCTATAGCTAAAACTTTCCAAAATATTCATTATGAGGTAACCGCCCAGCCTGTAAAACTACATCAGCAGCAGTTGATATTTGAAAAGGTAATAGGTGATGGAAAACAGTCTTCTAATGGGAAGTATTGAGCAACCGTAATAATGACTGGCACTATAGTCCGGTTTTACTAGGCCTTGTTAAAATAGGGCCTGGAAGGCCCAATCAACGTTTCCTGAAATACAGTAATGTGCGTTGACACTTTTAAAGTACTGAGTACATGCTAACTAATGAATTCTCACAACTCCTCTGAGGTCAGTGTCACCCCTTACAGAAAAATGTATGATATGTAGCTAACATACAGAATTTCAGTTACAATGAACAAATTAGTTCCTAAGGTACAGTAACTTGCAGTTTGGTTCGAAAAGCTTTCTCCATCTTATAATAAGGGAAGTGGAAAGGTTATACATGTAGAAGTTTGGAACAAGGCATTTTTATGTCTATCCTTTTTCACTCCACATTGCTTATACCCTTTGGTTTATCTCCCTGAGGAGAAATCTTCTGTCCAAGCTGAAAGTTTACATGGCATAAAATAGAGACTTGCAATATGTAGAACTCCCTTATAGTTACATTCTGTTTTTACAAAAGTAAAGCTATGGGCAGTTTTTATAAGGCTACCAGAGCATGTACCAGTGGGTAAGTATAAGGATACAAGCTGAGAGATGTGGTTCAAGCACCCACTTCGAATGTCTTCAAGACACTTTTGGATGTTTATCTTGCTGGGATCCTATGATCCCTGTTGACTTCCTGCCCCTGCAGGGAGCTGGACTCGATGATCTTCCGAGGTCCCTTCCATCCCGAATGTCTATGAAATCTATGAGTCTCAGTCTGCCTTACCTAACTCACTGTGTAATCATTCATGTCAGTACAAATTAGTGTAGTTCTAATTTTGTAGCACTTTGCGTTTACTAGATATTATTTGGCTTATGTCTATTGTTGGATCAGCAACAGACTCCTAGGACCTCATATCACATACTGTATTCCTCTGGCTTGATTGGCCCTTCTCTAACATGGAGAAAGTACCTACATTTAAGAGGCGCTGAGAGGCTTAATAAACTGTTTGATAGATATTTTAAGAGTCTCCAATGGAAGGTACTGTATGAGTTCTGATATTAAACCATAAATCACTCCTGGCTCTTCACATTTCTTTAATTAAAGTATAATAAAAAAACAAACATTAAGACTTGCATAATTAAAATTATGCTTTTGAAATTTGGTAACTTTTTTCATAACGGCTCTTGCTCTTTATAACAAACACTATTTATGCCAATGGGCTAATATTTTCATAAGGGCTCACCCTCACCATATATTTAATAGATTTCATAGCCAGAGGCTTGGCTCATATGCATACAAGACAGGCAATCAGTGAAGATGTAGATTGAGCAGTCGGTGGGTGAGAGAGAGGCTGAGTGGTGGGGAGAGAAGGGGAATGAATAGCAGAGAAGTACCTGGGAAGTCAGCTGTCAGGCAGGTTACAATGTGTCATAAATCCAATGTCTATATTTAGTCCATGATTTTTAGTATCCAGGAGATTGATGAAGTGGAGTTCATAGACTCGTCTCTGGGAAGTGTTTTGTAAGTTTCCTTTGAGGATCAGGACTGACAGATTGGAGAGAGAGTGGTTTTCTTGTAAGAGATGTGTCCCCACAGGTAATTGGGTATTTTTGTCTTTGATAGATTTCCGGTGTGCTTTCATTCTGGTGTGCAGTTGTTGTCTGGTCTCTCCTACATATTTTCCATCAGGGCCTTTGGTGCACTGGATGAAATATATTACATTTCTGGAGGTGCAGCTGTAAGATCTGGGAATGCTGATGGCTCCGTTGTGGGGTGTAGTAATTGTGGAGGTGGTGGAGATGTGTTGGCAGGTTTCTTGTCATGGCATGGTCTGGATCCATTTGGTGTGTTCTGGGTCTGATGAAGTTTGCTTCTGGTGATGAGGTTACCGAGGTTCAGTGCTTATTTGAAAGCTAGGATGGGTGGCTCTGGGAAGATCTGTTTAAGAACAGAGTCTCTTTCTAGTATGGGCTGCACTTGTTTGAGGATTTTCCATACGGGTTCGAGGGAGGGGTGATATGTCATAACCAGTGGTGTGCGATTTGTGGTGTTTTTTATTCTGTACTGCAGCAATTCTTCATGTGGTATCCGGGTGGCTCCTTCAAACGTGCAATGTGTCTCTCTGGAGGAGTGTCCTTGTTGGGTGAAAGCCTTTTTAAGATTGGTGAAGTGACAATCCTGGGTGTTCTCTTCAGTGCAAATTTGGTGGTATCTGAGGGCTCGGCTGTATATCACAGCTTTTTTGGTGTGTTTAGGGTGATTGCTGGTTCTGTGCAGATATGTATGTTGGTCTGTGGGTTTCTTGTATAATGTGGTCTGTATTTTATCATAATGGATACTGATCATCAAGTCTAAAAGGACATGTTGGTGCTGAAGTATTATAGAGAAAGTCGGATGGAGGGATGGTGATTGTTGAATTTCTGATGGAACTCCATCAGAGTGTGCAGGTTTTCAGTCCAAATTATGAAGATGTCATCAATATATTTTAACTATAGCAAGGGTTTGATGGTGCAGTTCTTGAAGAAGACTTCTTTCAGGTGGCTAATAAAAAGGTTGGCATACTGTGGAGCCATTTGGGTGCCCATAGCTGTTCCCATCGTCTGGAGGAAGTGTTGGTTATTAAAAGTGAAATTGTTGTATGTGAGGATGAGGTGTATAAGGTCAGTAATATCTTTGGGTCTGTATTCTGAGTTGTAATCTTGTTCCTGTAGATATGTAAGGCAGGCTTGGATGCTATCCTGGTATGCGATGTTGGTATATAGGCTGGTAATGTCTGTGGTGGCTAGGAGGGTGTTGCTGGGAAGGTGGTCTATGTTTTTAAGTTTCCATAGAAAGTCAGTAGTGTCTTGGACAAAACTTTCTTTGTGGGTGATGAGCGGTTTTAGGATTGATTCAACAAAACCTGATATTTCCTCAGTTAGGGTCCCATGGTTGGATATGATAGGTCTGCCAGGGTTCCCTCGTTTGTGGATTTTAGGAAGCATGTAAAAAGTCCCCGGGTTAGGTAGTGGGGGGATCAAGGTCTATGGTTTTCTTGTAGTCCTGATGGAAATGATTTGATGGTATTGTTGAGTTTCTTGGTGAAAAAGGGAGTAGGATCTTCTTGTAGTTCTTTGTAGTAGGTGGTGTCAGAGAGTTGTCTGTTGGCTTCCTTTATGTAGTCTTTACAGTTTAGGATGACTATAACTCCTCCTTTATCTGCTGGTTTTATTACTATTTGGTGGTTAGATCTTAGCTATGGCCTTTTTCTCTGGTAGAGAGAGGCTGTTATGGTGGCATGTGTTGTTGATTATTTCATTGTTCATTTTTTTCCTGAAGCAGTCAGTGTAGCAGTCAAGGTTAGGGTTTCGTCCACTGTGAGGTGTCCAATCTGATGAGTTTTTGGATTTATTGGGGTTGATCTTTTCTTGAATGTTGTCAGAGGATGAGTTGTTGTTGGGCGTGGATTCAGTTTGGTCATGGAAATATTCCTTGAGGCCAAGGCATCGGAAGAATTCTTCTAGTTCTCCACGTTGAAGTATTTTATTAGGGTATTTTTTTGGACAAAAATTTAGGCCTTTAGAAAGGACAGATTTTTCCGTTTTGGTAAGTGTGTGTGTAGAGAGATTGATGATATTTATTAGCTGCCTGAAAGCTGCTTTCAGTTTCATCAAGTCTGAGGTTGTAATGTTGGAAGGTGTTGTTGTTGTTCCTCTGGTGGTTGTTTTGTGGCTGGGAAACTTGTTCTTGGAGTAATTTGTTCCATTTCTTGTTTTTATTTAGGATGAATGTTGTAGAAAGTTTTTCAAAGTCTCTTTGTATCCATTGTATATTGTTAGGGAAGACGATTGGATTTCTGTCTTTTAAATTGTTCTAGTATGGTGATTTCCTTCCTGAGTTTGTCCCTTTTGGAGTAGATTAGGTGAAGTACATGATTTCTAATTTTCTCTGAAGTTCTTCTGCATAGCTGTGAAGCATATTTGGAGTTGTGTGTAGTAGTCAGAGGATTGTAGATGTTTAGTCCTCAGGGAACTAAGTTGTGTTTCTTGCATAGGTTTAGAAAATATATGTTGCTGTTGAGTTTGGCTTCTTTCTTTTTCGTGTTGTACAGTTTTCATTTCCAGATCTACAAAGGAATTTAGGTGCAGTGGTGCTGTGTTGCCATGAATAACTTCTAGCTGCTCAGCTCTGGGAATGGAATTCAGAAACCAGAATTAAGTGCCCAATAAATAGCATGCAGGGGGAATGTAGCTACTCAATTAAAAACCACTAAAAAGAGGGGTATGTTTAAAATCCCAGACTTTGGCTCCTACCGGCAACCCTGGTTTAGGCATCTACATGAGATTGGGTTCATAGCCAGAAGCTCCTCCTGCACTTAGCTCAAGCCATATCTTTGGGTCCAGGTAGTTGGTTTAGTTTTTTCTTGTAAAATATGAGTGCTGAGGAAGTGGTGCCTTTTCTAGCCTAATGGTTAGAGCTCTGATCCAGGAAATGGGAGACCTGTGGCCTAGGTTTTTCTTCTCCTAAGGGGGTTCAAAGTCACAGCTCCTATGTCCCAGGAGAGTGCCCTAATGACTACTTCAGAGAGAGAGAGAGGGAGAGAGTAGAAGGAAGGTGGAAGACCTGTCTCCTGGTCACTGCCTCAGTTTCTGTTTATGCATTTTCCATTAGGTTATTTGAATAAAATGCATGATTAGTTCTAGGAGCAGAATTCAGAACTAGGACCCCCCTGCTCTCGTGAGTGCCTTCATCACTGGTCTACAGATTCATTCTCCCTATTCCTTTTTCACCTCTCCTATGAATTATGACTTCCTTTAACTAGAATGGCTCAGTTCCAACAAAAGGAATAGAGTGTCCTCACCGGCTTTGCCCATAGATGGTTCTTAGGGCACTCACTTGGTGGCAGCTATAGGTTTGAACCCTGTCAGCCTAAGGTAACTCAGAGGTCTCCTGTTCCTAGTTTCCTGTAATCACTAAGTTATAATGGTAAAAGTGGGCACCTCCAACTGTGTTTTTGAATGAAAGGTAGTTGGGATTGCTGTACCTTATGTCAGATTCAGTGCTGTTAGGAGTTGGCTGAGGGGAAGTGGGCCCAGTGGTGCCTACTTTATGAATTCCCAAGTGCCCTCAGGTATTAGGTACTGCAACACTCAATTCAGCCAAAAACTTAGTTCAGCTGAGGTGATGGGCATGCACAAAAGAAGAACTTCAGGCAAGTATGTATTATTCTTGGCCAGAATGTAGGTACCTGAGAAGCCTTAGGTAGTTTAAGTTAAGAGCTTAGATGTTTTGCTTTGTTTTCAAGGCTTGTTTACTTGCATTTAGGTGCCTAAGTTCTGGATAAGTTATATTTTCAGCTTCTAGAGTCTGGTCTGTATTTATACTCTTCACATGTAGCATTTGAGTTCTGAGTCTATGAGCCTAGAACAGCTTTAGTTACCCAACAGTTAGTCGTCATCTGCTGATATTAAATGTCTGTTCCAGAACAAACATAGGTGAATTTTAGGGTTCATTTGGGAAATGTCCAGGCTCATTTATCACACATGGAACTCATTGAAGTCAGTGGAAATGGAATGAATACAACTGACAGGATAGTCATGCAACAGAAAAATAAACACTTTGTGCTAAAAAATATTTTTGTTGCTCAAATTGCTGGCCATGATAAACTGACCCTCTCCTTCCCTCCCCTCCCCACCAACACATAGTAATCTTTGTTTAAGATTAGTTTTAAATGTGTTTCATGTAACTTAGTATCCTTTGTGAGTAAAAGAATTTTTCCTCTTGTTTAAAGCTTTTGCAATATTTCTTTTATACTCCTACATATAATTACAGTTCTGTACTATTCTCACCTTTCAAAGCATCAGTCATTTTGCTCCTGATATGTTGCCTTTTGTCTCATTTCTTACTGAGAATATCTAGTGTCTTATGTAATGGGACTGATGCTGTCTAACAGTGTCCACTAGATGTCACACTAGTATATTATATACAGACACTTTGGGCCATGTATTACTGGTATATGCTCTGATTTTTTTTTAACTAACAGTACATTCATAGTTTCATAGTTTGTAGGGTCAGAAGGGACCTGAGCAGATCATCAAATCCAACCCCCTGCCATGCAGGAAAGAGTATTGGGGTCAAATAACCCCAGCAAGGTGTTCATCCAGCCTCCTCTTAAAGACCCCCAGGGTAGGAGCCAGCACTTCTCTTGGAAGTTGGTTCCAGATCCTAGCCGCCCTGACAGTGAAGTAGCACCTCCTGATATCTAGTATGAATTTACCCTCTGCCAGCTTGTGACCATTATTTCTAGTCACTCCTGGTAGTGCTCGGGGACCTGCTGGTCCTCTCTGACTAGTTTGTAAATGGCCACTAGCCATTTTCTTGTGGAGGCTGAACAGGTTCAGGTCCCGTAGCCTCTCCTCATAGGGCCTGCCCTGCTGCCCCCTAATCATGCGAGTGGCCCTCCTCTGGACCCTCTCCATATTGTCCACATCCCTCTTGAAGTGCGGTGCCCAGAACTGAATGCAGTACTCCAACTGTGGCCTGACCAGTGCCGCATAGAGGGGGAGGATCACCTCCTTGGACCTGCCTGAGATGCATCTGTGGATGCATGACAAGGTATGGTGGACTTCCTGACCGTGTCCCCACACTGTCGACCCATGTTCATTTTGTCATCAATGATGACTCCAAGATCCTTTTCTGCCTCTGCACTGATGAGAAGGGAGTTCCCCAGCCTGTAGGTATGCTGCTGGTTCCTCCTCCCCTAGTGCAGCACCTTGCACTTGTCAGTGTTGAAACCCATCCTGTTCTCATCCGCCTATCCCTGTAACCTGTCTAGGTCCAATTGCAGCCTACTTCTCCCTTCTAATGTGCCCACTTCCCCCACAACTTAGTGTTGTATGTGAATTTGAACACAGGGTGCTTTTTACCCCCTCGTCCAAGTCACTGATGAAGATGTTGAACAGTGCGGGCCTGAGGACTGAGCCCTGCGGAACCCCACTGCCCACATCCCTCCAGGCTGAGTAAGATCTGTCCACCATCACTCTCTGGCCCTCCAGCTAGTTAGTGACCCATTTGACTGTGTAGGTGTCAATGCCACAGTCCTCTAGTTTTTTAATGAGAATGGGGTGGGAGACAGACAGTGTCAAAGGCCTTCCGAAAGTCCAGAAAGACTACGTCCACTGCTACCCCTGCATCTGAGGATTTGGTGACCGGGTCATAGAAGGCCACCAGGTTGGACTGACAGGACCTGCCTCTAATGAACCCAGGTTGGTTGCCCCTAAGCATAATCTCCCCTGCTGGCCCCTTGTGGACATGTGCCAGGATAATTCTCTGAAAAAACTTGCCCAGGATCTAGGTAAGACTAACTGGCCTATAGTTTCCTGGGTCCTCCTTTCTCCCTTTTTTGAAAATGGAGACCACATTGGCCCTCTTCCAGTCCTCTGGCACCACACCAGAGTATCACAAGTGCTTGTAAAGCTATGCCAGGGGTCCCACAATGACCTCTGCTAATTCCCTTAGTACTCTGGGGTGGAGATCGTCTGGACCATCTGATTTAAATACATCCAGTTCCTCCAGAAGTTCCCTGACTAGATCCTCCCTGACCCTAGCCTGGGTGTGCCTCCCCTGGGGCCTATGGGGATCCCGGTCGGGGGGGGAGGGTGACCCGATCTCTGCTGAGGAAAATGGAGTCAAAGAAATTGTTAAATAGGTTAGCTTTGTCGTCTGGTGCGATGACCATATTTCCTAGCTTGTCTTGGAGCGGCCCCACATTACCTGGTACCTTTTTTTACCCCCTATGTATTTAAAAAAGGACTTCTTGATGTCCTTGATCTGAGTAGCTAGTCCCAGTTCCATCTCCGCCTTGGCCTTTCTGACCACCCCCCTACAGTCCCGAGCAACCGAGGTATAGGCCTCTCTGGTGATTGTCCCTCCCTTCCATTGGGTGTACACCTCCTTTTTAGCTAGGAGATGTTCCCTTATGCTTTTGGTGAGCCAAGGGGGATTTTGTGCCCTTTTGCCCCCTTTGATCCATGGTGGGATTACCTCTCTTTGGGCTTGGAGGATCGTCTCCTTAAGGAACGACCACTCTTCTTGGACCACTCTTCTTGGACACAAGCAGTTACATGATTGGTGTTCCAATACTGACTAGTCAATTGCATTCTGGCTATGATTTCATAGATACAAGGTGAAATCAATACATCAACAGTCACTTCAATGCTTGGAATTTCCTTGTCTATACAAGGTAACTGGGCTAGTAGCTTTTCAATATAGATTCAATGTTGTCAATGGCTTGAAGTGTTATTTTGGGTCACAGGAATCTGACTGAATTTGCTTAGTGGGAATTGTATAGTGTTCAGCCTTTTTGCAAATCAACCTTTTACGGTACAATTCTGAATGGTAATGTGGTGATGGCGATTCACTTGCACTGGGTAAAATCTATGTTTACCTATTCGAATATGAGACAAAGTTTAAGATCTTTTATCCACAATACTTGGCCTGAAGAGCCTAACTTTAGGTGCCTATTTTTGAATATCTTGACCAAGGCATTTAACAAAAATGTGTGTGAAGGCTCAGTAATATTTTCTAATGGTTGTGTTGGTAAAGAAATGAATTTTGTAATGCAATTTTATATGATTCATCATTGAATTTTCTTTTGTGTCTAGGAGTTTAGGTAGGAAGTTACCACTTGGATGATTTTCCTCTGTCTGAAGTGAAGTGAATGCAAAGAGCTGTTCTCTCCCATCTCTGGGAGCAAGGGTGAGATAAAATAGAGTTTGAAAGGCCAGAGAGAGAGAGTGAATGAGCATTGCTTACAGAAGCAGATCATGGACGAGTCAAATAGTGTTGCTAAATATTAGCAGGAAATACATTTTGACATATTCACTTCACAAAATATAGGTAATTTATTATCTGATTCACACTTCCTGAATCTGGCAGTGTGGGTGTCAGGGCTAGACAAAAATAATTTATATACTTTTTTCTTAGTTTTATAGATGTCATGTATCCTCTTTTTTTTTCCTGCTGTCATGTTGATATTGCTTTCTTATCCATTTCTTTGTAGCTGAATCTGTTTTATACATCATTAATATATACACATTATGACTGATTATTTTCTCTCCTTTCATCTGCTGTACGAACAGTAATAAAATGATTAAAATTTTCACTGAGGCCCACATATTATTTTTTATATAAAAGAACAAACAGATGTTGGTTGAAAGTATTCATAGGCTTCCATAGAAATCAAAAGTAGGGGGTCATGTGACCTGTCACCTAGCATACAATATACTTTGTAAAATTCACATTCATTGTTTTGAAGGCAGTTAAAGGGTTTTAGTTTTTTTGTAGTTGTGTATACTGTCATAACATGTAAATTGTTTTAATAATAACTTATCTTCTCCAGGTATCTTTACAGTTACAGTATAACAACTTCATATACATTGTATATGCTTGCATCTTTAGATGAGGAAGTATTAGAAGCAGGACCTGTTAGCTTCTCCAGTCATCTCGTCTCGTAGCACCACTTGCTAGGGTACAGCAACATGCTGAGTCTCCATTTGAAATATTAATCAAGAGAAAGAGAAATTCAAGGTAATCAGATATCGTTAGCAGGCACTGAGAAAATGCACTCTGTACCTAGCATCTGCTTTCCGATTGAAGAACTTGATCCTGCAACTGATAATGCATATAGGGACTCCTGTGTCTGTTAGGAGCCCCAAAGTCAGTGAAGCAGTGTGTGTCCACACTAATCTACCCATGCTCTATCAGTTTGGGGATATATATATGCCTAAATTTACAAGAATTCTTCATTTACAAGGAAAAAGCTTAAAGAGAAAAACAACTAACTTTTTCATATGCCATATTCTGATGGGTGCAAATTTCTCCTCCAGTCTCCCATGGTTTGAGGGTTTTTAACCCCAAATATAAGAAATGTAGGTCTAGAAGGGACCTCAACGGATCACCAAATCCAATCACCTACCTAAGATGACAGTGTCTCGTGTAGACACACTCAGAGATTAAAAGGAACTTTTTAACCTAAATATTCCTTCCTGCAGCTTGAAGCCATTGCTCCTACAGCCACGGAGAAAAGCCCATGTCTGTCCTCTCTCTAATCGCCCTTCCGATATTTGAAGACTATTATCAACCCCCGCCCTCCCAAGTCTTCTCTTCTCCAGACTAAATAATCATAGGTTCTTTTTGCCTCTCATAAATCTTTCCCCAGTCCCCTAATCATTTCTGTTGCTCTGTGCTGTACTCTTTCCAGTTTATCCACATACTTCTTGAAGTATAGGACCAAAAACTGGACACAGTATTTTAGGTGAGGCCTCATTAGTGCTTAATAGAGTTGAAGAATCACTTCCCTTTATTTGCAAGTAACCCTCCTCTTAATACAACCCAGAATGCTATTGGCTTTTTTGCAAAAAGAGCACACTGTTGGCTCATGTCCACCTCATAGTCTTCTCCTTTTTTTTCTTTACTTTTACTTTGGCAAATCCTGAACACCGGGTTCCTTTAAAATAAAAATTTGAACCATGAACAAACCAAACAATATTATATTCTAATAATACTTGCTCGGTGAACCTGATGATCTAATCAGTTATATATTCACTGTACAGTACTTTCATCTAGTCTACATTGCCTTAGTTTGTTAATGAGAATGTTATGAGAGATGGTTCCAAAATCCTTACAAAAAAGTCAAGGTATATCACATACCCTGCTCTCTGTCCATCCATAGAGCATGTCACTTTATCATAGATGGAAACCCGATTGGTCAGGCATGACTTCTTCTCGGTGAATAAATTCTGGCTGTTCCTGATCACTTTGTTCTTCTCTAGTGCTTCATAATGAGTTACTTGAAGACCTCCTGGAGGCTTTCAGGGAGAAAAACCAGGAAGCTCCAGGTATGAATTGAGATGCAGCTAGCAAGGCATATAACAGAACAAAAAAAATTCTATAAGAATGCTGTAAGTAAGAATAATGTTAGAAATGAGAAGGCCAAAGAAGGTGTCAGTTCCTTACTAGAGGCAAAGGACAACCTAATAATGGAATATGTTGAGAAGACTGAAGTATTTTATGCCTGTTTCACTTCAGTCTTCACAAATACAGCCAGCTTTCAGATGATAAGCACAGTTGACAGTGAGGATAGGGGAAGAAGTAATCAGCCTAGAATAGGGAGAGCACAAGCTAGAGATTACTTAGAGAAGCTGGATGTTTTCAAGTCAGCAGAGCTAATGAGATTCATTGTAAAGCACTCAAGGAATTGGCTAAATTAATTGCAAAGCCACTGGCTGTTCTCTCACAGAACTTTCGGAGGATGGGTGAGATCCTGAATAACTGGAAAAAGGAAAATATCTTTAAAAAAAAAAAGGAAGAACCATCTGACCTTGTTATCTGGAAAGTAGTAAATGTGCTTGTCATCCAGGAATCTATTTCTATGCATCCCAACGAGATCAGAGTGATCAGAAACAGCCAGCATGGATTCATTAAGAGCAAGTTATGCTTGACCAACCTGATTTGGTGCCAGGCTTTGTAATATGGAGAAATAAAGCAATTGAAATTAAAAGAAAAGAGAAGTACAAGGTCCTGCACTTAGGACCTTTTAAATATATGCACATATTCAGACGGGCACACCTAGCTAGGTGCTAATACACTTGAAAAAGACCTGGAGCTTATAATAGACTACAAGCTGCATATAAATTAAGTGTGCTTGTTCTTGTTGCAAAAAAAAAAAAAAAAGAAAAAGAAAAAAAGAAAAGGCAATAACATATTGGCTTATATTAATTGGAGTGTTATTTGCAAGTGAGGTGATTTTTCTCCTTTATTTTGCACTGATAAGGCCTTCCCTGGAGTACCGAGTCCAGTTTTGGACACCATAGTTCAAGGAAGACATGAAAAAATTAGAAAAAGTTCAGCAACAAAATATTAGTCTCAGGAAACATGATGCATGGGAAAAGTGTGGCAGAACTGGGATTATAGTCTTGAGAAGTGAAGGCTGAGGGGAGATTGCAATCTTTAAATAGCTGAAGGATGGTGTAACAGGGGGCCTACTCGGGGCTGATTTGCCTTTGGCCCACCCACCTGTTTCTGGGCCAACCACCATCTTTCCTGCCACGCCTTGTTGTTATCTAATTAATGATCCTAATTAGGCAGGAGGCTGCCCATTTTCTTGCCCCGATGCCAGGGGGCGCTATCTGTTCCTCCCCTACACCACAGCCCATGCCTCACAGATGGCATCCATAGCTTTTACAGTCACCAACCCCACAACTGGGCTCCAGAATCCTCCAATCAGGACCCCTCTTAGTTCTCTCCATTCAGGTGGCCTACTTCACGGCCTCATTCAGGGCCGCCTTGCTCCCTGAACCATTTCCCCTCTCGGGCATGGTTCCCCCAGGACCTTTGGCCACACAGGCTCTCGCCTCACTTCCAAGGCTAGTTGGGACCCCAGGCCCTCAGCTCGGGGTGTCCCTTGAGGTGGGCCTCTGGCCCTTTTGACCAGTCTGGTCCTGGCCCCAGCACTGACCAGTTGAGGATACTCTATGTCAGGCCTCTGAGCCTCTAGCACCACTCTCTGTCTGGGGTCTGTTCTCTGGACCCTACTAGTGAGTGATCCATCCAGTTGTTGGAGCTGGAGTTAAGGTGCCTCAACCCACCTTTCACCAGGGTGGTAACTGGCCTGGCTCCTGTGCCACTGAGGGCCCCACCAGGCCACCCACTCCTGGCAGAGACCAGGACCAGGACCTCCTAGCCATCCCCTCCTAGCTTCTCCCTTACCTTCAGGGTGTTCCATGAAGCCTTGCAGCCAGGCAGTGTTGCTGCCTGGCCTGCCAGCAGGGAACTGATCTGTATATATAGGCAGCCAGAGATCTAAAATGGCTGCCACAATCAAGCACCTACTGGCTGCTTAGCTCAGGTCTTAAAGTGGCAGGCACAAACAGTACCCTGCCACAGATGGTTATAAAGAGTTTGGTGACTGACTATTCTCTGTTACCACAGCAGACAGGACAAGAAGTATGGGTCTTAAATTGCAACAAGGGAAATTTCCAGGTACACATTCCTCCTTTGTTATGGAAACCATCCTTCATCACATCATATCCATGACTCCAGCAAACACACTTGAATAAGTCACTGATTGAAAAATCATGAGCTATTTCCATAATGTAAACATCACTTACTGATTTTAATTACTTTAAATCATCATTCATCAAACTTATTTTTCTTGTCATCTCCGTTTCTTTGTTTCACCTTCACAGGTTGTATGTCTTGGTTCCCCTTCCTCTATTTTTGTCTCTGTTTTTCATTTACATTCCCCAATATGCAGCGCAAATCTTTTGTTTTTTTAACTCAAGGTCTGTATCTTCCATATTTAAGATTGTGGCTGCATCAGGACTAGACTGCACAGCTCTTTCCAGGATTAAAGCCACAGGAAAATAATAAAGGTCATGAAATAACAGGAGCACTGGTGCACTTGCAAAGAGCCAAATCCAGAGGCAGTAACAGTCAGGTGATCTAGACTTAAGGGGCCTGATTCTTTACAGACAGCAAGTGTTGCAACCCTAGCTGCTTGACCTGGTACTGGCTACGGGGGACGACCTAATCGGCGACCTAGTGATTGATGGGAAGTTGGGTGACAGCGACCATGAGCTGATCACCTTCACCATCCGCCGTAAAGCTGGCAAGT